>NC_080086.1:154912850-155215224 GCF_950005125.1 Chionomys nivalis | reverse complement strand
CTTTCCTTAAGGTGATAAGCTCTCCCCAAGCAAGATAAGGACTGGTCATTTAGGAAGACAAAGTGGATAGTATGCTGTAGATAACTGTAGGGGCTTATGGACTTATCTTTGGGGGGGGGGTAATTACCTTTTTTTTTTTTTTTTTTTTAAGAAAAAAAAAATACTGGCCTGGAACTGAAAACACCCGGTTGGCCATGAACTCTGAGATCTGAGACTGAAATTTGAAGTGAAGTGTATGCCCTGGTAATGCTGAAGCATGCATAGGCAGCCCGTATATGGCCGTTCTGTTGAACTTTTCCATACTTGGTTTCATGATCTAAGTTGTTGAGGACAACTGACCAGGTCTCTTCCTCAAGAGGGCACCGGATCTCATAGCAGATGGTTGTGAGCCACCATGTGGTTGCTGGGAATTGAACTCGGGACTTTTGGAAGAGCAGCCAGTGCTCTTAACTACTGAACCATCTTTGGCTATAACCTCAGAGATCTACCTGATTTTATCTCTCAAGAGCTGGGATTAAAAGTGTGCTCACGTCTGGCAAAAGGGTTAGGGTAAGTACCTTTGTTGAGAGCCTACTGTGTGCCTGACATTAGTTCCTAAGTTTTCAACATTAAATTAAGACTAATGTACCCCCCACACACACACACACACTCTTGTTTATATAGAACATGGGAAACTTGGAGACAGTAAATGTTTAAAAATCACAACCAGTAGTGATGTTTAAACCTGAGTATGCAACCACAAAAACCACCCTCTGCCTAAGCAGAATCTGACACATAGTAGGTGTTCAGCAAATATTTCAGTAAAATTTTCACAAAGGTTAGGCACCATTCTCTCCTGGGATGTCCAATGCATTCGTAGAAGCAATAGAAATCAAGTCTAGGGTCCAGGCCCCAGCATGGCTTGGGACATGAAATCTGGCCACCTCAGACCTAGAGGCCGGGTTCGCCACCACATCTCGTCTTTTGGGGGCGGCGGTGGTCCCCAGCTTGGAGTGGCCCCGGCCAGCCCTGCAGGCGGGCAGGAGCTCCCAGGCCATTGGCTGGCGCGCTGGCTGCGAAGGGCGGGGAGCGCCACCGAAGGGGACTGTTTGCTCCTACGGGCTGTAGATGGAGCTGTCCGGCCCCGGCAAGGGGGAAGGCGCCTGGAAAACGTTCTTCTTCTCCCTGGCCGGCCCGAGCGGGGAACAGCACTCCCAGGATGCAGTTTGTGTCAACACGGCCGCAGCCTCAGCAGCTGGGCATCCAGGGCCTGGGGCTGGACAGCGGGAGCTGGAGCTGGGCCCAGGCTCTGCCCCCGGAGGAGGTCTGCCACCAGGAGCCGGCGCTGCGCGCGGAAATGGCCGAGGGAATGCCGCCCATGCAGGTGGGTGCAGCGCCCGCGGGCGCCATGGCCGCACCGCTGCCGTGGGGGCGGGGCGGGGCCGGGCCTCGGGGAGCCTCGCGGCTGCCGCGGTCCCGAGCGGCCGCCGGAGCGGGCCCGGCGCAGGCCCCGAGCGCCCAGGGCCTTCCGCGCCGCCACGGTGCAGCTGCCCGGGCCGGTGCTGCCCTGGTCTGTGCTACCCGAGCCCAGGGCCCACGGGTTGCAGGAAGCAGGGCCGGTGCTGCCCCGGACCTGGCGCGGCCGTGGCCGCTTCCCTGAGCGGGGACCGGGGTTCCTCTTGGCGTCCTATCCGCCTGGGTTTGCGGCAGGCCTTTTCCTGGCCCACAGAGGGAACAGTTCAACCATGTTTACACTGTAGTCAGCTTAATAAAAGGGTGTAAAGCTATTTTATTGCTGTCTTTCTCCGAGTATAAAGAGCAGCCCACTTTTTCTCTATACGAGGGGTGAGCCAGGGAAGGGCCTGGGAGGGGACTTTGTCGTCTTGGGTTAGCAAACTTGGTTGCATATTGGAATCGCCCGAGCAGCTTAAGACAACTGACTACGCCCAAACCGCATCCCTGAGCGTTGTCTTGGGGTCCTGGGGGCGAGAGAGAAGGCTCCAGCTGTTTCTTTACGATCCGTACGTGATCTCAGGGTGCCTAGGACTTAGCCGGCACGGCCTTGGGTATAAAACACAAGGGGAAGAGGGTTCAGAGTGGCTGCGGATCACTGTCTCAGAGAGGAGGCTTGGAGTTGCCCCGGGACTGGACTCCGCTGAAGGCTCCCGTGTTCCCATCTGATTCTCAGCCAGGAGTTAGGACTTGACAAGTCAGTCTAGAGTCTCTGTGTTGTTTTTGAGCAGAAGGATCAGCAGTAGATCTTCAAACCTGGTGAGATGCAACAGCCCCTGACTTCCTAAACTTCCATGGCCGCTCTTCTCCTTTTCTCTGACAAGGCCCCAGTGGATGGCACTGATGGCGATCCAGCCACCAGGACCCGGCAGGGGCTGGTGTTGCTAGGGCCCAGTTGATCTCTCTCCCATGTCAGAGAGGAATTCTTAGACACTGTGGGGTGGTCCTCTGAGCTGTGGGGGCGGTCACAGCTTCTCTGAATTTGAGAAAATAGTTTGTATGATTGTCAGAGGCTCACCTCACAGCTGTAGGGTTCCACTTTTTCCAAGAGCAGAAGCAGGGAGAACACAGAGAGAGAAAGGGACATTTCCGCCTGTCCTGTGTGGGACCAAGAGTCAGTTATCAGCCTGTGTTATCATCCATCACACCCTGACCAGCATCCACGCTCCTTCCTCTGCCATAGGGCTCAAATCCCAGCCTGGACCTCCTGAAAAATACAGGAGACGACTCTGGCCCACAGGGAGCCCCCTTCTCAGGAAGCAGAGAAGGAAGCGTAGAGCTTTCCCTTGTGGCCCTCATGCAGGTGAAGAATGCCCCTCTTCCTGTCTAATAAGTGATATTGTCTGGTAAATCTATTTACATTTTGCATAGTTATGGAAAGGTGGCTCTGTATGGAACTCAACGACTTCCAGTCTGCCGCCTAGCCTAGGTCCTTGTCTCCTCTGGCTGGTTGGTAGGCCTAGCAGGACTAACAGAGGCTGCATGTTTGCAAAGTGGCACCTAGAACCGTGCCGGTTGGCAGTGCAGGGCGGTGCTGAAGAATGACCAGCTGCTTCTTTGTTCCCTAATTTCGTCATCTGTAAAGCAGAGATAATCATTCTTGCCCTAACCTGCAAAAGAGATTGCTCCGAAGATTAACTTCAGACAACTTACATGGAAATTCCTACCTTGAAACAAAGAATGAGAGCCAAATGGGAAGTTTGTCATTCGGCGTCGCCCATGAAGAAAGCAGCTGTTCTAGGCAGAGAAAGGATCTGTGACACAGTAGGCAGGGGGCCGTGACCTAGACTTGCCATTGGCCAACACAGGTGAACTTGTAAGCAGTCTGGCTCTCATAAGAGGAAATGGAAGAGTGGTTAGTTGGATGGATGGGTGGTTGCTCTAGCTATCACTGATGTCATTAATGAGCTCAGCCAGAGGTGGATGCTGGGTAGAAGAAAGATTCTCCATAGCATTTGGCTGGTTATCCCATTTTAGGCCACCTTCTCTCTCACACACGTTCTTTCCCTGAGCTGTCACTTTCTACCCTTGTACACAGGCTCAAGAATGGGACATGGATGCCAGGCGACCAATGCCTTTTCAGTTCCCGCCCTTCCCAGACAGGGCCCCTGTCTTTCCTGACCGAATGATGCGCGAACCCCAGTTGCCCACAGCAGAGATCTCACTCTGGACCGTGGTGGCTGCCATTCAGGCCGTAGAGAGGAAGGTGGATGCCCAGGCTAGCCAGCTGCTGAACCTGGAGGGACGCACAGGAACAGCCGAGAAGAAGCTCGCTGATTGCGAGAAGACAGCTGTGGAGTTTGGTAACCACATGGAGAGCAAATGGGCCGTGCTGGGGACCCTGCTGCAGGAGTATGGGCTGCTGCAGCGACGGCTGGAGAACCTGGAGAACCTGCTTCGCAACAGGAACTTCTGGGTCCTGCGACTGCCCCCTGGCAGCAAGGGGGAGGCCCCCAAGGTATGTGGTGAGACAGAGGCAGGGCTAGAGGTGAGGATCCACGCAGGTGAACAAACCCTTGATCTCATCTTGTCAAGCGGTGCAGATTTCACTGGTCCCATGCTGTCTCAATGGCCATGTGAAGCTTGTCCTATGCCCTTCACTTGGCCCTGAGTGTTGTGCCCCAGCAGAGCTGGCCCTATTCCCCACAACAACCCCATATGCTTATCTTAGAGGCTTTGATCTTGCTTCCCTGAGTTGTTCAGCTGTCTTAGTTTTACTCACTTGACAATGTAAGCGTTTGTCCGGATGGGAGAAAGTCTCAAAACCATGCTGCCTAGAGTCATTTTTGAGTTATGATCACTGATTTCAGAAGGGCCCTTCTAGAATTTAGAATTCTGTTCTATTCCCTTTTCCACCATCCTGGCCCGCTAACACTGCATTCTCAAGATGATGGCCCTGTTGTCTATTTCTCTGAGACAATGGAGTCTTCCAAAGCTGGATATAGTGGCTCACACCAGGAATCTAAGCACTAGGAGAGATGAGGCAGTAGGATTCCATGTGTTCGAAGGCAGTTTGAACTAGATAGTGAGTTCCAGGCCAGTCCAGGTCTATAGAGTGAGACCCTGTCTCAACAAAGCAAAAACAAGGCTGGAGAAATGGCTCAATGGTTAAGAGCACTGGCTGCTCTTCCAGAGGATTTGGATTCAATTCCCAGCACCCACATCAAGTGGCTCATAACTGTCTATAACTCTAGTTCCTGGTGATCCAGTGGAGATCCAATAACCTTCGCAGTTACCAGCATTCGTTTATGGAACACACACACACACACTG
This sequence comes from Chionomys nivalis, assembly GCF_950005125.1. Taxonomy (NCBI): domain Eukaryota; kingdom Metazoa; phylum Chordata; class Mammalia; order Rodentia; family Cricetidae; genus Chionomys; species Chionomys nivalis. The sequence goes on along the minus strand of NC_080086.1, from coordinate 155,210,462 downwards.
AAAAATAAATAAAAATACAAAGCAAAACAGTGCTGGCAATGGCTTGGTAAAGGCACTTGTAGTCAAGCCTGATGATTTAAGTTTGATCCAGGGGACCTAGACCATAGAAGGCGAGAATTGACTCCTACAAGTTGCCCTCTTACACACACACACTTGCAAATAGATGTAGCAAACAAACAAAAGAGATGTTTCCATAAGCAGAAGTATAGAAGTTCATCCCTTGGTCTGCCGTCTTGGTGCATGTGGATTCTGCCTCCACCTGTCTCTGTGGCCCTGTGTCCACCCCTGCTCTTTCCTGTACATCATCAGCTGTCTCCTCTCTCCTAGACCCTCCACACTACCGTGTGAACACTGTAGTCCTCTTTGGACCCCACACTTCCCTCTACCTCATTCTCACCATCAGTACAGATAAAATGCCTTGAAGAACTGTCTATATTTGTTACATCCAATACCTCCCTACCTTTCTATTCCAGGCTCTTCAGATCCATACCAAAGTAGGTAGGATATTGAACCCCTGAGTGCCCATCGTGAGCCTCAACAATCAAACTCTTGACTGATCTTTTTTTTCCTACTAATTCCCCAACTCTTGTTTTATTCTGAAGCTGATCCTAGGCATCAGTAATTTTATTTATACCAGCCATCGTGATGGCATTTAATCCCAGCCCCTATGGGGCAGAGGCAAGCAAATCTCTGTGAGTTTGAGACCAGTGTATCTATGACAAGTTCCACATTACCCAAGCTCCATCTCTTTCACCATAAGGTTCAGATTTTCAATTGATTCTTTTTCTCCATTTTCTTGTTTAAATCAAAGTGTAAAGAGTCAGACGTGGTTGGGTGATAGTTTTCAGGACTTGGGGTCACTCTTTGTACTGTGGGTTCTGGGGTTGAACTTAACTTAGGTCATCAGACTTGTGAGGCATAAATTTTTTTTTTCCTTTTCTTCCTTTCTTGTTTCTTTCTTTCTTTCCTCCTTTCTTTCTTTCTTTTTTTTTTTTTTTCTTTTTCTTTTTTTAAGACAGGGTTGCTCTTTGTAACAGCTTTGGCTGTCCTGGAACTTGCTCTATAGACCAAGCTGACCTTGAACTCACAGAGATCCACCTGCCTCTGCCTCTTGAGTGCTGGGATTAAAGGGGTGTGCCACCACCTGGTGTGAGACATATATTTTTATCTGCTAAGCCATCTTGCTGGCCTAGAACTTTTTGAAATCTGTAGGCTCACTTCCTTCATTTCTTAGCCTTCATTGTACTTTATATAGTGGAGGAACCGGCTGTCTGGATCCTTTATTCTCACTGAACAGGTTCATCTGTTCTCAGTATTCTGATAAACTGGTAACTGGATAACTCTCTCTGCAACCAACTCCGGTCAGACTTTCCATCCCATCGTCTCTCCTATTGGTCTTCCTGAGGTCTTCATTATGTCTGCCTATCAGACCATTGGTCTGGTCTCTGCCGTCATCCTCTTAATTCCGTCACCACCTTTCACGTGCTTCTCGGATGCCTCTCTCTCTTCCTTCTCTCTCTGTCTCACTAGATGCTGCTCCTCAGTCTGCCTTGCTGGCTTTGCTTTCTCCTTTCATCTTCTGAATGTCTGTGGAGTGGTCCTGGCTCAGCCTTAGCATTTGTGCTCATCTGCACCCCTCTGCTCATAACGTCATCCAGACCCATGGTTTAAACTGCAGTTTGTTTGCTTAGGACTCCCATATGTACCCTTTCCCACCTACCCCACCCCTATTTTTTTTTCTTGGAGGTCAGGTGCACATTTCTTCCTGTTACCTTAGCATCCTGCATTTAATACGGCCAGACTGAACTATGGGTCTTTTGCCTGAAGCCTGTTTTGTCCAAAGTCACCCTCATCTTTGCTGATGACAGATCCATCCTTTCCGTCATTCAGATCGAAGTCTTGGGATCTTAGCTGCTGTCTTTCTCATGTTCCACCTCTGGTACACCCCCATAGTCTGACCAGCCCCATCACCTGCTTCCAGCCAGTCTCATTACCTTTTTATGTTTTCAACCTCTTGACCTGCTCCTGTTCTCCATCCTTGTTTAGGTCCCATGCTACAATGTATACCTAAAAGAATAGCTGCAGTGATCCCATTCAGATACCTCATTCATGGGCTGGAGATGTGGCTCATTTAGTGGAATGCTTGCCAAACATGCACAAACTGATCCCTAGCACCTCATAAACTTTGGCATGGTAGCACACGCCTGTAATCACAGTACTTGTGAAAGGGAGGTGGAAGCAGGAGGATCTGAATTTGAAGATCATCAAGGCTACATAGCAAATTCAAGACCACCCTAGGGATATATGAGACCCTGTCTTTAAAAAAAAAAAGTGTCATACTGAACCCATCTGTTGGCTTCTCATCTTTTTCTTCTTTTTAAAATGTAGTTCTCATACAAGCTTTGGTTTCATTTTTTTTAAGTGTATTTTATTTAGGTGGTTGAGGGGCATGTACCACAGCATGTCTGTGGAGATCAAAGGACAACCTGTTGGAGTGGATTCTGACTTCTATGTGGGTCCCAGGGATGGAACTCAGGTTGTCAGAGTTGGTAGCAGGTATCTCTGCACATCGAGCCATCACATCAGCCGCTGGCTTCCCGTCTCTTCTGAATAGACATCCAGGTTTGCCGCCTTCTTCAGGGGCATGTCTCCTGGAAGCACCTTCCCTGATTATCTAGCTGCTTCTCTACTCAGTCTCCCACTTCCATGGGGTTGGCTTAGCTGTTCTTTAATCCATGTGCCCTCCCATGATCACCTTATTACTAAGGAATCAAGCCCCATACTGAGTGTGGTAGCACATGCCTGGAATACCAGCGTTTGGTAAGCAGGAAGATTTTGAGTTTGCAGCCAGTCTGGGATATTGAGTTCAAAGCCAGCCTGGGCTACGTAACAAGGCCCTGTCCGAAATAAGAAATAAGCTTCCCCTAATCAGACTGTAAATTATTGGTTCATGGCTGTACCTTGTGTTTATAGTGGCAACCAGCTTAGAGATGGTATGTGAAACTCATTTACTTAGTCTTTCACTAAAGAACTCAGAACTCCTAGGAAGGGACCATGTCTTAGTAGGGATACCCAGTCTGTTGATGTCTACCAGGAGAGCTGCCAGACATCCGTGTGTCTAGGCTGCAAGAAATTGAGCTGTAGTAACCCTGAGTGGATCTTGCAGCAACTGTGATTTTGTATATGTTGCCTGAGCAGCATGATCAGCATCTAATCATCTGCTTCCCTTTGCTCTTGCCTCTACTGCCTTAAGATGTGCAATATCCTTACCTGCTGCCACTTGTTCTATAGAGTGGCAGGAGCCTTGCATTGCCATGCACCATTGCATGATAGAGGAAATGTTAGATTTTTTTTTTCAAGCAGGCTTGGGTTTGCATCTTGACTGTGCCACCTTCTGACTTTCCTACTATTGGCCAAGTATATTTTGTTGCCTCTGAATCTCTTTAGTTTCTCCTTAAAGAAGTGTCAGAAGTAATGCAAAGTCCTAGTTGGTCCCTTTGAGCTTCAGTGTTGTCATTTAAAACATGGAGATAACATTGTAATTGCTTTTTGGAGTTACAAGAAGTCATTGATTTTTGTTTATGGGAAAACACTATGTAGTCATTGTTACTTTCTTGTTGACAGGCAGCAAATGACCCCAAAATGGTAGCCTAAAAATGGATATCACCTGATAGTTTCTGTGAGTGAGGAACTGGGGACAGCTTGGGTGGTTCTGCTCAGTCAGTTCTGTGAGGTTTCAGTGTGACTTTTGACTGGTAGTGCTGCCATTTGAAGGTTGACTTCAACTCCCTTACCTGGTTGTTTGGCCCCCCAAGACTCCTTGACTCTACTTACAACATAGACTCTACCTACCTATTTCCTAGAGAGACTAGCATGGGTGTCGTGGAGTCTGTGCTATACAGTGTCACTTCATTTGCTATAAGGGAGGTTCCAAGTTCTGCCTGCATTCAAGAGGTAGAGAATTAGGCTCGTCTAACCTGAAGGGACTGAAAAAAATGTTTATTGGGCTAGGGAGACAGCTCAATCAGTAACATGCTTGCCATACAAGCACAAGGACCTGAGTTTGACCCCCAGAATCCATGAAAAATAGCCAGGCATGTTGGCGTGTGCTTGTAATTACATGCTGGGGGGTGTCGACATAGATCCCTTGGGCTCGATGGCCAGCCAGTCTAGTCTCATAGATGAGCTCGAAGCCATTGAAAGCCTGTCTCAAAGGAAGTGGATACCCAGGCATACACATATACCTATACACATATGTGAGCCTGCACACACAAACATGAACACATATGCACAAAGGAAATCACTGGTGTGTTTTATAATCCCTACAAACTTAGAGTGTTCATGAATGTTGTGTACCACAGTTAATGGCTCACTGTATGTCCTTGGGTGTTCAAGATGCATTTTTGTTATCTGTTAGGTCTCAGAAGGATATAGTCTCTCCGATCCTTTAGCCCTATTATGTCTACTGATGGATTCCTAGCTAATTCATGGGTAGGCTTTCCTGTCTGCAGCTCCTCTACAGGCTCCTTTTTATCTCAGACTGTGGCTTAGATTTCTATATTATGTACCATGAAGCTTTTAAAGAGTGATGCCTGTTTCCAACTGTATAGAAATTATTCTGAAGTTTTGATTCTCCAAGAAAATGATAAAATAAAATGAAGAGGCTGCTATACTGCAGAAGATGCTGAACACACCTTGGATATATTTAGTGCTAGATGCTTACAGGTGATTGAAGGAGTGACTTAGAAGGCTATGGAACTTGAAGGTGACAAAGAAAGCTTAAGCCTTCCTTAAAGAGGTAACAGTTGCAATAAAAACAATGACATTGCCAAGAGAAAGGAGAAGAAACAGAAAAAGGTAATAGCAGATCTTTATCTCTGGAGATGAAGAAGAAACAGCAAAGAGGACCTGAGCAGCCAGCTGAATAACAGGCAGCACAGTCACAGGACCCAAACAAAAAGGGGGTCTCGTTGTAAGAGCCCCCTTGTTTGTTTCCCTGCTGCCCGGACTCCCAAAATAATCACGCAGAAACTATATATATATATACTTTTATCTGCATTTATTTCATGTTGAATTTATTCCCGTGCCATAAGTTTTTGTTTCTTCAGTTTCTTCTGGGATATCTTTTTCTTCTGGCAACCTCCTCTTCTGGCTTTGGAACAATTTGTTCCTTTTCAATGAGGATCATCTTGATGTGGCAGGGGTAGGAGCTCATGTATGGGTTAATCCGTATGGGTTAATGTATGAGCTCTGTAAGTTCGTCGGCGCATCTTAGGTGCTTTGTTCACCTGGATGTGCTCAATGGCCAGAGAGTCTACATCTAAACCCTGCAGTTCATCGTTGCTCTCTGTATTTTTAAGCATGTGCAGCAAAACTTCCGCACTCTTTTTTGGCCACCGACCCTGTGTCCAGCCCCACTGTTTGGCCTGGGTGCACCTACCGACTCCACCATTGTACCGTCGGAATGGCACACACTGCTTCTTCAAAGTGACATCTTTCAGATACTTGGTGGCTTTTCGGATATGCATACCCTTGATGGCCTGGGCCATTTCATGGGTGTTCTTAAAGTGAACCCGAAGGTTTGATCCTCTTGATTTGGGTTTTTTGGGTCAAGAGAGTAGCAAACCATCTTCACGGGTCACCTCTAGCCACTTACAGGAAGAGCGAAACTATATTATTTAAATCACTGCTTGGCCAATCACTTAAGCGTATTGCTATCTGACTCTTACATCTAGAATTAATCCATTTCCATTATTTTATATTTTACCACAAGGCTCTTGGCCTATCGGCAAGGTTCCAGCTAGCAGCTCATGTGTTTCCCCTCTGACAGCTCCATTGCATCTCACTGACTCTGCCTTCTTTCTCCCAGCATTCAGTTTAGTTTTCCCCGCCTAGCTCTATTCTGCTAAGCCACTGGCTGAAACAGATTCTTTATTCATTAACCACTAAAAGCAACACATAAACAGGAGGACTTCCAACACCAGAGTCTGTCTTATCAAAGGGAGGTTTTAGCAGCAAGTCATTGATGCATTTTCAGGATATGGTTTTGTTTTAGAGAATAGATGTTAAATTTTAGGAAGCTAAAATGTATATGGATTTTGAAAAAGGAAAAATAGACTTTAACTAGGATACGGGAGCCAGGCAGAGTGAACAGAGATAGCAGAAATCTGCCTGCCTCTGCCACCTGAGTGCTGGAATTAAAGGTGGGCACCACAACTGCCCAGCTGGGTTTGTTTTGTTCTACATTTTATTTATTTATTTATTTGTATTTAGTGGGTGTGTGTATGTACACACACCATAACACAGGTGTAGAGGCAGGAGTAAGTTCTCTCCTTCCATTGTGTGTGTTTTGAGAATTGGACTCAGGTCACCATGCTTGGTGGTCAGTGTCCTTACCCACGAAGCCATCTAGTCTGAGAGAATGAAGGTTTCCTAGGTTGAGATGACCCTCAGGAGAAAGAGCCAATGAGAGAGAGAAGCAGGAGATGTGGAACATCAGCATTATTTGGATTGACTTTTACAGATGGGAGGCGGCGGAGAAATACAGAATGAATATGGCAGGTTTGACTTAGCAAGAAGGAAGGGGCGGAGAAGAGGCCCACTAACACCAGCCTGGGGTCAGAGAGAGGTAGGAAAAAGTGCAGGGAGGCCAGATGGGGCTGGGGAGTGAGGTTTGTGGTAAACTTCTGGTGTCAAGAAGAGGCCAACAAAGGCTTCCAAGGCAGCCGTGGGGCAGCTGGTGTGAACTTGTGGCAGATGTTGATTACAGAATTCTGTAGTTTCATCTAGCAACGGGGAAATAAAATGAAGAAAGGGGTTGCATGTTTTGATGGGGATTTGCCCAAGTCTGGTAGGAGCTCTAGTTCTAACCCTAATGATGGACAGGGAGCTGTCGATGGGTAGGCACGCGGCCACTGCACAGCTGTGTATGTCACACTTGCATAGGGTCCCTTTGTAGTTTTATGCGCCTGGCTTGTGGACTGACAGACCTTACACCAGTAGCTTTGCACCTGGCCCTGCCCACTCTTTATCATTCACACCAACGGCCCACACAGGCCCAGCTTTGGCCCTGAACGTGCAGGCAGGTGTGTAGACGAGGGGCCTGGATCGCACGGTGAGCGTCAGATGCTGGTTCACTAGGGATGTGAGAGGGGCAGGAAGGAAGCCTGTGTGATCAGAGAGGGAAGTTCAGGGATTCGTTCATGGAAGTGAAACGACTCGGTTCGGAGCGAGGTGGTGCTGGAGAGGCTGGGATGGGTACGGATGAGGCTCCTGGTCAGAACGAAACAGCAGCTCTCTACAAGAGATGAGAACAGCGTGACGGGCAGTGACTGGTGGCAGCCACAGCCATAGCAGAACTTCCTCATAAAGACAGCTCAGGATCCTGGTGCTGAGACACATGCCTTGGATTGTCCATTTTTGTGACAAAATTTAACTTTTGGGGGCTGGAAAAATGGCTCAGTGGTTAAGATCACTGACTGTTCCTATAAGGAACTCAGGTTTGATTCCCAGCACCCAAATTGAAGCTTCCAACCACTGTAACTCCAGTTCCAGGGACTCTAGCCCCTCTTCTGGCCTCTGCAAGTATGGTACATAGACATTTTCATGTAGACAAAACACTCATACACATAAAATAAAAATAAATCTTGAAAAAAAATTAACTGTGTACACACAGGTGATCCGACCTGAAATACAGGTTTTGTCGTGCAATTTTACAGCTCTTGGCTTCCTGATTCCCACATTTGGCATCTCTCATATCCCTGTACCCTGAACTCCTAAATAAGCACACTGACTATGGCTTTGCCTTCGGTTGTCTGAAATGGCAAAGGGCAGGACTAAGTGCTTAATGAAAAAGAAAAGAGAAAGCCAAGAAATGGCTCATCAGGAAAGGGCTCATACTACTAAGTCTGACCGTCTGGATCCTGGTAGAATTTGAGAACCAATTCCTGCAAGTTGTTCTCTGACTGATGCATGTACCGTTGCATAGATGTTTCTACACACATTTGTACAATACACAGCAAATAAAATGTTTACAAAAAAGAAGGCCGGGAGGTGGTAGGGCATGCCTTTAATCCCAGCACTAGGGAGTCAGAAACAGGTGGATCTCTGTGAGTTCAAGGCCAGTCTGGTCTACAAGAGCTAGTACCAGGACAGACTCCAAAGCTACAGAGAAACCCTCTTTCAAAAAACCAAAAGACAAACAAAAAACAAACAACAACAACAAAAAAAAAAAAAAGGAAAAGGGTAACAATAACGCCATTGCTATTGGATAGCTAGGAAGAACAGCTACAGGGAATTCTGAACCTCTGGATGGACAGATGGGAACAGAGGCCAAGCCTGAGATGGGCTGGCTGTGTGGTCCCAGGAGAGTGGGATGACTGAACCCCTTGTTGGCCCAGGTCCCAGTGACTTTCGTCGACATTGCTGTCTACTTCTCTGAGGATGAATGGAAGAACTTGGATGAATGGCAGAAGGAGCTCTACAGCAATCTGGTGAAGGAGAACTACAAAACCCTGATGTCCTTGGGTAAGGCTACCTCCCTCCACTGGCGAGCGCTCTCTGCTGAGGGTTCTGCAAAGGAGCAAGGGTGGCAGCTGAGCCTGTCACTGTGCTAGTGTATATGACACTACTGTTATTCTAAAATACCATAAAATACCACGTTTCTATCCCCTTGTATTGCCTCGTAACAGCCTTGGGGTCAGCTGTGGGTAGTGTACTCTTGACTTTTGGAAACCAGTTCTTTCTGCCTTGGAAGCCAGGGATCCTGTTGGCTTGCTTTCACGGTTCCTTCCTTACATAATGACGACCATTCTGAGGAACACTGGCAACAGAGAGCCCTGCTCCACCACCTCAGTCTGCATTCACTAGGCAACTCCGTACAACCCTTCTTTCCCTTTCTCTCCATCTCACAGACACAGATGGCCCAGTGTCCAAGCCAGATGCTCCAGTCCAGGCAGAACCTAGGGAAGAGCCTTGTGTATGGGAGCAGCATCACCCTGAAGAGAGAGAAATCCCAGTGGCTGCAGACACAGGTAATGGCTGTTGAGCTAGGGATGGAAACAGGGAGGCACAGAAGAGGAGAGCTTGGGCACCCTGCACTCACACATGGAGTCCATACTGTGTGTCTCAGGAGAGACTAGCTCTTAATGCTCCCAGGAGCCACTTCTGCCCTCAGGGCCTAAAACCACCGTTGGCTGACCTTTGATGGCTCTGAACTTATCCATGAGCTAGGGGGAAGAGACTAGGTGTGGTACACATTCTTAATCCTCACACTCAAGAGGCATTAGAGACAAGTTGATTTCTGTGGGTATGAGGCCAACCTAGTCTATGTAGAGAATTCCAGACCAGCAAGGGTGACATAGTGAGACCCTATCTCAAAAAATAAAAGCCAAGTAAGGAAGGGCTTGAGCTGAGACACCTTGATGGGGTGCATGAGGTCTTAGACTTGGGAGACTCCCAGAGGAGGTGGAAAGAAGGCCGCAGCAGAGGTGTGGTCCTGCCTGGCCGCTTGCTCACTGCCTGAGTATAATCCGCATCTCAGCCCATTCCTGCTTTGATATACACGCACCTCCCCACTTGCCCCAAATCTTTCCCCTCACTCATAAAGGAACCATTTGTCCTAAGAATATCACTTTTGGCAGCTTTTACTGGAATGGAAGACACTAGGGTCTAGCCCCAGTTCTGCCCTGGAGGTCTTTCCCAGGTGCCTCTGCTTCTAGAACAATGTTGGGCAAGGTACAGAGTGACACTGTACTGTTGTCCTCTGTTGATGCATGAGCTCCCACACTTTGGCTCTTGACCCCCACCATGTTTTTAAACAATATTTTCATGGAAATTCCCAGCATTGTTCTTTCTCCTCCCCGATCTTTAGTTTTGTTATAGTTTATTGGTCATAAAATTCTTCCTTTTAAATTATTAACTTGGGGCTAGAGAGATGGCTCCATGGTTAAGAGCCCTGGCTGCTCTTCTAGAGGCCCTGAGTTCAATTCCCAGCAACCACATGGTGGCTCACAACCATCTGTAATGAGATCTGGTGCCCTCTTCTGGCCTGCAGGGACACATGCAGATTGAGAATCCGCATACTCATAATCCTTTTCCTACTTCCCTTTCTTGCAGGTAGGCCTGCCTCTGTCTCTGTGGATTTCACAGAGATGGATGTTTCATTTTAAATTTATTAATTTTTTTTTATGTATGTGTGTTCAGCATGCCAGAGAGGGCACCATATCCTATTATAGATGGTTGTAGCCACCATGTGGGTGTTGGGAATTGAACTCAGGACCTCTGGAAGAGCAGCCAGTGCTCTTAACCTCTGAGCCACCTTTCCAGCCCCTGGATGTTTCATTTTAGTGGCCTTTCCCAGTCTTCAAACACCTTTCACAGCTGTGGTTACAGTTTCTAATATTGTATGGCAGCTTTTTACATTTTGGGCCCTGTGACCTCAGCAGTTTCACTGAGTTATCAAATCATCATAGGTCACAAAACAGAACCAGAACCACTCCACCTACTTTAGGTAAACTGGGCAGACAAACCCAGAGAGGTGAAGTGGCTCACAGAGCAAGGTGGTGGTGGAGTTGAAACCAGGATCACTCTCTTCATATTCTTCCGTAGTCTTTCCTGTTACCTGAACTGTCTTCCACCCAGAGCACAAGAGCTATTACATTGTCCCAGAAAGCTAAAAAAAAAAAAAAAAAAAAAAAGTCCTGTTGGTCACAAAGTGGGATTCTGTGAAAACATAGGCTGTTGACTTTTATGCTTTCTTATGCTCAGCCTGATTACTTCATAGAGCAACTTGTTTGTATCTGGACACCATAGTAAAAGACAGACAAACAAACAATAAGCAACATACAACAAAAACCCAAACCAGGGGCAAGTGACTCCGCACAAACATGCTCCGAGTTCTGCTTAGCCCCTGCAGTTATAAGATAATGCCCACCATCTTCAAAGCCTGTCTGTGGCTCCTCAGACTTTTTGCTGCTGTTGGCCTAGTCTTATTTTTTGGGACATGGTCTTACTCTGAGCCCAACCTGGATTAGAACTCATTATGTACCTCAAACTATCCTCCAACTCATGGAGATTCTCCTGCCTCAGCCTCTTGACTGATGGGATTGCAGCCATGAGCCATCATATCCTTTTTCTTATCCCTTTTTCTTGAATATTCTCACTTCTCTGCTCCTGGAACTTTCTGCTCCTCAGGGTCCCACATATCTCCAGTAGGGATTCAAGACGCTTGTGCTGTCCCCTGGAGGGCTGACAACCATGATTCTGACCACAGAACACCCTGGTGACCAATAAACTGAAAAAAGATTCTAAGAAGTATGGTCCTCTCTCCCCAGGAACAGAGCCCCTGGTGCCGGCACAGGACATGTCCTCCCAGGTGAAGCGAGAGGAAGCCCTGTGTGTTCGGGGCCAGAGGGGTCTGGAGGAAAGAGCCATCCCCACAGAATCCATCACTGGTAAGTGAGCCAAATAGCCACTTGGCCCAGGAGGGGTCTCTAACCCCCAGAGGGCTCGGCTAGCAAAGGAAGAGCTGTGAACGCAGAACTGGACCGAGAAGGCGTCTACAGAGGCATAGACATGGTGCTCAGCATTGAGGGTTTATAACTACATTCAGCTTTGCCTCTTCTGGTTTTTTTTTTTTTCTCTCCTTTGTCTAGTAAGTTTTGGATTGCCCCTGTGTTCCTTATAAAAACAGCTTAGTACAAGCACTTTATTGGGCTCTATGGGTGGCAGAATATCAAAGCCAGTAAGACCTGTTCCTGGACCACAGAGCTACATTACACAAATATTTATGGGCTGCCACTTCCACGCCAGATACCCCGTTGCTGCGTGCCCATGGGGAGCTGCTCCTCCATGGTGTTTTAGCTGAGCTGTACTTAGATGAGAATCTGTTATGGCAGGTGTGTGCATGAGGCCCAGTTCGCCAGAGAGATGGAACCAATGGTTTGTGTGTGTGCAATGTGAGCATGTACATGGATACATTTAGAGGGATTTGTTTTAACGAACTGGCTATTGTGATTATAGTGTCTGACAGATCCAAAATTTGCTAGCAAGAAGACCAGCAGGAGCCTTTAATCCCAGCGCTCGGGAGGCAGAGGCAGGCGGATCTCTGGGAGTTCAAGGTCAGCCTGGTCTACAAGAGCTAGTTCCGGGACAGGCACCAAAGCTACAGAGAGACCCTGTCTCGAAAAACCAAAAAAAAAAAAAAGAAGGCCAGCAGGATGGGACCCGGGAAAGACTGTCTGCTGACAGAATCCCTTCTTCCTTGGGTTGGTCATCTTTTTCAGTTAAGACCTTCCCCAGGTTGGATGAGGCCCATCTCCCTTATAGTGGATCATCTGCTTTATTCAGTCTACCAGCTTCAGTGGTAATCTCACCTAAAAATCCCTTCATAATAACATCCGGAATGATGTTTGACTGATACCTGAGTGGTATTGCCATGTGGATACTGAAGGTAGCCACCATTTGCTCCAACCTCATCCCTCCTCCAGGAAAGCCTGTGACACGCAGGCAAGTGATGGCGGCCAAAGGGCAGCAGCTGTGCCTCCACTGGTTGTCAAAGGAGTTCCTTAAAGCATCAAGTCTCTAGAAACCATTAAGAGATAAGAAGGTGATAAATAAAGGATAAATTGGGTTGATTACAAAAAAAGAGAAAAAATTTTGATAGAGAGACTCATGTAGCTAGCCTCGAACTTTCTATGTAGTCAGGGATGACCTGAACTTCTGATCCTCCTGCCTCCCCCTCCCTAGTGTGGGGATTACTGATGTTGTACACTGGTTTAGTAGCCTATGAATAAAAGGATGTTTTGTCTTAGAAAAGTTCCATTCAGATACTGGTAAGAGGCCTCCTTGGGAGGGCTGTTTTCCTGGGAAATGCCTTCATGAGGTCCCTTCTTCTGTGGCGGTCATAGCTCCAGAGCAGAGACCTCATCCTGGCTAGTTAAGTGTCTGGGGACATTCTGTATCCTACTCACTGCTCTGTGACAGCCCTGGACGTCAGCTGCAGCTCTATTCATTACGGCCAGAGTGGCTGGAACCTTTAGTTAACTGGGATAATTTATTTATTCTTATCCTTAACTTTTAAGGAAAACAAACAATTGCATGAAGTCCTATTCACTGAAAACACAGACTGGTGGGAATTCCCCTTCTCTAACGCCTTTGTCGCCTTTGTTCTCCCGCGTAGACTCCCCCATCTCTGCCCAGGACCTCTTGTCCCGGATTAAGCAAGAGGAACCGCAGTGTGTGTGGGACCAGCAAGATTTGGCGGAGAGAGATATTCCCACAGATCCAAATTCAGGTGAGAAAGATGTCACAGTGAATTATTAAATTTAATATCCATTGTGTCAATGGAACTGATACAAAAATTACTTTGGCATTGCTTTTTGAAGATTCAAAACCAAAAGGCTTCTAAAAGCCATGTGTATTTGTGTGTCAAAGAGCAAGTAATTTATATATATATATATATATATATATATATATATTTTTTTTTTTTTTTTGAGACAGGGTTTCTCCATAGCTTTTGGTTCCTGTCCTGGAACTAGCTCTTGTAGACCAGGCTGGCCTTGAACTCACAGAGATCCGCCTGCCTCTGCCTCCCGTGTGCTGGGATTAAAGGCGTGCGCCACCACCGCCCGGCAAGTAATTTATATTTTCCAGAATTTCTTTTTCTTTTTTTTCTTTTTCAGGACGTATTTTGTTTTTAATTATTTGTATGTAGGTGCCTGCAGAGGCCAGATTCCCTGGGGCTCAAGTATAGAAGGTTGTGAGCTGCTGATGTAGGTGGAATGAACTTGGGTCCTCTGCAAGAGCAGTGAGTGCTGTCAATCTCAGGGCCATCTCTCCAGTCCCTTTCTGGAATTTCATTTGTATGATAACTCCCATGAAAACTCTGGGGATGTTCCAGCTGTTTAGGGAAACTCACCCCCTGGGCTGGGGATGGGTTTATATATGAATTTGTGGAGCTGGGAGGTCTCATCCTACCCTACATATCTGGAGAGAGGATGAGAAATTTAGCCTAGGAGTCTGGTGAGAGGACCCAGCAGGCGGAAGCAGAGTCCCCTCAGAGTCCTCAGGTCTTGCCATAGGCTTGTCAGTGGCCCTGGCTGCTGCCTTTGCACTGTTAGTCAGACCAGCCAGCTGTGGTGCTGTGGGCCTTGGAAGCTGAGCTTTTCTCCAGCATGGCCTGGCCCCGTGGTCTCTCTGGTCAGTGGAGAGTAGGTGCTTGTTGAAACTGAATGAAGTCTTAAGGTTGCCTTTTTTTCTGACAACAGAATCTCTCATCTCAGCACATGACATTTTGTCCTGGATCAAGCAGGAAGAGCAGCCGTACCCATGGGGCCCGCGTGACTCAATGGAAGGGGAGCTTGGACTAGACTCTGGCCCAAGTGAGTAATGTGTGCCTCTTCTAGAGCCCTTGGGTATTAGGTCCAGAGTAGTTGAAGCCTGCAGTAGAGTTGCTTGCCTCAGCCTATTCCCTTCTAGGGTGATTTTGCTGATGGCAGCCTTTAAAAGTCTCGAGGAATTATCACTGGATGGGAGAGGTGAGTCCTTGTTTGAAGTGGAATGTATGTGGAGGAGAACCAGAAGATTGACCACTGGCGTTGGAAGAAATGATAATAGCAGCCACTTCAATAGCCCCTAGCCACCATTTCTAGATTTGGCATTTTTAATTTACTTTAATTTTATGTTTTAGGGTGTTTTGGGCAAAAACTATTCATATAGCCCAGGTTGGCCTTGAATTCTTTATGTAGCCAAGGGTGGCCTTGGACGCCTGTTTCCACCTCTGAGTGCTGGGATTGTAGGCCTATGACCACAGACCTGGTTTTAGGTCGTTCTGAAAATCAAACCCAATGCTTTAAACATATTAGGGTAGGCATGTTCCTGGCCCTCTAGGTCTAGCTTTGAAGGCATAGGACCTAGCTCACCAGGCATTGCCAGGAAGTTTGCTCAGCCCTTGTCCATGGTCCCACACTCCCGTGTTTCTCCAGGTGGCAAGGAGCACATGGGCCCAGAGGAGCCTTCTCTTGGGTTTGTGCAGGTGTAACAACAGATCTGGAAAAACCCCCAGAGAACTTGCTAGGCTTTACAAAGGCCTATTTCTTACTTTAGTTTGAATATGATAATTCATAGGGCATTTTGGGTCAGGGTATTTTATTTGGGAGATGTCTTTGAGCCCTAGAATTTGGGAGGCAATGCCCAGAATTACAGCAGTATGAGGATCTAGAAATGTTTCCCCTATCAGTTACTGTAGCCTTTTTGCAAGACCTCTCTTTTTTTCTGCTGAAGAGAATCTGCCTCCTGCTTATTAAGTCGAGAATTTGAAACCAGCACTCCATCTGTGGTTCTGTGAGGTTTTAGATGGTTCTAGGACAACAGACACATAATAATCATTAAAACAAAACATAAACAAAAGTCTAGATCTTCCAAATCTTTTGGACTGGAGAGGTAGCTCAGTAGTTAAGAGAACATACTACTCTTTGTTTGGTTGCCAGCACCCTCCCTCAGCAGGTGGCTCCCAATCCCTTGCAACTCCACTTCCAGAGGATCTGTGACCCCTAGCCTCTGTGAGCACTGCACCCATGTACATAGCCCCACACCAACACATGTAATTAAAATAAGATCCTTAAAACCTTTAGATTTATTTATTTTAGTTTATGTGTATAGTATTGTTCACATGTAAGTCTGTGAACCATTTAAATGTGGAGGTCAGAAGAGGTCATTGGATCCCCTAGAACTCGAGTTATAGACATTGGTGAGCCACCATGTGAGTGCTTGGAATTGAACCTGGGTCCTCTGCAAGAACAGCCCCATAGATGAAAATCTTTTTTTTTTTTTTTTTTGGTTTTTCGAGACAGGGTTTCTCTGTGGCTTTGGAGCCTGTCCTGGAACTAGCTCTTGTAGACCAGGCTGGTCTCGAACTCACAGAGATCCGCCTGCCTCTGCCTCCCAAGTGCTGGGATTAAAGGCGTGCGCCACCACCGCCCGGCCCTTTTTTTTTTTTAAATGGTAGCCTTAGTACAGTGATTTCTAGGAAGAACTAGATAGATGTTTGAAAGATGTGGTATTATGTGTAAGAACCTTCTGGAAAGGGATTGGCGGGAAAGAGAGCGATAGAGGCAGAGGATGAAATGCAGAAATATGTACTGGCTGACCAGGCTCCTTCCCAAGCCCTTGGCATTCACAAGTGGGAGTGGTGCACAGGGTGTCCTTGCTGGACTCTAGGCCATTCAGCCCAACTGGACATGGTATTTTAGTGAAAGAGGCTCCTTATTTTATATACTGATAAATGTGAATTGAGACTGTAGGGGAAGATTGGAAATCCAGTTCACTAAAAACTGCTGTGCGTGAGACTCTGTTAGGCAGGCCAGGGTAGGATTTTAGAGTCCATTGGCTACGTGATGGCTTCCAGAGCAGGCTGAGCTAGGCACCCTCTACCCAGATTCCCGGTGTTTTGAAGGCACTTTCTTGAAATTTCCATGTTAACCACTGCGTTGGGTCAAAACAATGAGTCCCACCTTTTCTAGTTTCTGTTTATTTAACAGTAATTTACTAGTGCCTATTCAGGGCTATGCAGTGTTGAAAGTACACAGGACAGGCAGGGTCAGAAGGGAAGGACAATAAACAAGCCAAAAAGCAATCACGTTAAGCAAAGGTAGAGGGTGGCCAGTGCTCCAAGGGTCCAGATCGGGGAAAACAGGAAGATGGGAGCAAGCAATAGGGCTAAGGGCAAGAGAACCAGGAAAAGCCTCCTGGGAAAGGGATAGCTGAATATGCTCTAGACCCCCCCCCCCCCCCAAAAAAAAAGAGGAGACACAGACCTGTCTGGAATAACAGACTAGAGGGAAGTGCAAGAACAAAGCCAAGGGGCCTTTAGGTGCTAGGGCTGGGGGAGTGTGTGTGTGTGTGTGCCTGTGTGCATACCCAACAGGTCAGAAGAGGGCATCAGGTTCCTTGGAACTGGAGTTACAGATGGTTGTAAGCTGCCTTGTGGGTGCCGAAAACCTAACACTGGTCCCCTGGAAGGGCAGCAAGTACTCTTAACCACTGAGTCATCTATCCAGCTCCAATACCTAGACTCTTTACTCCTTTAGAGTCTGATTTCAACTACCTTGAGGGATAAAGAAGTTTATTCTTCTATGTAGCTACAGCAGGCAGTTCAAGGTCAGGCTTACTTGATGTGAGAACCCAGCCATGTTTTGAGGAACTAGGTTCTTTCTATGTCTTTCAGTGGCTGCCTTGGTGTGGCGCCAACCTTGGGCTGATGTCAGCATCACATCAGCTATCCCAGGCATCACCTACAGACTTGGCCGGCAGAGGAAAGTCCATTTTTTTTTTCCTATAAACTCTAAGGCAATGTTTCTCAACTTGTGGGTCACCACACCTTTTAGGGGGTGGAATGGCCCTTTCACAGGGTCACCTAAGACCATCAGAAAACACAGATATTTACATTATCATTTATAACAGTAGCAAAATTATAGTAATGAGGTGACAATGAAAATAATTTATGGTTGGGGTCACCACAACTTAAGAAATTGTATCAAAGGGTCACAGCGTTAGGAAGGTTAAGAAGAAATGCTCTAAGGACTTAGGAACCTTCCAGAAGTCTCCCAGAGCAGAGTTCTCACACCTGATTACCAGATCTCATCTCTTGCTCGTATCTGAACCAGTGCCCAGCAGTAACTGGAAACTGAAAGCTCTTATGCCATGCACAAGGAGACTCAGCTGGAGGAGGATGGGGCCTGGGATACGACAATGGCAGAGTAAAAAGCAGAAGTCACTGAGGACAAGAGCCAGGGCACTGGGCGGGGGGAGGGGGCCTCGGGACAGGGGGACAGTTTCCTGCAGCAACATGCAAGTGCTTGAGAGAAGCAGGAGGGTTGGGATTCTCTAGGCAACTGAACTGTGGAGGAATCAGAAGCCACCAGAGTGTTCGCCGTCCAGTGATTGTACTGCTAGACCTCGAGTGCTGAATTGGTCAAGCAAAAATAAACGAAGGCTGGGCTGCAGAGCATGCTGGAGAGGGAGAAAGTGGACGCTGGTCATGCTGAGATTCAAGGATTATCAGAGTAAGGTAGTACAGGTGGGTTCCCTGGGAAGCGTCTCTGGGAATGAATGAACATGTGAAAGCAGCGAAGTCACAGGCTTTGGTGGAGCAGCAGCAAAAACCCATGTTGTAGCTGCTTCAGGGGCCAGAGCCAATCTCACAAAATGCTTTGGAGCCAGGATAATGCATTTGAGCATCCAGAGTACAGGTGAGAATGAATTTGGCTTTGTTCGTGGCCACTCCTCTAGAAATAGCGGTCAAGGTTGACTAGGCCAGAGGGAGGGCAGCCTGGCCTGTGTAAGGTGGTGTTTAAGAACTGACTTCAGGTCCCAACGAGTCTCAAGGATAGGGTAGAAGTGTGGCATTTGTGACTTGAGAAGTGGCCTCCATGTAGCTCCACTCCCACAGGCTGCCTCTGAATGGGGGTCAGGCTCCTCAGCCCCTCTTCGGGGGGAGGACATAGCATTGTGATGGAGGAGGAGGCATAAGAAGACTCCTAAATATAAGGAATTGAGGTCATGGTTCTGACACAGAGAGTCTGGACTCTGCCCACTGCTCCCCTGCCACACACATGCACCCACGCACACACACACTGGTACCCAGAACAGTGGTGAGCTCAGGGTGTAAAGGAAAGGCACTGTTGCCTGGGCAGAAGCAGTTTCCTGGTGAGACATGTGAAACGCCGTCACAGCTTTGTTAGAGGCCAGGTTCCCTTAGGTCACATCATCCTGGTCACCCAACTTCTTTTCAGGCCCTAACTGTACATCTTTCTGAGGTTTAAGCCTGAGCTCACTGTGTTCCATTCTGGTAAGACTCTAGATGGGTTTTCACCTAGGGAAAATTCTCTCCTTCACCTTGAGAGATTCTCCAAAGATAAATAACATTGTCCTGGAACTTGCTCTGTAGACCAGGTTGGCCTCGAACTCAGAGATCCGCAGAGTGCTGGGATTAAAGGCATGTGTCAATATACCCAGTTTAGTCTACATTTACAAAATTGTAAATGTGTGTATTTGTGTGTGTGTGCCTATAAGCATGTCTATATCTATGCTCCCTGGGTGTGCCTGGTGCCCATGGAGGCCAGAAGAGGGCATCAGATCCCCTAGAACTAGAGTTAGACAGTTGAACTGCGTTGTGGATGCTGGGAATCCAACCCAGATCCCGAGGAAGAGCTGGTGCTCTAGACCCCTGAACAGTCTACCTTTGAAGTAAGTTGACTTCTGGGTAGCAGAAGAGATCTGGAGGGCTTTCCTATCCCTAATTCCAAAGCGCAAGGGCTTTGGTGAGCATTTGATATCATTTTATTAGAGAAACTGAGGCCCAGAGGATCAAGTCCCACTCTGGGACACTGTGGGATCCTGAAGAAGAGCACTCTCAGCGTGTCACTTCTGTTTCTCTCCCCACCTCTAGGTGACAGTCTGCTGCTGGTGAAGAACCCACCCCCGGCTTCTGCGCAGCCTCAACCCCAACCTCACCAGCAGAGCTTGCCCGCCTTGGCGGTGCCAGAGAACCCTGGCGGCCCCGGGAACCGCAGCCTACTGGAGGACGGCTTTCCCGCGCTTCCGGGGGAGCGCAGTACCGGAGGCGAGACTCAGCCGGGTGGGGAAGGCAGCGCGGGAGGTGGCGGCGGCAGCGGCGGTGGCGGTGGTGGTGGCGGCAGCACTGGTGCGGGTAGTGGCAGCGGTACCGATGCAGACGCGGGTGCGGGCAGTGGCTGCGGCAGCTGCTGCCCGGGCGGCCTGCGGCGAAGCCTCCTGGCTCATGGCGCGCGCAGCAAGCCCTACTCTTGCCTGGAGTGTGGTAAGACCTTCGGCGTGCGCAAGAGCCTCATCATCCACCACCGCAGCCACACCAAGGAACGGCCCTACGAGTGCGCCGAGTGCGAGAAGAGCTTCAACTGCCACTCCGGCCTCATCCGCCACCAGATGACGCACCGTGGCGAGCGGCCTTACAAATGCTCCGAATGCGAGAAGACCTACAGCCGCAAGGAGCACCTGCAGAACCACCAGCGGCTGCACACGGGCGAGAGGCCCTTCCAGTGCGCGCTTTGTGGCAAGAGCTTCATCCGCAAGCAGAACCTGCTAAAGCACCAGCGCATCCACACGGGCGAGCGGCCCTACACGTGTGGCGAGTGCGGCAAGAGCTTCCGCTACAAGGAGTCACTCAAGGACCACCTGCGCGTGCACAACGGCCCGGGTCTGGGGGCCCCACGGCCGCTCCAGGTGCCGCCAGAACGAGACTAGGGTTGGGCTGGGGGGCGGAGAGGACCAGACTGGAGTTGGGGCAGGCCAGGGTTCCTGAGGACCAAACCTCCTGCCCCACCGTTCTCAGCGCACCTCCCCGCCCTCTCCCCACCTCCTGCTGGAAATCGGCACAGGAATTGCACTCCAGACAGGGTATTCCAAGGGGTGGACCGGGGTACCCCAGTACTGTCCAACTCTCGTGGACAGTTCAGTTCATCTCATAGGGTGGACCCAGTGGCCAGGGAAGGTTCCAAAGGGACAGCAAGGCAGCAGAAATCGTTTGGACATGCCTCGGACTTCCTAGTCTGCCCACTGGCCACCGGGGCCACAGATCTGATCAGGGAAAGTGACCAGGGAGTCTCAAAACCCTTCTGAAATAAGGAAATACTATTCATCCTAAGGTGAGGAGACGCCCTGAAGAAGAAAGCAAAGACGCATTGGAAACTGAGGGATGCGCTAAGGGTAACATTCTCATGACAACACTGCCTCGCGCTCTGACAGCGCTTTATACTTTTTTAAGAAGTGTTTTCTATCCGTTAGCTATTTACACCCTTAGCTTATCCCTTCGAGATGGGCGGGGTAGGGTTTTCCTGATGTGGTAACCGAGGAAAGTGAGACACAGGGGAGATAGCTGCTGAGCAAGACCACATGAGAACATGGCGGCCAAGCCGCACCCGGGCTCCAGCCCAGTGCAGTGTCCCCACCGCACACACTGCCTACCTCTGTCGGTCTCAGACCGCTCTCACCTGGCCTTCCTGGTCTCTCTCCTCTCTCCCTTCCCTCCCTGGATTCTCCAAATCCCCTCAGAAGCAACAGGGGCCAACTCCTGGGGTTACTGGGAATGGGGAACCGATTGGCTGTAAAATGGCTAGGCTTGTTCTTGGTTAGGCTCTTGGCCTGAACGTGGGCCCTAGCATCCTGGTCCCCCAGCCCGTCTTTCCCAACTCTGATCATTCAGTCAGGTGCAGCAGCAGCTTTTCACTGCACAGTTAAGGCCAGACCCTCCAGAGGCAGCTGGTGCCCTGGGTCAGACCTCACCCTGATGATTTACTCCAGTTTCCCAGGGCACAGGGTGAGGAAAGACCAGCTGCCAGATTAGCCACCAAGGAATGAGACTGCCCAGGAGGGCTGGGCAAGTGGGTGCTAGAGCCTCAGCTCTCTCCTGCCCTGGGCATCCCAGTTGGTGCTATCTGTTAACTGATTGTGCTCATGGACATGGACACAGACCTACTATGCTCTGACCCTGCCGGCGCCTTGGGAAGCGCCGAAGGACTCCTTTCATGTTGGTGCATCGCTCCGCGGCTCCCAGCACCGCAGCCTGGTGGGCCAGTCTCCATTTCAGCATCTTGCATGGCCAGGCACTGGGGTGGGGTGGCATGCCCCAGGACCCTTGTTTGTGTCTAAAATAGCTTTCCCGCTCCTCTTGTGGATCCTGTTTCTCTCCCAGCTAGGGAGCGTGGTGGGTGGCCGGCATTTCATGGCACCACCTTTGTGAGCGCTCTGCTTCTGTCCTGCTCATCTGCGCTGCTCCGCTTTCCTCAGACCCCTTTTTGCCGTGCAAAGGGAATTCTTGAAATTAAATAAAAGGTATCCAGATTGCAGACTGCATGTTCCCAAAGCTGGAGTGTTCTCCAGCATGGCATCCTCCAGCAGACCTCAATGAACT
The DNA here is from genome assembly GCF_950005125.1 of Chionomys nivalis. Classification (NCBI taxonomy): domain Eukaryota; kingdom Metazoa; phylum Chordata; class Mammalia; order Rodentia; family Cricetidae; genus Chionomys; species Chionomys nivalis. The sequence continues at coordinate 155,188,516 of NC_080086.1, read as the reverse complement.
GCAACCCAACAAGCTGGAACTTCTTCACTCAGCTTTTTGAAGGAGGCTGATCTTAGAAAAACAAGCTACCTTGAGATGAGTACAAGGGAGGGTTCAGTGGAGTTCTAGCAGAGTAGGAGGGGACCCTCCAGTTCAGGGATTGTTTGGGGGGACAGTCTACTCCTTTTCAAAAGCAAACAAAGACAATAATTCATCATCTAAATCATGGAAAGTAAGATCCAAATATTTTTGACTGCTGAAAGTGTGTGTGGGAGGGGCAATAGCGACTGAGACATAAGTTTAAAACATTTGACACATAGCTTGAGTTCCTTTATTTTACCTCCAAGAAGCTGATTCCCAAAGAGGTATGGTGATGGAGCTGTTGACAGCCAAGGCTCTGGAGCCCTCCACGACATTCTCCTGATGAGGGTGCTAGGAACCAAATCCAGGTCTTCTGCGAGAACAGCAAGAACCCATTCTCTCCAGCCATGTGGGGTGTGTGTGTGTGTGTGTGTGTGTGTGTGTGTGTGTGTGAGAGAGAGAGAGGGGGGGGGGAGAGAGGAGAGAGGAGAGAGAGAGAGAGAGAGAGAGAGAGAGAGAGAGAGAGAGAGAGAGAGAGAGAGAGAGAGCGCTAATAGTCTCAAATAGTGAGAGGGGTGTGGGGAGCCAGGAAGATTAAAACATCTAGCGCTCAGAGCTTCTGGGCCCTTCTGGACCTGTGCTCATTGTCCAAACAGCTGACTCACGGATCGCATCATTTCCTTGTCCAGTCACTACACCCTTCTAGGTACTGAGCCTTGCAAAGGCTGCTGCTCAAGAGTACAGGGGGACAGACAAGGAGGGGCTTAGGGAGCCACATAAGTAGTATTCACTCCAACAAACCAAAGATGGATTCCACCCAGTGCAGTTCGGTGACTGTGCTTACCAAGATTAATTGCAGAAGCTTGGACAACTCAGGCAGCAGCGCACTGCAGAGTTCCACCCCCGGTCACTTTGCTACCTCATACACCAGCATGTCTACAATTATATACAACTGGGGCAGGGGTGGTGGTGAGTGGGTCCTCTGGTGAGGTCAGCTGTCACCCTTCTTCCTCCTTCCACAAGGGACATTAACAGCCTCCCTGCCATTACTATAGACACAGTGGTTGTATTTTGTTTTATTGTGACTGTGGACCAAGGTCTCCTGTAGGCTACCACAACTCGGCTCCATGGTAGTCATGTCTGCCCTCTAGAGAACTGCTGTGTGACACTGGGCATGACCTGAGTCCTGAGTCCCTTAACTCTTTGGTTTTTATGTTTGTTGTTTTGTTTTGTTTTTTTGACACAAGGTCTCTGCGTAGCCTTGGCCTTCCTGGAACTTGCTCTGTAGATCAGACTGGCCTCACATATAGACACCTGTCTGTCTCTGCCTCCCAGCTGCTGGGATTAAAGGCATGCACCCTGTGGAACACTTTTTTTGTTTTTGTTTTTAAAGACAGTGTCTCACTATGACATCCTGCCTGGCCTAGAACTTGCTATGTAGACCAGTCTGACCTGGAATTCACAGAGATCTGCATGCCTCTGTCTCTTGAGTGCCGGAATTAAAGGCGTGCGCCACCAAGCTTGACCTGGTCCCTTAACATTTTGTGAGTTGTGTCATTCTATAGAAGAAGTGTTTCGAGGATAAGATTGAAGCTAGATGGCCGTTGATCATTATTAAACATTTAGTGACCATGTGTAAGACCCAATTCTTGTTAAGCTTGAAATGTAGGAGAGAGAGGACATGTGTGAGAATGAAACCATGTAGCTACGTGAGGATAGACGTGGGAAACACATGCTTGCCACAGTGGCATGACACAGAATGCTGGAGAACACTGGTCTGGAGAAGCCATACATAGCCAGTGAGCACCAACGCCCACAGTGCCTACCTGTGGGTTCCTGGAGCATGCTCCAGTGGGTTTCTGCGGCTCTATGGTTGTACTGGTGTCTTCAGCTACACCATGAGTGGCCCCAGTCCTGATACAGGCCCTGGGGACAATAAGCTCTGCTCTTAGAACTGACCAAAGGTAATAACTTTCAGCATGCTGGCCTTTGCATGGTCGTTCATTGAATTACATTTTGACAGTTTAGCCCATGTCAGTCAGGACAGGCACTGTGTTGGATGATTTACATGTGACAGGGGTTAGGAGGCTGACCTACATGAAGAAGAAATGGGCAATCCCAGGTGGTAGTTGGTAGTGCTTGTTGTTGTAGCTGGCCTATGTAAGACGCACCGAGCTCGTGGTGCATGAAGCAGCAGGTGCAACTCCTGGAGAAGTCGGGCTTGAAGCACGAGCTGCATGGGGCAAAAGGGAAAAAAGGTGGGGAGACAGGGATTGTGAGGCTGATGTGTCCGGGGCAGAGAGGTACAAACTTATCGGGGGTATAGTTAGATGGTGAGGCATAGTGCGGGCCATGAAGACAGAGTATTCAGCTGTCCCATAGCCGACCATCAACAAGCCTGGGATCCACTGTGGTGTACCCCTGTAGAACTTGTTAGAAGAGCAGCATTAACTGTCAAAGGAGGTCAGAAAGGATTCAATGGAAGTTCTGAGAAGCTGGGATAAGCCAGAGACCATTGAAAATGACAAAAATACAGGTAAATGTTCCTTTTAAAATTGAAATGGATTTTTAATTTCTGAGCAAACATATTTTGTGTGTGATGCTCTCATGTACATGAGCAGAGGTTGTTGGGTCCTGTTCTACTCTCTGCCTATTCCCTTGAGAACGGGTTTCTCGCTGGACCTGGAGCTAAGCTGGTGGCAAGCAAGCCCTAGTGTTCCTTCTCTTCCTCCCCCGCTGCCCACAGCACAATGGCGCTACAGGTATACTTGACTTTTTTTGTTTGTTTGCTTTTTTGAGACAGGGTTTCTCAGTAGCTATGGAGCCAGTTCTAGAACTATAGACCAAGCTGGACTGAAACTCACAGAGATCCGCCTACCTCTGCCTCCTGAGTGCTGAAATTAAAGGTGTGCGCCACCACCGCCCGGCTATACCTGGCTTTTTATGTGGTGCTGAGGATTTGAATATAGGTCCTCATGTCTCCACAGCAAGTACTCCCCCCCCCTTTTTTGGTGGGGTGGTTGATGCTAAATTTGAACCCAGGTCTTCCTAGATGTCAAATAAGCAACCTTCTACTGTATTGCCTCCAAGCCTTCCCTCCCTCCCTCTTCCCCCTCCCTCCCTCCCTCCCTCCCTCCCTCCCTCCCTCCCTCCCTCCCTCCCTCCCTCCCTCCCTCCCTCCCTCCCTTCCTTCCTTCCTTCCTTCCTTCCTTCCCTCCCTCCTTCTTTTTTTTTTCCTTTCTGAGATGGTCTCATGTAGTTCAGAGTGGCCTGCAACTTCCTATGTAGCCAAGGATAACCTTTACTTTCTGATCCTCCTGCCTCTGCCTTCTGAGTGCTGGGATTACAGGTTTGTGCCACCACTGAGGCTTTCGACATTGCTGAGTATGAGCCTGAGGCTTTATGTGTACAAGACAAACACTATCAACTGAGCTATATCACCAACTCCAAACAAAAATATCTTATGATCAAGGATTTTAGTGTCATATTGGTTTTTGTTTGTTTGTTTGAGATCTGGTCCCTGGGTATTGGACATTGGTGGGGAGAGCAAGGGAAAATGGGGGAAAAAGTCTTACCAGTCCTGACTAATCAACCTGGGCCTGTCGGCCTTTAATGTTATAAGGAACTCTACAGCAAAAACTATGGGCCCAGGGCTGGTATCCCCGACTCTGCACCAATTTCCCCCATAAGACACTTAAATGTAATAGGCCTTTATACTTTAAAAGTCAGAGCCTCGGAGAGAGCGCCTCCTTTCAGCACGGCACAGCAAGTGACCTAAAATTATCCCGAGCCCATCAACTGTCTATATTCTTTTGTTGTTGTTTATTTGTGACAAGGTCTCACTATGTAACTCTGGCTGTCCTGGAACTCATTATATAGGTCAGGCTAGCCTCAAAGTCACAGAGATCCACCTGCCACCACCTTCCAAGCACTGATATTAAAGGTGTGTGCCACTACACCTGGCTTCTGTCTCTGTTCTTTTTGTTTGTTTGTTTTTGTTTTTTTTTTTTTGTTTTTTTCGAGACAGGGTTTCTCTGTAGCTTTGGAGCCTGTCCCGGAACTAGCTCTTGTAGACCAGGCTAGCCTCAAACTCCCAGAGATCCACCTGCCTCTGCCTCCCGAGTGCTGGGATTAAAGGCGTGCGCCACCACCACCCCGCTTCCGTCTCTGTTCTTAAAAGACTTTGCATCATTCTTATCACCAATGTCTCAGAAGCTACCATCCTGATGATCTTTCTCCATCCTGCATTTTCCCCGTCTCACTAAGGGGAAGCTTGCTTCTATTCTGGGTTCTCCTCAGCCCTTCTCTCCAGGATATACTTGGGAAATCCCCAAATCTTATTTTTTTATTCTACAATTTTGTTCAGTCTTTGCTCGCCTTCTGTTTTCCAAGCCATTTCCTGTGGCCTCTTTTCCCACAATTTGAATGGCCAATAAAAAGCTGGTTAAACAAAATATTAGTTGCTCTTTAAGAGGAATTGTGTATCATTTTTTCCAAACCATCAGTCAATGAATGGAATTTTGGAGATTTTGTATTAATATATTCAAAGTAAACCATGTAAAAAGGGGATATGCAAGGGGGAAAAAAATCTAGCAGGACAGCCACAACTGTAGTCCCAGCTACTCTGGAAGCTAAAGCAAAACAAAATCTTGTCACATACACATTTCGCTCCCTGTGAGGGAGCATCCAAGTGAGGAGTTTTAGAAACTACTCCCAGTTGGGTGATGGTGGTGCATGCTTTTAATCCCAGCACTCCAGAGGCAAAGACAGGTAGATCTCTGTGAGTTCAAGGCCAGCCCAGTCTACAAAGTGAGTTCCAGGACAGTGAGGACTGCTTAACAGAGAAACCCTGTCTGAAAAAATACTCCCCATAATGTTAATTTGGTAGATATGCTTGCTGCTTTACCCTTCATATCACTTTGTTCCTTTTGTCAGGTGTCTGAGAAATTATTGCAATAGGTACATAGGAAATGTCTTTCTTTTTGTGGTTGCTCTTTTTAAAATCAAGATTTAACCATATAGCCCCAGTTGGCCTGGAATTCACCTCACAGACCAGGCTGTCTTTGAATTCTAAAACCTCCATCCCTCTGTACCCTAGTGTTAAAAACAGGCTGCTACCATGGCCCGCTGCTACCACGCTGCATGTTTTACGTGGAGTGGTGGACCTGATTTATTTATTTATTTTTACCAGATCTCTATTGATTGATTGCCAAGTTGTTTTATTGGAGGTGTTTTTTTTGTTTGCTTGCTTTGGACTCAAGGCCTTGCTGCAAACTCACTATGTAACTGAGGATGGCCTGCTTCTGCCTACCAAGTGCTGGGATCATAGAGGTGTGTGTGTGTGTGTGTGTGTATGTGTATGTCACCAGGCCTGTTTTTTTTTGTTTTTTTTTTTTGATTTATTATTATGGGGGGGTGTTCCATTGTACACTGTGGAGGTCAGGGGGCAACATGGTTGACTCAGTTGTCTTCTCTCACTTTTACCTGGGTTCCAAGGGAGGAACTCAGGTTACCCAAGCTTGTCTGGTAAGTGCCTTTACCCACTGGGCCGTTTCACCAGCTCCACCAGGCCTGTGTTTAAAGGAGCATTTCTTTCTCCGCACTGCACCTATGAAAACAATACACACATTTAATCTTTCTGGCAGTGCTCTCACTGGTCTGTCCTTTACTGCCCACATTTCACCTTTGCTGAGCCAGGCCTGTGTCTTCAGCATGAGCAGATTATACCCCATTTATTTCCATCCATGCTCTTATGAGGTCCTGGGTCAGGAAAATTATGCTCCAGTCCTGTTCTCCCCTTGATAAAGTTCCCTGTCACTCCAGGCTTTATCTTTTTCTGATTTTGAGCAGAGCCTTCTAGAAATATCTCCAGGTCCTAGACATTTCTCCTTGTGCCCGAGGAAAGCACAAGAACAGGACAGGACCTTCTGAGCCCTTGCATTTGGTTTGATCACAGAAGACTATAATACTTTTTAAAGGTGGGGTGTGTAGCCAAGTTGATGTCAAACTCAATTATCTTTCTTTAAGCCAGGCATGGTGATATAGGTATGTATCTTAGTACTGAGAGAGCTGAGGCAGAGGGATGACTGACACTGAGCCTGTCCTAGGCTATCTAGCAAGATGCTGTTTCAAAATAGAGAAGAAAAATCTTGCCTCAACACCTCACCCCCATCCCTGCTGGGCTTACAACACATACACACCACTATGCCCAGCTTCATGTAATACTTCTTTTTAAAAAAATTGAGAAAGGTGTCTGGCTTCCCAGTGCCGTAGAGCACTGCCCCCTCCCCCAAGTGAAAGTCATCATCTTCGTCAGAGCAGCTGTGACTGCTTACGAGAAACCAGATCTGGCTTGTTGGCCATTGCCATTCCCCCATAGAAAAAGAGAGCAGGGGTGTGAGATCCCAGCAGCTCCCTCCGGCTCCTCCCAGCCTTTGGTTCTTCTCTAGCTGCACGTGGCCTCAATTCTCAGGAGGGAAGACCAGAGCACATGAGAGTGTAGGCTGACTGACTGGAGACTCCGTCTACGCAGCTGAAAGGAACCTGTTGTCCATGCTGGAGTGTGACTTTCCAGTGGGGCAGCTGTTTCAGGGTCACCCGTAGCCCTGTAAATAACCCCCCACCATGCTCTGTAAATAAGTTCAATAAATGCATTGGTTCCCTAAGCTGGAATCCTACTTTGGTTTGTTGTCTGTGCTCTCTAAAGAGGGGTGGATGTTTGTTTACTTCAGCTCAGGGAGAGTCCCCAGCTCCCTATTGTCCTTAGTTAAAAAAATACAAGTGTGTAGGTGTTTCACCTGCCTATATGTCTGTGCGCCACTATGTGCTGGAACCCACAGAAGCCAGAACAGAGTAGGTCCCTTGGAACCTGAATGACTGTTGTGAGCAGCCATGTGGATGTCCCAGTCCTCTCGAAGAAGAACCAGTGCTGTGTGTGTGTGTGTGTGTGTGTGTGTGTTGTGTTTTGTCCTGGAACTAGCTCTTGTTGACCAGGCTGGCCTCGAATTCACAGAGATCCAGCCCCCTCTGTCTCCAAAGTGCTGGGATTTTTTTTTTTTTTTTTTTGGTTTTTCGAGACAGGGTTTCCCTGTGGTTTTGGAGCCTCTCGTGGAACTAGCTCTTGTAGACCAGGCTGGTCTCAAACTCACAGAGATCCGCCTGCCTCTGCCTCCCAAGTGCTGGGATTAAAGGCGTGTGCCACCACCACCAGGCGAACCAGTGCTTAACTCTGTGAAGCTGTGATTCTTTGCCTGTCTAAAACACCTGATGGTCTGATAAAGAGCTGAACGGCCAATAGTGAGGCAGGAGAAGGAATAGGCGAGACTGGCAGGCAGAGAGGATAAATAGAAGGAGAAATGAGAACAAGGAGAAGCAATGAGAACAAGAGGAGGAGGCCACCCACCCAGCTAGTCCTGGAGTAAGAGCGAAAGTAAAGTATACAGAAGAAAAGAAAAAAGCCAAGAGGCGAACGGTAGTCTGGATAATTTAAGAAAAGTTGGCAAGAAACAAGCCAAGCTAAAGCCAGGTGATTATAAATAAGACAAAGCTTCCGTGTGATTTATTTGGGAGCTTGGTGGCAGGCCCCCCAAAAGAGCAAAAAACCACAACATTCATAGACTCAGAGGTGCAGTTGAACTAACCTAGGATACAGAGAAAATCACCTCTGATCTCTGCTCCCTTCTCTGTGTTCAGTCTCTCTTCCAAACCAGCTTACTCAAAAAATGAGAGCTAAGACTTTCTAAGCTGGTGTGGTTTTACTTTGTCCCTGGAGAGGAAGAGCTTTCCTTGGTCCAGTTCATGGCACAAACCCATCCTGCCTCAATGACTGTTGCCTGGAGGCTAGGATGGGGCCCAGCTAAGTTAAGTGCTAGCCGTTTAGTCACTGACCAGACCTAAGAAGATGGTCAGTAGTGATTTGCCCTGGGGGCCAAAGTCTGTGATCCCAGCCACGTAGGAGGCTGACAGAGAAGAATCCTAAATTCAAGGCCATCCTAAGGCCATTGAGGCCTGTCAGCACTAAAGAATGAGTTCAAGGCCAGCCTGGGCAATATAGTGATAATATGTTTAAAAAAGAAGGAGGAGGAGGAGGAGGAGGAGGAGGAGGAGGAGGAGGAGGAGGAGGAGGAGGAGGAAGAGGAAGAGGAAGAGGAAGAGGAAGAAGAAGAAGAAGAAGAAGAAGAAGAAGAAGAAGAAGAAGAAGAAGAAGAAGAAGAAGAAGAAGAAGGGCAGTGGTGGCTCAGGCCTTTAATCCCAGGACTCGGGAGGTACTGACAAGTGGATCTCTCAGTTCAAGGCCATCCTGGTCTACAGAGGGTTTCCAGAACAGCCAGGGCTACAGAAAAACCCTGTCTCAAAAGACTAAAACAATGAAAGGGAAAAAAAGCTGGGATATAGCTCATGGGGGGGGCACTTTTAAAAGATGCGAATGATCCTCAGTTCTGGGGTTGGAAAAACAACAACAACAGCAGAGAGTCGTTCCTTCAGGGAGGGAAATTCTGTACCAGGGGAAGAGAGCCATGCCGGGCTGGTGATATAAACAGGCTCCCCAGCACACACATAGCCACATAGCAATGGAGGTACCTTGAGCCAAGGTATGTTCAGTCTAATATTTTTACTGACCTGGAAAAGCATGGTCCTTGTTCTGTGGAGACTAGCAAGTTAGCAGGGGTGACTGAAAGGGACAGGTTTCAAAAAAAAATGTAGGCTGGGCAGTGGTGATGCACGCCTTTAGTCCCAGCACTCAGGAGGCAGAGGCAGGCAGATCTCTGAGTTTAAGGCCAGCCTGGACTATAGAGTGAGTTCCAGGACAGCCAAGGCTACGAGGAACCCTATCTTGAAACAACCCCCCCCCCCCGCAAAGTCTATGCTGGGAATGGTGATGTACACTTTTTTTTTTTTTTTTTTTGGTTTTTCGAGACAGGGTTTCTCTGTGGTTTTGGAGCCTGTCCTGGAACTAGCTCTGTAGACCAGGCTGGTCTCGAACTCACAGAGATCCGCCTGCCTCTGCCTCCCAAGTGCTGGGATTAAAGGCGTGCGCCACCACCGCCCGGCGGTGATGTACACTTTTAATTCAAACACTCAGGAGGAAAAAGGAGGTGGATCTCTGTAAATTCAAGGCCAGCCTGGTCTACAGGATAGCCAGGGCTATGTAGAGAAATGCTGTCTCAAAGAAAAAAAAAGTCTAGGCATAGGTATAGCTACATACATATGCTTACATATATGTGTTATGTATATTGTATATATGCTACAAACCATACACAAAGTAGAAAATTTAAGGGCTAGAGATATTTTAAAAGCATCATGTTAAACTTAAAATTGAATTATTTTATGGTACATACCTGTAATCCCAACCCTCAAGAGGCTGAGGCAGTAGGATTAGGAGTTCAAGGCCACCAACACTACCACCACCAAAGTGCTATTCGTGATTGTAGATTATCATAGTTACTGCCCAGGTGGCTGCCCTCTTGTAGTATAGTCAATAAACTATTCTTCAGAGAAGGAAAATGAATTTTTGTTTGTGTTGCAAAGATTTTTCTGTTATAGATAACGTCAGCATCACTCTTGGCTCGGCGTGTGGTGCTCACACTCTAACTTGCAAATACAGAAGCAAAACAGAAGCCAGGAATTCTGTTACTGAGCGCTTGCTCCATGCCAGGCACACAGCATCCACAAGCACTTTACATGGGTTGCCTCACATTCTCAGTGGGAAGATAAAGGTAGCAAGTACAGAGGGAGCACACCCCACACCATCTAAATAGTTACTTATTTTTATGTGTATATTTGTGTGCCTGCGTGAGTATATGTGTGCCACATGTATGTAGAAGCCCTCGGAGGCCACGAGAGGGTGTCAGATCCTAAGAACTGGAGTTACAGGTGGCTGTGAGCCACCATGTGGGTTCTGGGGAACTGAACCAGGTAGCTCTCCAGGCTTTGTGCCTTAAAAAAAAAAAATTAAATATTTGAGGCTGGGTTTCACTATGTAGCTATGGCTGGTCTGGAACTCACAGAGATCCACCTGCCTCTGCCTCCCTAGTGTTGAGATTAAAGGCATGTATCACACACACACACACACACACACACACATAAGTAGATTTTTAAAGAGATAAGGTGAAAAGCAGAGAAGAGAATTAGGGGTCCAGAGATCTTAAATCTATTTTTGAGATGTTTTGGATTATATAGAATCAGAACAAAGGGCAAGAAGGCATGCATGATCAATATATGGTCTAGTGATTGCTGTCCCAGTTCTGGTTCTGCAAAGTGGTAGGAAGAAAGTCCTTATTGCTGCCATTGAATTGCTTGAGAGGATCCGTCTGGCTCCTACAAGATGGTTACTTCTGCTTCACACTTATGGACAACTGCCCTTATCCGTCAACATTTGGCTGTTTCTGGGATTCAAACTGACTACATGTTTGGGACAATGACTTATGTCTGGCGGGGTTCTGCGGTTAATTCTGCCAGGTGTTGGGGGATTTGTTTGGAGTCAATGTCTCTTTTGGTATTTCTGAAACTCGCTATATAGCTGAGTTTGGCCTCAAAAACTCCAGAGTGATAATTTGGCCAGATGTTTCCAAGCCAGAATGCACAACATGTTGTCTCTAACACTCGCCATGGTATGAGGACTAGGTTAATTATTTGTGATTGAGGCTACCTTGAATTCTGCAACATACCTGATTACCTCTAGTCCCCCCCCTTTTTTTTTAAATGTATAATTTTTATTCCAGAAGAGGGCACCAGATCTCATTACAGATGGCTATGAGCCACCATGTGGTTGCTGGGAATTAAATGCAGGACCTCAGAAAGAGCAGCCAGTGCTCTTCACCTCTGAGCTGTCTCTCCAGACCCATGTTTCTAATTTCTAAAAAGCCAAGTAACCTGTGAGTGTTTGGGATGAAATCACTTACCTTTGAGAACACCTTTTCTTCAAGTTCTTCCATCAGAGAAAAGTGTGAATTTACTCATTTAAAAATTATTTTTTATAAAAAAATATTTTTATAAAAAATTATTTTTATTTTTGACAATTACGTTCATGTACAGAACGTATTGCAATCGCATCCACCCTCACCCCATTATCCTTTCTACTAGTCCCTGTCCTTCCCACGTTTTTTTTTTTTTTAACTTTCACATATCTGAATCTCTTAAAGTATTTCGCGGTGTGCAGGGCTTACCTTAAATTCAAAAAATGCGAGCGCTTGCGTTTATATCCCACACTCAAAGACTGGGGTTCCGAGCTGCTGCTGTTCACCTTCCCGGCACACTGTGGCGCAATAGAAACAGCGCACGGCGGGAGCAGCGGCTGCAGCTCTTCTTGGCTCGGGGAGGCGGGGAGGCGGGGAGGCGGGGGGGCGGGGGGGTCGTTCCCAGAATGCACCTTGTATCAACACGGCGGCGGCGGCGGCTTCCCGAAGTCCGGGCGTTTGGCGGAGTGGCACACAACCGGAGCACTCTCCCGCCAGTCGGTATTGTGGGGCGACTGCGACCATGGCGGAGTCGGCGCCTGCTCGGGTAAGGCGCGCCGGCCGGGCAGCGAGGGCGCCGGGGGAGACAGCGCCCTGGCAGGGGCGGGGCTTGCGGAGCTCGGTTCCCTCCGCGGCCGTTGGCGCCGGCGGCTGCCGCCCTCCCTCCCGACGACCCTCAGCCTCCGCCCGCTCGCTCCCTCGGAGCCTTCTGCGCAGGGCTCGGAGCCTTGGCCCCCTGCGTCTTCCCATAGAAACTTCTGCGAAGCTTGTTGAATTGTTTGTGATTGCGCCCACATATTTCCCTGCTTCGTGCCAACTAGGGACTCGTTTTCTGAGTTGGAGTGATGGCGCGGTTTAAAACCGCCTTTGAGCTCAGCTGCGGGAGACTCCGGGACTTACGGCTTCTCTCCGACCAGTGGGTTTTGGTCCGGATGCCGTGTTCTGTCGTAGATTTCTGTACTGAGTTTGCAGCTACAGGTTGAAACCAGGCGGGGCCACCTCTCCTTGGGGACAGGTGTACTTACAGAGCTGTAGATGGGCAGTATTATCTGCTTTCCCCCTCTTCCAGCTATTCAGGGAATGGGAAGTCACTGAAAATTGGTTTGAGGAATAGCTCAGCGCTCACCTCTTTCGGCAGCCTGTGCTCATCTCTCTAGGCCTTTGTCTCCTTAACTTGAATTGAGAATGTTGGATTCGTTGTTAAAGAAATTTCTAATTTTTTTTTTTTTATGGCTCCGGTCTTCTTATACCTTGGCACAGTAGCGATTAACTTAGGAAAAGGGCAGGATAAACGGAACCTAACTGGCTTTTTGTTGTTGAGACAGAGCCTCCCTCTGTAGTACAGGCTGATCTGGAGCTGGTGACAGTCTTTCCTACTCGGTCTCCCCAGTGGTAGGATTACAGGTGTGAGCCATTATGCTCGCTTTTGATTGGTGGTGGTTGTGTTTTGGGTCACAGTCACATGCGCCTCAGCCTAGCCTATCCGAGATGATCTTAAACTCCCACCTCTGACTCCCAAGTGCAGCGATTACAAGCACAAGCCTTTTTCTTGTCTAATTTATTTTTAATCTTTCAAAATAAGGTCTTGACCTGTAGTCCCGGCTGCCTGGGACTAGCTATGTAGACAACGTTAGCTTTGAATTGCCTCTGCAACCCTAGTGCTAGTTAGACTCCCTGCTAGGCAAACAGGGAGAGGGGGCCATGGTTAGATAATAAAGGTGGCAAATTTCCAAGATCTTCCTCACCCTCCCTACTTGAGATAAGCCTGGAAGCCTAAATCAAGGGCTTTTAGGATTTTGTCTCCCATCGCTTCTGATGGACTGCTCAACACGTTCAAGGCACAACAGTTCTGGGCCAATCAACCATCTTCAAATGGAACGACCCTAAGTTAGAGGAGGAAAACTCTTGAGAGGCTTTAAAAGCTCCAGCCTCAGAAACAAACAAAAACAGTTTTCTGGGTACCCTCTGCTTTGCAGAGGGTCCTTTTCTCTGGGTGTCTGTTGTACACGTTTCCTTGTCCCCCAATCAATACTTTTCTTCAACTGCGGATTCTGTCAGTAGCGTTTGAAATTTTTCTGATGCTACTAATGGAGCTTAAGATTTTTCTTGGTTTTAGTTCTCTAACTGGCAGAGAAGACAAACCCGGTCCAGACCCCTAGGCTGTCTCATCCCCAGACTCCTAGATAGTGTCAGAGGATCACCCTTGTGCTCCTTTGTTTTTGAATTGAGTTTTACTGCAGCATTTTGGGTTCAGAAACTTTGGGATCCTGAGATATCTCTTTGTGAAAGAAAAAACAAAGGAAATTTGTGTTGAAAACTTTGCCTTGCCTAGAATTGGCTGTGGTTTGTCTAGGAAATGGGTAAGAACTAGTTTGGAGTGCACTGAAAGATTTATCAGGGTTTACTTTCAAGCAGTTAACGCTCTCCTGGGAAACTAGTGTTGGCAGCATCTGCATCTGGCTCCTTTAAGACACAGACGCGGTCTTGAAAGGGTTTTTCTTTAGACGAGATGAGCACTGGCGTGGCGTGGGAGGACCAGTAGACTCCACTTCTCGTTATCCCACTCCTGGTTGTGCCTCACCAACAGACCTCTTTGAGATGAAGCAATAAAGGTCCACCAAAATCCCAGCTAGACTTGAACTTACAGTTTTGACATTGTAGAATTTATTCAAACTGTTCTTAAACATGTTTGTATTCTCAGACATCTCTCTTCAGGTGAGGATTCTCTACTGCTAAGCCAAATTCATGTCCTAATAATAACAACTGAAAATAAAAAATACTGAGGAAGAAAACCCTATGTAAATGATATTTGAAATGTATAATAAATCATAAACCCATCATTTTATGTGATAATTTAAGAAAAGCATAATAAATTTTATAACCCAAAAGTAGAAAGCCTGAACTCTTAAAACATGAACAGAGTTGTGAAGCCAATTTTGAGAGCATTTGCTGAACAATGTATTTGATAAAATTTAAGAAATCAAGAGACTTTGGGGGAAAAAACTAAAGATGGGACTTGAGGGCAACACTGGGGCAAACAGTAAACTTTTTTTTTTTTTGTTTTTTTTTGGTCAGGGTTTCACAATGTAGGTAGCTGTGTCTCTAGGAATTTGATGTATAGACCAGGCTGGCCTTGAACTCACAGAGATCCCCTTGGCTTTGCCTCTCAAATGCTGGGATTAAGTGCCTGACTGAATAGGACAGTAACTTATTGAGCAATTAATGACAAATAATTAAACTACACGACAGCATTGATATAGAACTTAGGAAGAAGAGATCAGAAATCAGTGATCTTTATAAATATACTTTTCATAATTGCTAAAACTAAAAAGTCGGTTACAATTGATGGAGGAAGGTCATTGGTTAAAAAATAAAGAAACTGCTTGGTTCTCATAGGTTAGAACATAGGTGGGTGGAGTAACAGAACAGAATGCTGGGAGGAAGAGGAAGTGAGCTCAGACTCAATAGCTCCTCTCAGAGCCAGACGCGATGAAGCAAGCCAGCAGGTCAGACATGCTGAATCTTTCCTGGTAAGCACACCTAGCGGTGCTACACAGATTATTAGAAATGGGCTAAATTAATACGTGAGAATTAGCCTAGAAGAGGCTAGATATAATGGGCCAGGCAGTGTTTAAATGAATACAGTTTGTGTGTTGTTATCGGGTATAAAGCTAACCATGTGGGAGCCGGGCAGGACAAAAAGCAGGCCCACAGCTCCTACTACATACAATAAATATAATTGAATTAAGAAGCAAAGATTATAAGGATGGAAAAATTCAGTCTTCATTTTGGAAAAATCCAAAAGGTAAGTCAATACAAGAAATTAAGTATAGAAGGATATGAGAGCAATTTGACTAATTAAAAGAACTAGTGTTACTAATAATACTAATTAAAAGAAACAGCTTAGAAGTGTATCACTGCCAGAGATCGGAAATCCTCCTGCACTAATAATAAAAAAGATTAAAAGTTCTATCTTGAAATGACATCTGCTAATTACATAGCTTCAGACATATTTGAAAATTGACAAAATTCACCATTATTTAGAATATTCAAATACAATGTAGTATTTTATCTAGCAGAAAGAAGTCGTGAGGATGTGGCACACCCAGCAGCACTCTTGCCGTAGTCGAGCCTTGAAGCGCAGCTAGTATGACCAAGAAAATGAGTTTTCAATTTTTTTAGTTTAGTTGATTATGATGACTCACGCCTTTAATCCCAGCATTTGGGAGGTAGAAACAGGTGGATCTCTGTGAGCTCTATGCCGTCTGATCTGTACTATGTGTTCCAGGCCAGCCAGAGCTGTATAGAAGATCTTGTCTCAAAAAAGGGAAAACTTTCCCCCAAATGGGAATAGGGTAGAGAACTGGGGAAAGGCATATGTTCAAATCATTATTAATATTTGTTTAATTTTGATTTTATTTATATTTATTTACTTATTATTCAAGACGGGTTTTTTGTGTAGCCGTGACTGTTCTGGAACTCACTCTGTAGGCCAGGCTGGCTTCAAACTCACAGGGATCTGCCTGCTCTGTCTCCCAAGTGCTGGGATTAAAGGTGTGCACCACCATTGCCTTGCTATTTTATCCATTTTCCACCAGCATGTAATATCTTTGTATAATGATACAGTATAGATAAAATAAGGAAGGAGGGAGCGCCTGGAAAGATGGCTCCATGGTCTAGAGCACTTGTTACTCTTGCGGAGTTCAGTTCCCAGCACCTATATGGTGACTCAAAACCATCAGAAACTCCAGTTCTAGAGGATCTAATAATGTTCTCTTCTTTTCTTCACTGGTCCAGCCACGTATGTGATGCCCATATGTACATGCAGACCGAACATTCATAAAATAAAAAGTACAAAGGAAAAGACACCTATTAGAACTGGAAGTATGTTCACCCAAGTCTGACTTAGGGTTAGATGTGGTCTTAGACTTTGGGTTGGGGCTGTTGAAGACTTGGATCCATCTACCTCTGCATGTATTTAGGATTCTTCACGTATCGGCTTGCCTGTGACTGCCCCACTCACAGAGAGGGAGCATAGACATGAGGCTTTCTCTGCTTTGATTTCAGATTTGTGAGCAAAGTAGATGTGTCTTTAAGTCACTAAATTTTGGGATGGGTTGATGCATAGCAAGAGTTGTCTGTAATAGAAAGTTAGGGAATATGTTAAAATATTGAACATGCTAAAAATTCCTTCAAATGCAGTAAATATGAATCAAACATTTTTTTTTCCTAAAAATGTTGTTTCTCAAACTTTTCTGTAGAATTTGATACATTTCCAAACACAGTCTCTGAAGATACCTTTGTGAAACTCTTGATGTTTGTAGAATATCAGTGCCAAAAGAAGCCAAGATACTACTGTGAAATAGAGATGGGAATTGTCTTAGTACGTGCCAATAATTACTGTGCAGCTAGAATTAATAAGGTCAAAATACTGATAAAGTGACAGAAAAATTAACCCATAGAAATGAACGAAAGATGGCGGAAACAGACTGAAAGGGAAAAGAACTTGGTTTATGGTCGAGAATGGCCTTACAGATTAGTAGGTAAATGTTGAATATTTGTACTGAATATTTATTTATTTATTTATTTATTTATTTATTTATTACTTATACAGTATTCTGTCTGCTTGTATGCCTGCAGGCCAGAAGAGGGCACCAGACCTCATTACAGATGGTTGTGAGCCACCATGTGGTTGCTGGGAATTGAACTCAGGACCTTTGGAAGAGCAGGCAGTGCTCTTAACCGCTGAGTCATCTCTCCAGCCCCAGTACTGAATATTTTGTGAGTCTTACTGGCTGACTTGGGACTCACTATGTAGACCAGGATAGACTTAAACTCACGAAGATCCGCCTGTGCTGTGATTAAAGGCATGTGCCAACAGGCCTGGCCTGTTTCTGTTTGTTTATTTCGTGGGTAGTGAGTGTGCCATTTCACCATGTGATTGGTTGTCAGATGCCGGCTCCGGGAGTCAGTTCTGTGCTTCCACCATGTGGATCCCTGAGACCAAACTTTTGGCCTTTACTGCTGAGCAATCTCACCAACCCAACAATGGCTTTAAAAATTGTTCTTTACACTTATTTATTTACTCTGTGTGTGTGTGTGTGTGTGTGTGTGTGTGTGTGTGTATACGTGTGCACACATGAGTGTAGAGGGCAGAGGACAATTTGAGGGAAAAGCTTAACTTTATGATGATATTTTATCTATTCTGATATTTTTCAAAATTATATGTAGATATGCAATATATGTAACTTTTTCTTTCTTCCCTCCTTATGTTTGTTTGAGAGACTGGGCTTCTTGTAGCCTATGCTGGCCTTGAACTTGCTGTGTAGTGGATAACCTTGAATTTTTAACTCTACTGCCTCCTTTTCAAGTACAGGGATTACAGGCATACAACCTGGTTTATGTGGTGGTGATTCAGATTGAGGTCAGGGCTTTGTGCGTGCAGGTGAGCATGATATCAACAGAGCTGCATACCCGGCCCCACATGAAATTTTCAGTATCTTTCTTAAGATTTCTATTGCTGTGATGAAACACCTTAACCAAAAAGCACGTTGTGGAGGAAAAGGGCTTATTTGGCTTATACTTTCATAACATTGTTCGTCACTGAAGGAAGTCAGGGCAGGAACCTGGAGGCAGAAATTGAAGCAGAGACCATGGAGGGGTGCTGCTCACTCCCTGGCCTGCTCTCCATGGCTTGTTCAGCCTGCTTTCTTATAGAACCCAGGATCACCTGCCCAGGGGTTGCCCCACTATAATGGACTGGGCCTTCCTATACCAGTCACTAATTAGGGAAACACCCTACAGGCTTCCTGCACCGTGATCTTACTGAGGCTTTTCTCAATATAGGCTCCCTCCTCTCCAGTGACTCCAGCTTATGTCAAGTTCATATAAAACTAGCCAGCACAGATCAGAATAAAAAGTATGTTTGGATTTGTTTTTTTGTTTTAAGGAAGCTAGCTCGGAGTCTGGTCTTGGTCTTGCTTTCTTTATTTGATATTGGAAGTGACCTTGTCTCACTGCCCTCGTATCCTCAACCCTACAGCACAGGAGGAAACGGCGTTCCACACCGTTAGCTCCCGCCACACAGCCTTCACAAACAGCAGAGAAAAACCCATATTTTCAGACCACAGAAATCTCACTTTGGACAGTGGTGGCCGCTATTCAGGCTGTGGAGAAGAAGATGGAATCCCAGGCTGCCCGACTACAGAGTCTTGAGGGACGAGCAGGGACAGCCGAGAAGAAGCTGGCTGACTTTGAGAAGACAGCTGTAGAGTTCAGCAACCAGCTGGAGGGCAAGTGGGCCGTGCTGGGGACCCTGCTGCAGGAGTACGGGCTGCTGCAGCGGCGGCTGGAGAACGTGGAGAACCTGCTGCGCAACAGGAACTTCTGGGTCCTGCGGCTTCCCCCAGGCAGCAAAGGGGAGACCCCCAAGGTAGAATCTCTAAGTTTAAAAGTTAGGAAAGAAGGGGAGCTCAGCCCTAGATTAGTCAAGATGTTAAGTCACTGGCTCGCACTCATGATATGAGTCAAAGTGCTTATTTCCTGTGGCTTTCAATTGCAGGTGTCCGAATCCCTTGAGAATGATGAGGTCTGTTTCTCGGAACAGGAGTGGGAGAACCTGGAGGACTGGCAGAAGGAGCTCTACAGGAATGTCATGGAGAGCAACTATGAGACTCTGGTCTCTCTGAGTGAGTGGCAGTTTTCTCCCTGAATTCTCTCAGAGCCCTCGTGATTGCACCCAGGACTCTGCCTGGCTCTTGCCCTCTGCTCCTGAGCTGGAAGGAGGAATGAGTCTCCAGGTCCTCTCACCTGCAGAGACTTGAGAAGGTCTCTGGGTTGAGCCTTTTCTGTTTCTTCTCTGTGGTAACCCAATCGCTTCTTGAAGTTATTTATGATATTATTGCTGAAGTATAATATAGGCATTTTCTACATAGCTATGAAGTATTAGTTACTTTTCTGTTTCTGTGTAAGACACTGACCAAGGCAACTTGTAGGAAAAAAGTTTATTTGGGGCTTATGGTTTAGAGGGTTAGTTAGACTCTTTGGTGGCCAAGCAGAGATAAGAGGTAGCAAGCGACTAAAACAGCCCTGAGAGCTCCTACCTTGAATTGGAAAACTAACTCAAGCTGGCTTCAGTCTTTTGAAACCTTAAAGCCCTGTCCCCTCTTCCCCCCACCAACTTGCCTCCTCTAACAAGGCCACACTCAACTTTTACCAAACAAGTTCCACTAATGGGCAACAAAGTTTTCAGGCATATGACTCTATGGGGCCATTCTCCTTCAAACCACCACAAATATAATAAACTTTATTTATTTGTTTGAGAGAAAAAAAAAAACCCTCTATGTAGCCCTGGCTGTCCTGGAACTCATTCTGGAGATCAGGCTGGTCTTGCTGAGGTGGCTCAGTGGGTAGAAGTGCTTGCTATAAAGCCTGATAACCTGCATTCAATTCCATGATGGAAGGAGACAACTGACTCCTTAAAGCGGCTGTAACAGGTTTTCTTTTGGACCACCAACCAGCTCCCAAATCATGACACAGAAATTTACTAGCAATTTTGAATGCTTGTCCTTATCTTATGCTTGTCCCACTAGCTCTTCTTCCCCCCCCCGCCCCAGGGTTTCTCTGTGTTTTTGGAGCCTGTCCTGGAACTAGCTCTTGTAGACCAGGCTGGCCTCAAACTCACAGAGATCCGCCTGCCTCTGCCTCCCGAGTGCTGGGATTAAAGTTGTGCACCACCACTGCCCGGCATCCTGCTAGCTCTTACAACTTAATTTAACTTGTGTTCTCATCTGTGTTTTGCCTCAAGGCTTTTACCTTCTTTCTATACGGCCTGCTTTCACTGCTTTTACCATATCTGGTTGGCAGCTGCCTAACTTGTCCTGGGCATCCATCCTCTCTTCTTCCCTCTCTCCTCTCCTCCTCTCTCTTTGTTCTCTTGAGCTGAGCCTAGATTCTTCCTCCTACTTATTCTGTCTGCCCACCAACCCCACCTATCTCTCTCCTTCCTTTCTATTGGCCATTCAGCTTTTTATTAGACCAGTCAGATGCCTTAGGCAGATAAGGTGAAACAGCAGCATATCTTTACATAATTAACAAGTGCAGCATAGTCAAATATAACACATCTTTATGAAGGGGGAAGTCATGTGGGATTCCCCTCTGAATGCTGTAAATATTGCTTAATAAAGAAACTGGAGCTGGACGGTGGTGGCACACGCTTTTAATCCCAGCACTCGGGAGGCAGAGGCAGGCGGATCTCTAGGAGTTCGAGGCCAGCCTGGTCTACAAGAGCTAGTTCCGGGACAGGCACCAAAGCTACAGAAAAACCCTGTCTCGAAAAAAACAAAAAATAAAAATAAAAAGAAAGAAAAAACTGAGTTCAATTCCCAGCAACCACATGGTGGCTCACAACCATCTGTACTGAGATCTGGCGCCCTCCTCTGGTGTGCAGGCATACATCGAGGTAGAATGTTGTATACATAATAAATAAAAAAAAAGAAAAAAGAAACTGGCTTGGCCTGATAGGGTAGAACAGAGCTAGATGGGGAAAACTAAACTGAATGCTGGGAGAAAGGAGGGCAGGGTTAGAGAAAAACCATGGAGCCACAGGAGACAGATGTGCTGAAACTTTGCTTGTAGGCCACAACCTCATGGTGATGCACAGATTAATGGAGATGGATTAAATTAAGATGTAAGAGTTAGCAAATAAGAAGCTAGAGCTAATGGGCCAAGCAGTGATTTAAATAATACAGTTTCTGTGTGATTATTTTGGGGCTGAGCAGCCAGGAACCAACAAGCGTCCTCCTCCAACATCTTTACATAGTTAAACAAATGTAGCATGTCTTTACACAGTTACATTCCACAGGTTTCTTTCTGGTCTCCACTTGTATTGAGATATGCAGTATAGGCTGACAACCCATTTTCTTGGCAATTAATTAGCGAGCATCATTACCAGCCACTGTGGTCTCCGTGTTTGTTTGGTAGACTGGAAGTGTTTTGTATAAAATATTACTAATACATGCTGTATAACAAATGTATTCTTTTCTTGTTAGATAGATGCTTTTTAAATGTGGGTCCTTGGAGAAATACCAAGGAGGCCACTGACTGGACCAGATCCATGAGGGTGAGAAAAGTCAAAGTTGGTCAAAGAGGTGACCATGTTACCCCAAATGGGTTATATACTCTCTTGAGGCTGTTTTCCTGTGCCACAGAGCCTGCCTTACCTGGAATGGCCTCAGCAAAGAGGCTGGGGGATGAAATTAGGCACTGTGGAAGGAATCCTTTGAAAAACTTGAGCTGTATGGGCAGAGGTGATGGTGCTATGTGGACACTGGCGCATGAGCTAGTCGCCCTAATGAAGGAACAGCAGAACTTAGGGTCAGCTCATGCTGGCAAGGATGCAAAGCAAGGAGAACATGCCTCCATTGCTGGTAGGAGTGCAAACTTAGCCACTTTGGAAATCAATATGGCAGTTTCTCAGAAAATTGGGAATTGATCTACCTCAAGACCCAGCTGTACTACTCTTGGGCCTATACCCAAAGGATGCTCCATTATACCACAAGGACACTTGCACAGCTCTGTTCTTAGCAGCTTTATTCATAAAAGCCAGAAACTAGAAACAATCAAGATGTTCCTCAACTAAAGAATGGATAAAGAAAGTGTGGTACGTTTACACAACGGACTGGTATTACCCAGTCATTAAAAATAATGACATCTTGAAATTTCCATTGGCCAGAGGAGAAATGGCAGTAGCCTTATCTGGGTCTTTTTAACTGTTAGTATTGATTCCCTAGCATTGGTCGTTTGTTCGGTGGCATCTGACCAGGGTGCTGCAAGTTTACTCTGGTGGACTCACACTGTATCTTTTCCAACCCAGAGGTCCTTGGCCAGCCAGAAGAAGAAGTGGAATTGGGTGCAGAGATGGTGGGTGACTTGGTAGAAGAAGGTACCCACCTGGGTGAGTAGTTCTAGAGTGTTCGTCTGTCTTCTTTCTCCATCCCTACCGTTCGGGTTCCGATAGCTTATAGGGAGTGTGCCCACAGCTGAACTGCCAAATAGTACCTATAATTTCATCTGGCATGTGCAGGTTGTGGACTCCTGTTTGGTTTTGTTGTTTTTGTTGTGTTATTTATTTATTCATTCATTCATTCATGTATGTATGTATGTATGTATGTATGTATGTATGTATGTATGTATGTGGGGTTTCTCTGTGTAGCCCTGGCTGTCCTGGACTCCTGTTTGGTTTTGTTGTTTTTGTTGTGTTATTTATTTATTCATTCGTTCATTCATTCATTCATTTATTTGTTTATTTATTTATTTATTTATTTATTTATGTGGGGTTTCTCTGTGTAGTCCTGGCTGTCCTGGAACTCCTTTGTAGACCAGGCTGGCCTCAAACTCAGAGATATACCTGCATCTGCCTTCCTGATCCTAGGAGCTTCCACCACCCAGCTTATTTGTTTTTAAAGTTTTTTTTCATTTTTATTTATATGTGTGCATGTATGTGTGACTGTATGAGGTGTGTGGGGTATCCACGGAGCGCAGAAGATGGGGTAGAACCTCCCTGAGCTGGAGTTATAGATGATTGGGAGCCACCTGGTGTGGGTGTTGGGAACAAGTGCTCTTGTTCTGCAGGCCATCTCTCTGGCCTCTGTCTGTTTTTGAGGCAAGTCTTACTACGTAGTCCACGATAGCCTGGACTTACTATGTAACTCAGGCTGGCTTTGAACTCATGATCCTCCTGATTCTACCTCCTGAGTAGGATTACAGAACTGTTCTAGATGGTTCTTAACCCCTGTCAGTCTTTGGAGTATTGCAGACTGTGTAGCATGCTTTTTCATGCCCTATAAGTAATATACATAGTAGGCTGTGGTTAGAGTGAGCGGTGGAGGGTGGGCAACAAGTCACAGGACCAAGGGAAAAAGAAATGAGGAGAGGTGTTTAAGCAGAACATCCAGGAAGAACAAAATAATATTATTTTACTAGTTTATGTGCATGGTGTTTTTTCTGTTTGCCTGTGTACTCCATGCTTGAAGTGTAGAAGGTATCAAATCTCTTGAAACTGGAGTTACTGATGGTTGTGGCCACCATGTGGGTACTGGGAATTGGACTTGAGTCCTCTGCAGGAACAGCTGCTGCTCTTAACTACCAAGTCATTCCTCGTGCTCCTAGTTGTGTGGTTTTCAAACTATTAGTTTAGTGTTAAACGCAGGGCCTTGCACATGCTAGGCAAGCATCTGCGGCTAGGCGTTATCTTCAGCCCCTTTTTATTTTTTATTTATTTATTTATTTATTTTGGTTTTTCGAGGCAGGGTTTCTCTGTGGTTTTGGAGCCTGTCCTGGAACTAGCTCTTGTAGACCAGGCTGGTCTCGAACTCACAGAGATCCTCCCAAGTGCTGGGATTAAAGGCTGGTCTCGAACTCACAGAGATCCTCCCAAGTGCTGGGATTAAAGGCTGGTCTCGAACTCACAGAGATCCTCCCAAGTGCTGGGATTAAAGGCTGGTCTCGAACTCACAGAGATCCTCCCAAGTGCTGGGATTAAAGGCGTGCGCCACCACCGCCCGGCTTTCAGCCCCTTTTTAAAAAATCTTTTTAAATTTTTGATATAGGGAGTTTGAGGTCAGCCTGATCTACAGAGCGAGTTCCAGGACAGCCAGAGTTGTTACACAGAGAAACCATGTTTTCAAAAAACAAAAACAAAACAAAATTTAGATAGGGTCTCACTTAGTTGCCCACACTGGTCTTGAACTTGCCCTGCAGCCTAAGCAATCTATTAACTTGTGACTCTCTTGACTCATCTTTCTGAGTAGCTGAGGTTACGTAAATGCCTGTATCACCAGGCCCATCTTCAAAGTTGTTATTTTAACACTTTTGAACCAAGTGGTTATAGTGTATTTTGTCATTTTTCTTAGAGTTTAAGCACCAGCTTATAGATAAGTTTGGAGAACTATAATAACGTTGTTGTCTAAGAGTAAGATGCTGAGATCCTCCTCCGGATCGTCCTAATTCAATCATCCTAAGAAGCTTTGTTTTGAGTCTTCCTGAAGTCCCCAAGCATTTGGTTCTGGACACACCAAAAGTACTGGAATATAATCTTTTGTTGGTTTTTTTCCTTGCAGCAGATAGGGCCATGGTTAAACAGGAGGTGCTGTACAAGCAGGAGGACCCTGCAGGTCTGCCCAGCATGTTTTCCAGTGCTGCTGAACAGCAGGCTTTCTTTGGCGTGGAGCAGGCGATGTTCTGGAATAGTCCAGGAGATTCTGCCCTTTTGGAATCAGGCCCTGGGGACTCTAATCCTGAGTCTGTTGAGGGCAGTAGAAACCCTGCCCCTAGTAGAAAATTGGACTGCCCCCGAAAACAGAAGTCTCAGAGGCAGGTACAATTGGGTCAGGAGTGTGGACAGGGCCTGAAGGTGAAAAGGGACAGCAGCCCATACAAGTGTTCTGAATGCCAGATCAGCTTCCGCTACAAGCAGCAGCTGACTGCACATATGCAGAGCCACGTGGGCAGAGAGTCTTACTCGGCCACAGAACCAGAGGAGAGCCTCAGGCCCAGGCCGCGACTGAAACCACAGGCCAAAAAGTCGAAGCTGCATCAGTGTGATGTGTGCCACAGGAGCTTCAGCTGCAAGGTCAGCCTGGCGACCCACCAGCGCTGCCACCAGCAGGAGGGCCCCAGCGCGAGCCCTCATATCCAGGAGAGATTCTCACCTAACAGCTTAGTCGCTCTGCCTGGCCACATCCCGTGGAGAAAAAGTCGGAGTTCTCTCATCTGTGGGTACTGTGGCAAGAGTTTCAGCCACCCGTCTGACCTGGTGCGGCACCAGCGCATCCACACTGGCGAGCGGCCCTACAGCTGCCCCGAGTGTGAGAAGAGCTTTGTCCAGAAGCAGCATCTGCTGCAGCACCAGAAGATTCACCAGCGGGAGCGGGGTGGGCTGGCTCCAGAGCATGGAAGGCCCAATGGCCTGCTTTAAGGTTGCCAGCCCCTCACCGTCGGGGGTGGAGGGGTGTGGCGTGAGTCCCCCGCAGAGACACTACAAAGTTAGGCTGACTTCTTCCTGAGGAAAATTGTTTCTTCTTTGCCCCCCCTTGGCTAAGCACAAAGGCTAGTCTGAGACACAGGAGAGATCTGTGCCCCAGCCTCTGCCATCTTGGCCCTGCTACTGGGTTTACTGTTTCTTTAGCCTTTCAGGTCCTTGGCTTTCTCCTTTCTGGTGCACTGTCACGCCACAGGAACTGGGGATCAGTTCCAGGGCCCACCCTAGCATTTCACACGTCTTCCCACAGTTGAATGGGGCCACAGGTATGTGGAGAGTTCCGGGAAGTATTACCCTCTACTTCCCTTCCTTTTTCAGCCTCCTTGTTAAAAACTAGTATAAATAATTTAAACGAACTGCTTAGGTTGTTCTAAAGACCTCTTTTTGGAGTTAGATTCTTGTTGATTTTTTTAAAATATAGCTCAAAACTTGTTTTATAAATTTCAAGAGTTGTAGACATTGTTCCTAACATGGGAACTGAGCCTACCCTCCAGGAGGGAATAGTTTATGGGCTCTTTTAGCCCACCCACACTTAACATAGGCCAGAGAGCCAAGACACACTGCTGGGTTCCCTCAGTGGGTTGCAGAGTGCACTCAGATGGGGCTAGTTTTCTCAGGTGGGCCAAGAAGAAGAAGCCCCTGAAGCCCCTGCTGGAGTAAAGACTTCTTTGAAGAAGCTGAGAGCTCAGTTCTGGGAGTTTGCTGTCTCATACTCTACCCCCTTTTTGCCCCTGGCTTTGCTGTGTTTCTGCGGCTCTGGGGGCAGGGAGTAGAAGGCAGAGCTGGATTCCTACACCAGGTGTCACTTGAGGTTCAGATTAGATCTCCAGTGTCTCTCCCAGAAATGGAGAAAAAGCACAGATGCTTGTCTCAGGAGTGTTGAGTACCTGCCCCACTGTCATTTGGGGAGGGAGGTGAGAGTGGGTTCCTTGGTCACATGTGAATGTATCCTTGAATGTTTTACTATGTCTGGAATAAATCTTGTTACTTGTATTAAAAAAATATCACATGGGATGTTTTCTGTTTATCAAGACTTGTCACCAGGAGTCAAATGAGGAGAGGTTCCTCACCAGGAAACCTAGCCTGACCCTATGACCATCATGCCTCACAGCTCAGACACTGGACCAGGGATACTGTTGCTGCTACAGTTTTACACTTTAATGTCAAGGTTAGGTTCTGTTTCCCTGTTCCCAGAAGTACCTGCTAGGAGCTTGAAGGTAGTACAGCTCAGACTCCATCCTACACCTCTGGGTTGAGACATTTTTTGTGTTTCTGTTTTTCAAGACAGTATAGCCCTGGCTATTCTGGTACCATCTCTGTACAACAGGGTGTCCTCGAACTCAGATCTGCCTTCTTCTGCTTCCACCTCCCAAGTGCTGGAATTAAAGGTGTCTACTAACACTGCCTGGTGAAATTTACATTAAAGAATATTTTTGTTTTTTGAGGTAGGGTTTCATACGGCCCAAGTTGGCTCTGAACTTCCTGTGAGGCTGAAGCCGCGCTTGAACTCCTGATCTTCCCATCACCATTTCTCAAGTACCACCATGCTGAGCAACATTTCCTTTTAATGCCAGCATACAGCACTTTTATTGCAATAGTAAAACTTGAAACCCATATGTTGCAGGGGGTAGGGACAAAAGCCAGGAAGTCACAGTCAGTAGAGAGCTAAGCTTCAGAACCCAAGAGATGCTGTAGGTGTGATGGTCAGTCTCATCTTCTCAGAGATGGCTGGGTGTGCATTGGGTAGAACGTCTACTAACAACACCTAAATAATGCCTTCAGTTTAAAATTTCATTAAAAGTACTGAAAGTTTAGGAAGTGGAGCTTGGATAGTTACAAAATTACAAAACGCGTGAAAATGCCATTAGAAATACAATAGGATTTTTGTTTGTTTTTTGGGACAGGGTTTCACTTTGTAATAGCCTCAGCGGTTCTGGAACTTACTCCGTAGACCAGGCTGGCCTGGAACTCACAGATCTGCTTGCCTTTGCTTCCAGAGTATGGGGATTAAAGATTAAAGGCCTGTGCTATTCCTGCTCAGCCATAGGATATTTTTTTTTTTTTTTTAAAGGCCAGGTCAGAAAAGAAGGCTTCAGAGATCCCTCCTCGTCCAGGGACAGATACCGTAGTATCCAACACATGAAGGAACTTGTTTTAAAAGGCACATAGTTTCTGAAGATGGGAGGGGCTGGCAGAGGCAAAGACTTCCTCCTCCCCAGTTGAGCTTGTGTAGGACTTTGAATTAAACAGAAGGACCTCCTTCACATTGGAGAAAACTCAATAGCACCTCCAATCCACCATGGTTTTGCATTACAGCAGCAAGATTGTCTTAATGTATAATAGATAATTTCATATATATATAATATATGTACATATAATAGATTAAAAAAAGTTCAGATTCCTGTTTCCCCACCCAAACAGCAGTTCCTAGTCTAGAGTTAACCTTCATTTGTGCTGTTAATACTGGCAATACCCTTCATTGGAGACCTGTATGCAAAAGAAACTGAATCTTCATTCAAAACAAAATGAGTGACTTGGGGCATATAGTTTATGGCATGTAGTTTTGTTGAACACAAGAACAGGAAGAGGACATGGAGGTGTCTGAATCAAAGCTCAGTGGGGGAACACAGGTGTTTATACAAAGCGGGGCATTGGAGAAAGCTCCTCATGGGTCCATGTGTACACAAAACATACTTTTTGTTTTGTTTTTTTAAGACGGGGTTTCTGTGTAGCCCTGGTTGTCCTGGAACTCACTTTGTAGACTAGGCTAGCCTTGAACTCAGAATTTCACCTGCCTCTGCTTTCCCAGCGCTGGGACCAAAGGTGTGCACCACCACTTTCAGAACACACAACATTATGTAACCACCAGTAGGCATTGTTTTTTATTTTAGATCTCTAACATTTGCATGTATATGGGTGCATGCATGTCTCTGTCTGTGTGGTGGTCAGAGGCAACTTGTAGGAGTTTCCAAGGGTCAGATTCAGAAAGTTCTTTTACCCCCAGCTGTTAGGGAACTTGCTATGTAGCCTACTTGACTTCCCAGCCATCCTCCCACCTTCAGCCTTCAGCATGCTGTTATTTCAGGTGGGAGCCGGCATACCAGGCTCCCTAGGTGCTGTTTTAAATGACACAACTTACTTGCCCATTTCAACTGTCACATATTGAAAGGCTGCTCTGGGAAGCGTGGAGAAGAAGGTTCTGGGAAGTGAACTGGTTAAGTTGCACATAATACATAGGGCCGCAGCGTCACATGCCCAACTAAGCTGGTATGCCTCTCCTTCCTATTCGCTCAGTAAACATAGTGCTCACACCTGGCCCTAGTTAGCCTAGCTAGTCTCACCACCATATGACATGGCGGAGCTGTGGGGCATAGGCTTTCCTGGGTCTTACAGTTTCGTTCCCAGCCGCCGATCCAAAGCAAACTCTAGTGCTGAAGGCTGCTACAGCCACGCCAGTTGGGCTGCAGGTGCGTCACTCCTGTCCTGAGTCAGCCTCTTGCCTTTTGAGAGAGCTTGCCTCATCTGTTATTACACTTGTTTGTGGGAGCATGTTGTGGAATCGTCCTTCACACTGACAATATGTCACTTGATTGGTTTAATAAGCTAAATGGCCAATAGCTAGGTAGGATTGGGGGGGCAGAGAAAATCCTGGGAAGAAGAAGGCAGAGTCACCAGCCAGACACGGAGAAAGCCACATGGGCATTACAAAATAAAGATAACTGAGCCACATAAAAGAACGTAGATTAAAAGAAATGGTTTAATCTAAGTTTTAAGAGCTAGTTAGAAACAAGTTTAAGCTATTGGCTGAGCTTTTATAATTTTTTTTAAAGATTTATTTTATGATGTGTATATACACCATTCTGCCTGCATATATGCCCACACGCCAGAAGAGGGCGCCATTTCTCATTATAGATGGTTGTGAGCCACCATATGGTTGCTGGGAATTAAACTCAGGACCTCTGGAAGAGCAGCCAGTGCTCTTAACCGCTGAGCCATCTCTCCAGCCCTGAGCTTTAATAATTAATAAATGTCCATGTTGTGATTTGGGAGCTGGTCGGTGGGGCAGAAAAATTTGCCTACATCAACACACGTATGCCATGGCACACAGGGGAGTTCAGAAGACAACTTAAGAGTTCTCTCCTGCTGGGCGATGGTGGCACACGCCTTTAATCCCAGCACTCGGGAGGCAGAGGCAGGTGGATCTCTGTGAGTTCGAGACCAGCCTGGTCTACAGAGCTAGTTCCAGGACAGGCTCCAAAGTCACAGAGAAACTCTGTCTTGAAAAACCAAAAAAAAAAAAAAAATTCTCTCCTACCATGTGATCAGACTCCAGTGACAGACTTGGCAGCAAACACCTTTCCTCCCTTAAACCATCTTACTTTTCCTCATCCATTTCTTTTGAGAGCAAATAAATAATGGAAACTTGTTATGTAGGCAGTTTTAACATTCAGGATACATCAGTGAGCAGAACATATTGGCTGTGGTTGGTTTTCTGTTAAAATCTAGTTTCTGACACTGGACCTGTTTACAGACTTCCCTAGACTAATACAGTATTACAGTGTGCACTCCCAAACTGATAAAAAGGATGGAGTTTTGAGACAGGGTTTCGCTATGTAATCCAAGCAGACCTGGTGCTCTCATTCCCTGCCCCAGATTCCCAAGTGCTGAAGTTACATGGAATATGAAGTTTGCTTGGTTTGGTTTTTCAAGACAGGGTTTCTCTGTAGCCCTTGCTATCATGGAACTCTGTAGACCAGGCTGACCTTGAACTCAGAAATCTGCCTGCCTCTGCTTCCCAAGTGCTGGGATTAAAGGTGTGTACAACCATGCCCAGCATGCAACTAATTTTTGTTTTGTTTTTTTCAAGACAGGGTTTCTCTGTAGCTTTGGAGCCTGTCCTGGAACTAGCTCTTGTAAACCAGGCTGGCCTCGAACTCACAGAGATCTGCCTTCCTCTGACTCCCAAGTGCTGGGATTAAAGGCGTGTGCCACCATTGCCTGGCTGCAACTAATTTTTAGAAAAGGTTTTATTTACAGTGTGTGTAGGTCAGTAGAAGTCAGTTCTCCCCTTCTAGTTCTGTTTGAGCCCTGGAGGATGAACTTGGACCATTAGGTTTGTATCATTTTGGGCAGCAAGTTCCACCAATACACTTTACATGGTGCGTCATCTGCCAGCCTCAGAACTGATTATTTTAGAATTACTTTAAAGATATTTTAAATACATACAGACACCAAAACAAACCCCAAAATAAAATTAAAAAAAAAATGCCAGCAGGAAGTTCATTGATTTATTGGATAAAGACCATAGCATGAGTGAAAAATGCAAGAAACCAAGAAAAGCAGGTTTTACTTTATATTCCAAGGTTAATTCTGGGTTTCCTGAGTAAGGGTTTCTAGTTTGAGAAGGATATTGGTCTTAAATGGAATAGTTTATTCAGGTGAGCTCAGGACATGAACTGGTTAGAGAGCCGTACACATGAACACAGTAGCTGTTGTCCGGTCCATTGTATCATTTGAATTCCCCTGGCTGGAAGAGCCGGATCATCAACCTGGAGTCAAGGGTTACAGGATGCCCTGCTGATGGCCCACGCTAGCCCAGGCTGGATGTGGTCGAGAGGGCTGGAAGAAGGGGCTCTGCCCGGGCTGTGCAGGTGGCAGTCATAAATCCTAGAGGCTAAGAACCTCAAATGTGGGTGCGTGAGAGAAGGATACTCCGGAAGCACCTCCCTTGGGTTCTGGCGCAAGCCAGGCAAGCGCTCTACCACTACCACTGAGGTAGGTCCCAGTCTCGGGCTTGCTTTTTTTTTTTTTTTTTTTTTATTTTAAACGCACTTTTCCCCTTAGGGATTCCCAATTGTTGTGAAAAAAACAGAAGAAGGGTTTAGGAACCTTTATCTTTTCTCCTAGGTTCTCCTCTCTAGGTTACAGACCCTAGAAAAGGGACTCTGAAAACCCTTGGGATGAGGGTGTTCCGCCCGAGCGTGAAGTCTGGGAATTTTCTGAGCGTTTCCCTCCCGGGCATCTTCCCTGAATTCCCATCGAGGCCAGCTGCTCGGCGTCTCGAGCCAGGCTCGGCGTCGCAGGCTCGCGGCCGCGGGGTGGAGCGCTCCCGGATGCGCCCCCTTCGGACGGCAGGGGGCGCTGTGCGCGCCCGGCCGCGGCCTCCCCCGCGGCTCCCTTAAAGGGCCAGCGGGGCACGTGGCTCGGGATGGTTGGAGTTTGCGGCCGCCAGGCAAGCAGTTCCGACGCTGGGCCGCTCCTGCTCGTTACCGACGCGCAGCGTGCGCTTGGCTCAACCTGTCGGCGGAGAACCTCAGCCCGCGCGTGGTCCGACCTGTCGGCGGAGGATCGCACCCCAGCGAGGACACGGTAGCCATGGCTGAAGCGGCGCCCGCCCGGGTAAGCGCCCCGGCCGGTGGCCGCCGCGTGCGAGGGTCTCGGGACACCAGGCCCGGAGCGCTCCCTCCCTACCCTGCCCGTCCCCCAGCCCGCGGGCGTCATGGAGACACCGGCCCGGTGGACACCGAGGCCTCGGGCCTGCGCCCAGCGGCGGGCGGCCCAAACACCAGGCCCGGTGGGCTGCGCCCTAAGACCGGTGACCGCGACCAGGCCCCCGGAACCCGGCGAGGCCGGGCGCTCAGATGCCTGCTGAAGGCCTCGAAGAACCCTGCAGATGACACAGCTGAAAGCCCCTGCCCGTTGTTTCTTCTGAGGCCTTCGGCCGAGGAGGGCCCGGTGTGGCATACCCACCGCAAACGCAAGGCTGAGGTTGCACGGGGCAGGTAGAGGCCGAGCTTAGGTCTCAGGCTAACTAGAATGAGACCTCCGTTAAAATACCTAGCAACTCTACTTTTACTTAGGAAACAATTTGACTGAACCCTGTTAGCAACAGATTTCTGAATTTTGTGACCTTTTTCATTTGTTTCTTTAAAGATTACTTCAGTTGTTCTCAACTTGTAGGTCGCAACCCCTTGGCGTTGCATATCAAATATTTACGATTCGTGGCAGTAGCAAAATTACATTTACGAAGTAGCAACAAAATGATTTTATGGTTGCTGGTCACCTCAACATGAGGAACTGTATTAAAGGGTCGCAGCACCAGGAAGGTTGAGAATCACTGCAGGTTTAAAGCAGTTTTAGAAGGGTAGTGTGGCCATGTCAGAGAACATGCTAAAACTTTTGCCTGTAAAAAAATCTCTCTGGGGGGCTGGAGAGATGGCTCAGTGGTTGGGAGCACTGCCTGCTCTTCCAAAGGTCCTGAGTTCAATTCCTGGCAACCACGTGGTGGCTCACAGCCATCTGTGATGAGGCCTGGTGCCCTCTTCTGGCCTACATACAGACAGAATATTGTATACATACTAAATAAATATTTTTTTTTAAAAAACTCTCTGTAAGTATTATCTATTATTACCAATACATCTCAGACAAGTTTCTGAAACTTTAGTTTCCTGGAAACTTTTTGAAGGGAACCTCTCCTTCCCTTTAGTTTACCATGTGTCCTCGGTTCCCTGCCTACAAGGAAGAGAAAATGCGCTTTATGGGAGTGGGGCTGGAAGGCAATACCTGTCCAGATGACGTCTTCCAGATCATTCCACCTGCCCTATCCCTCACCTGTGTTGCAGCACCTACTATGACGTCTTCCAGATCATTCCACCTGCCCTATTCCTCACCTGTCTTGCAGCACCTAATATCCCCTAAACTTGCCAACAGGATAGATCTCAACACTACCTATCACATTATTGCAACAACCACAGCTCTCACCCAGTGGACAAGAGATGCTCAAGTCCCTGACATAAAATTATGTAGTGTTCGCATATAATCCACTCATAGACTCCAAAATATGGTACGTCATCTCTAGATTTCCAGTACAATAGAAAGGCTAATCATTGCATCATGGAGGAAATAATGACAGGAAAAATGTGAACATGTTTGAAACAGATATAAGTTTTTTCTTTCTAAATATTTTATGTATTTTTATTTCAGGTTGGGTGAATCTTTAAATGTAAAGCTGCAGGTTTACATTAAGACAGTGTTTGGTATTCTATGCAGTTCTAGGTGGTCTGGAATTTGACAGGCAGACCACACCAGGCCTTGAACTCACAGAGATCAGCCTGCTTTTGATTCCCAAGAGCTGGGATTAAAGAGTGTGCCTCCACACCTGGCTGCTCTCAACTCTTTAGGCTAGCCTGGAAGTGTCTAGATCAGGCTGCCCTTGAACGTGAGGCTATCTCCCTGCCTCAGTTTGTAAATGTTGGGATTGTAGATGTACCATCATGCCTGGTTTAAGATGCGGATATTTTGATTATATGATCCTTTTGTTTTCTTGAGCAGATTTCTCAGAGGTACAAGCAGATGTGTAATAAGAGGCCTCCCACCCCTCTTCTTAACCCCAGCCAGATGCAGAGAAGCGCTCATACCTCTACTCCACAGAGATCACACTGTGGACTGTGGTGGCAGCCGTGCAGGCCTTGGAGAAGAAAGTGGATTCTTGCCTGGCCCGCCTGCTGACGCTGGAAGGACGCTCAGGGACAGCCGAGAAGAAGCTGGCTGACTGTGAGAAGACAGCTGTAGAGTTCAGCAACCAGCTGGAGGGCAAGTGGGACATGCTGGGGACCCTGCTGCAGGAGTACGGGCTGCTGCAGCGGCGGATGGAGGACGTGGAGAACCTCATGCGCAACCGGAACTTCTTGATCTTGCGGCTTCCCCCCGGCAGCAAGGGCGAGGTCCCCAAGGTAGCCTTTGAATGTCCTGAGCTGGGGAGCCTGGGGAGCCATGCCTGTAAAATGTGTAGGTGAACAAGTGTGACACTGGTTTCAGGTGCCTATGACCTTTGATGACGTGGCTGTGTATTTCTCTGAGTTGGAGTGGGGCAAGCTGGAGGACTGGCAGAAGGAGCTCTACAAGCACGTGATGAGGGACAACTATGAGATGCTGGTCTCCCTGGGTAAGGCTGCAAGGGAACACCTCGGCTTCCATCTAAGGATGGCTTCCTGCAGTCTTTGCCTTTCCTTTAGGCAGCGAGACTGAGACCTTTCCCTATCCCCTCCCCATTCTGTATGCAGATTATGCCATCTCCAAACCCAGCATCCTCACCTGGATAGAGAGGGGAGAAGAGCCTTGTCCTTCAGGCCTCTGGGGCCAGAAGGGGAGTGAGGAGGAGGCAACATGCCCAAGGAAACCAAACACTGGTAAGTATTGGCAATATTGGGAGCACCTGGGCAAAGTGAATAGCACACTACCTTCCCGGGTACACTGGGCCATCTCGGGACTGGAAGGGAGCACAGGCCCGTCACCCAGAATGGGCTCAGTGGTTAAGAACACTCACTGCTCTTGCAGAGGACCTGGGTTCAGTTCCTAGCACCCACATGACAACTTATAGTTGTCTGTAACTGTAGTTCTAGGGAATCTGGTGTTCCCTTCTGGGCAGGAGGCATGCATGCAGTGTACGTATACACAGGCAAAACACTTACACACATATACACATGTTTATTTACTAATTTTTGGGTTTTTTTTTTCTTTTTTTTTTTTTTTTTTTTTTTTTTGGTTTTTCGAGATAGGGTTTCTCTAGCTTTGGAGCCTGTCCTGGAACTCCCTTTGTAGCCCAGGCTGGCCTCAAACTCCCAGAGATCCACCTGCCTCTGCCTCCCGAGTGCTGGGATTAAAGGCACTGACAGTCATGCACTTAGGTACCTGTTAATTACATGAGAGGAAAGTATCTAACACTTAGGACTCCAGATAACAATAAAGAAACCCAGTGTGCTATGGCACTTTAACAGCCAGGGTTTCATATTCTTTCATATCTCCCTTTCTCTGTCTGGACTTCACTCTTCTGAACCAGTGTCTTGTGGTGCTTTGTATGGTTTCTGTTTATAGTTCCTATAAGGAGCCAAATATATGACTTCAGCAACTCTGTTCTGCCATCTGCCAGTGAAGCAGCTGTCTTTTTGTTGTTGCTGTTTTGTGTTTTGTGACAAGGTCCCATGTAGTTCAGGTTGGCCTCAAACTCAGTAGGTCATCAAAAGATGGTCTTTGACTCCTGGTCTCCCTCCCTCCCTCCTCCTAAGTGCTGGGACTGCAGAAGTGTGCCTCCACACCTGATTTACCTGTGTGTATGGAGAGAT
This sequence comes from Chionomys nivalis, assembly GCF_950005125.1. NCBI lineage: Eukaryota > Metazoa > Chordata > Mammalia > Rodentia > Cricetidae > Chionomys > Chionomys nivalis. Next base: position 155,153,342 of record NC_080086.1, on the reverse strand, counting down.
ACAGGTATGTATCACAGTGCCCACGTGTGGAAGTCAGAAAACTTTCCGGAGTTGGTTCTCTCCTTCCACTACTACATGAGTCCCAAGAAGGAACTGAGGTCATCAGGCTAGGCAGTAAATGCCTTTACCTGCTAAAGCATCTCACTGGCCCTTATTGTATTGTTTTTTTTTTTTTTAAAGATTTATTTATTATATATACTGTATTCTGCACCAGATCTTATTACCATGTGGTTGCTGGGAATTGAACTCAGGACCTTCGGAAGAACAGACAGTGCTCCTAACCTCTGAGCCATCTCTCCAGCCCTCTGTATTGCTTTTTGAGACAGGGTCTCATTCTGTACCCCAGGCTTGCTTGGGGCTCATTTTGTAGCCACCTTGCCGGTCCTTCTGCCTCGGCTTTCCAAGTGCTGGCATTGCAGGCGTGTGACACCACACTGGCTTCTTGTTGCTGTTATTTGCTTTTTTAAAAAAGTTATAGCCGGGGGGCTGGAGAGATGGCTCAGCGGTTAAGAGCACTGCCTGCTGTTCCAGGGGTCCTGAGTTCAATTCCCAGCAACCACATGGTGGCTTACAACCATCTGTAGTAAGATCTGGTGCCCTCTTCTGACCTGCAGAACACTGTATACATAATGAATAAATAAATCTTTTTTTTCTTTTTTTTTTTTTTTTTTGGTTTTTTTTCGAGACAGGGTTTCTCTGTGGTTTTGGAGCCTGTCCTGGAACTAGCTCTTGTAGACCAGGCTGGTCTCGAACTCACAGAGATCCGCCTGCCTCTGCCTCCCAAGTGCTGGGATTAAAGGCGTGCGCCACCACCGCCCGGCGAATAAATAAATCTTAAAAAAAAAAAAAAGAAAAAAGAAAAAAAAGAAAAAAGTTATAGCCGGGCGATGGTGGCGCACGGCTTTAATCCCAGCACTCGGGAGGCAGAGGCAGGCGGATCTGTGAGTTCGAGACCAGCCTGGTCTACAAGAGCGTGTTCCAGGACAGGCTCCAAAGCCACAGAGAAACCCTGTCTCGAAAAACCAAAAAAAAAAAAAAGGTTATGTTCTTTTATGTGTCTATGTGTATGTATGCAGTTCAGGAAAATATTTGAAAGAGTTTTCTCCTGCCACTATGTGAGTCCCAAGGATGGAACTACAGGCTTGGCAACAAAGGTCTTTTACCTGCTGAGCGATCTTGCTGGCCTTATTTGCTTTTCAGTCAGGGTCTCACACCATAGCCCAAATTGGCTTGTCATTTAATACATAGCCCAGGCTGGCCTTTAACTCATAGCAATCCTCCTGCCTCAGCCTCCTGAGTGCTTGGGTTGAAGGTATGAGCACCACACCTAGCTGAAGCAGCTGTCTCTGGGTTTGTTATGGAAGTAACAATTTCAAGACCTAGTGACTGTTACGTGTATAATGTCTGTGAGCGGTGTGACCCGCTGGCGTCCAGCTCCGCTCCCTGGAATGTGGAAGAGACTCGGGAGCAGTGTTGTCCATTACAGATCCACTTCTCGTGACTCTAGCTGGGTTCTCAGTTCCCCTGGAAGAGAAGTGCTGATGGAGGCCCTGCTTAGGTTGCTTTGTGTGTCTCACACATTGTCCTTGTTCCCTGCACCCTGTGTTCATGAAAAACCACACCGGTGAGTTCAGTCTCATAGAGATAGAGCCTCTTATTTCTGTGATTGTGGATTCTCATCCAAATATGTCTGTTTTCAGCTGTCCTCAGCACATGTGGGTCTATGGTAGGAACCTTTGGCTGATTTCCTATCAGTCAGCTCTTTAACCATCAACCCTTTTGCTCATAGTATATCTTTTTCATAATTGGTTTTTTATTTTGCTTTGTTTTGTTTTTGTTTTGGTCCTGAAAGAGAGGAGAGAAGAAAGTATGAAGTATATATCTCACTTGGTACAGTGTTTTATCTAGCCTACATGAAGCCCTGGTTTGATCCCTAGCACCAGAAAAGTTGGGTATGGTGGTACATGCTTATAATCCCACCACTAGGGATGTAGATGCTGGCATATCAGAAGTTTAATGTTCTCAGCCACATAGTGAGTTCAAGACCACCCTGGAATACATTTGAGACCCTGTCTCAGGAAACAAACACAGACGGACAGTTGAGATGGCTCAGCAGTGGTAAAAGGTCCTCACCAGTGTGGTGAAAGGTACTTGCTGTGTATGAATCTGATAATATAAGCTCCATCCCCAGAACCCGCAGTGGAAGAAAACCAACTGCTGAAGGTTGCTTTCTGACCTACATACCTCCCCCCTCATCTGTTTGTCTGTCTCTCTGTCATACACACTCTCTCATTAGTAATTTTTTTTTAAGAAGGAAAGAAGGCTGGTGCCCAGCAATCAGGAGGCAGAGGGAAGTGTAGCTCTATGAGTTCAAAGTCAGACCAATCTACATGTTGTGTTCCAGGCCAGCCAGAGCCATATAGTGAGACCCGGTCTTGAAAACAAGACAAACGCAAGAGGAAAAGAAAAGCAGAACTCTCCTCCCCCAGCTCTGTTCCGTGAGAGGCTGCTTAGGCTCAATTTGGAGCCTCTAATAACCACAGTAACAGCCAGGTTGTAGGAAACTCTTCTGGGAGGCCTGCCACAGCAAACACCATGCGCGGATCCAAGGGTATGAAGAGGATAGGTGTGGAGGTGGAGTTGTCCTGAAAGAGTATTTAGGGAGCTGGGGAGGTGGCACAGCTGTTAAGTGCCCTGACTGCTCTTCTAGAGAAAACAGAGCACCCACATGGCAGCTCATAACTGTCTGTAACTTCAGTTCGAGGGGATCTGACATCCCAACACAGACATGCATACAGGCAAAACACCCACACACAAGCAAGCAAACAAAAAAATCCCTTTAAAAAAATATTTAAGGACATCAGAGCTCCAAAGATGATGTCTTTGGGGTGTCTTTTCTGCTGTACCAGTGGACTCTCTGGCACTACAGAAGGTAGTTTGGGGGGAAAGACATTAAGTAGCCAGGTTTTAAAAAATTTATTATTTACGTTTACATTTATTTATTTATTTATTTATTTTTTGGATTTTTCGAGATAGGGTTTCTCCGTAGTTTTTTTTTTTTTTTTGAGTTCCTGTCCTGGAACTAGCTCTTGTAGACCAGGCTGGCCTCAAACTCACAGAGATCCGCCTGCCTCTGCCTCCCGAGTACTGGGATTAAAGGCATGCGCCACCACCGCCCGGCTTACGTTTACATTTATTTTACTGTTTGTGTATGGATGTTTTACCTTCTATATATATGTATACCATGTACATGAAGTGCCCACAGAGTCCAGAAGAGGACATTAGACCTATGGTGTTGAAGTAACATCCCATTATCAGCCGCTATGTGAGTGGATAGCCAAGTTCTTGATCCAGCTGTCATTCCTGTCTTGCATTCTCAGTTGATTACATGTTGGGCAGAGTTCTTATGGGCAAAGAGGCTTAGATGTAGCTCAGCATGGCAGAACACACTCCCAACAAAGAGAGGCAGAGGCAGGTGGATCTCTTGAGTTTGAGGTCGCAAGGTCTACATAGTGAGTTCTAAGGTAGCGAATGGTCTACATAGTGAGTTCTAAGGTAGCCAGGGCTATGTAGAGAGGCCCTGTGTCAACACAACACAAAAAGGTTTTACAACAAGAGTAGAGCTGTGAGGGCAGTGGGCATAGCCACTGTATTTTCACATCCTGTCTTTGGTTTCCAAACCCAGGATCCAAAACTCTGCATTTAGTGTGGCCCTAGAGTCACTGGCCACCTGCCTAGGAGACCTTGGTATTGTTCTCAGTGATGTTGGTTTGTGTTTCTAGGAATTCCTCTGAGTCCAGCCAGCCCTGACCTAGAAGAGCCAAAAGAAAGGCAGACACCTAAGCAGCAACAGCAGCCGCAGCAAGAGGAAGCAAGAGTTATTCCACCTGAGACAGACACTGGTAAGTGAGGACAGCTGGGTAGCAACACAGGTGCTCTCAGCGTAGGAAACAAGCAAATACTGAACTCTGCTGCAAAGACTCAGCCTCTAAGATGGGCCTTGGAGAGGTAGCTTTAGTCTCTTCAGTGCTCAGATGTCTGAAGAGCACTGTGGGGGCCTGGACATACCTGTCTGGCTGGAGTAAGGGGAGGAGTGTGAATGGGACCTGCTGGATCTTCTACAGTGGCAATGCCAACATGGCGGTTGGTGTCCTAACTCCAGTGTGGCGCTAGGTTGACATGCTGTAGTTTCTCAGTGTTCTGAAAACCTGTTGAGAACACTTTTGTCACTCACCCCGGATCCTGTGTCTTCTCTGGTTTTTTTGTTTGTTTGTTTTTCGAGACAGGGTTTCTCTGTGGTTTTGGTGTCCGCTTTTTTTTTTTTTTTTTTTTTTTTTTTTTTTTTTTTGGTTTTTCGAGACAGGGTTTCTCTGTGGCTTTGGAGCCTGTCCTGGAACTAGCTCTTGTAGACCAGGCTGGTCTCGAACTCACAGAGATTCACCTGCCTCTGCCTCCCAAGTGCTGGGATTAAAGGCGTGCGCCACCACCGCCCGGCTTCTCTGTGGTTTTGGAGCGTGTCCTGGAACTAGCTCTTGTAGACCAGGCTGGTCTCGAACTCACAGAGATCCGCCTGCCTCTGCCTCCCAAGTGCTGGGATTAAAGGCGTGCGCCACCACCGCCCAGCTGTCTTCTCTGTTTACAGGTAGTTCTTGCTGGTCTTTTTCTGAGACTTAAGCAGAGGGCACTGATCCTCATGCTCTCAGCTGTGCTTAACTTCTCTTCTTCCTTCTTGATGCTGGCCTCATTCCCAATCCTTGTTGCCTTCCTTATAGTGGTCCCCCATAGCACATGACTTCTTCCTTCTCTGTGTTCCTCCCAGTCAGTGTGTAAGCTCATGCTTTTGCATAGAATTTATAACATGAGACCTCAGGTAGGAGGGTGGTGTCCCTGACCATCACATACCTGGGACTCTGTCCTCGGGCCTTTCCAAACCTTCTGTTATTTTATTTTTTTAAGATTTTTATTTATTATGTATATAGGTTTCTTCCTTCATGTATCCTGCAGTACAGAAGAGGACACCAGATCTTATTACAGATGGTTTTGAGCCACCATGTGGTTGCTGGGAATTGAACTCAGGACCTCTGGAAGAGCAGCCAGTGCTCTATTCCTCTGAGCCATCTCTCCAGCCACCAACAACCTTCTGTTATTATGAGGCTGATGAAGGTAGCATATGGAGAGAGAGGTTGTGAGCCTGGGCCTACATGTGACTGGGCTTGTGGCCTTACTAGCTCTGTCTCTACCTCAGAAGCCCTCCAGATTTCTTCCTCGCAGGCCCTTAAGCATGTCCAGGACCTGCTGGGGAAATGGCCATGTCTCCTGTGGTACTTGTGTCAGGAATGCCCTCATCTGATTCTCTCTCTCACAGGGACTCCAGCCAGCACCAGCACTTTACCCATCAAACAGGAGGGAGAATCTACAGAGGGAGAATGTCCACCCTCCCCTCCCACAGACAGCCTGCCTTCTGTGGGACCAGGTGAGTGGCAGGAGACACTTGTGACTGTGGCAGAGCCTCATAGCAGCTCAGAGGGACATTTTGAGTAGCAGTCAGCCTGTGGTCAACTGGCCTAATGGAAAGTCCTGCTTGAGGACACGCTGTGTGTCTTAGGCGATGGTCTGCTAGTGGCAGGAAGGCTGTTCATGTGGTGCTCTAGCCCGCAGGAACCCTGCGAGCTGGCCTATCTAGAATCGCAGCTGTGACATCTGGCACTGCACGTTGACCTATGGTTTAAGTGTAGGGGCTGCACCTGAAGTCCATGTTTTTCTGATAGGGCTCAATGACAAGACCTTTGCTCTCTGCACCTGAGGACCACTATCCTCACTTCAGCCTGGGCTTTTCATGGCTCTGTCCCTTCACTTTTCCTGTCTCAGTTCCACCTTGCATCAGGTGAGACCTGCCCTGGCCTTATAGGAGTCACAGGCTGATAGGGCAGTAGAGGCTCCAGTGGATTTATTTGGGATGAGTGACACACAGGCAAGTCACTCCCATCCCCTCCCCTAGGCCACAGAGGTGCGCGCTCTCTCTCTCTCTCTCTCTCTCTCTCTCTCTCTCTCTCTCTCTCTCTCTCTCTCTCTCTCTCTCTCTCTCTCCCTCAGGGGATGAATATAGCTGACTGGCTTTAAAACCACAGTTTAGCCAAGGCTTGTCTTAAATTTGTGGCCACAAGGCCTCTTAATCATGGTCTGGAAGCAGTTGGGGCCCGTGGACTCCTTGTCCATCTCTATTGTAACTATATCATCAGACACTTAGGGTCTTGTTAGCACCGTTGCCATGGTTGAAGTGTCTCCCTCTATAGTCCCACCCATCCACCTTCCAAAGTCAAATCCTGGACTCCATAGGGTTCCTGGCTCCTCTTGGCTTCTGTAACTTTCTCCCTTCTCTGCTCTTCTTAGCTCATCTTCTAAGAATGAGCACAACAGAGCAAACAAAGGTGAATAATCCATGAGGCAGACCTGCCCATGGTGTCTGTGAGTAGGACCCCCTGACCTGCTCTGAGGACACTCATAGAAACTGGGGAAGGGAGAAGAGGCCTGAACCTGGAACAGGACCTGGATCAAATGGTGAGGGGAGCCATGTGGTTCTCTTGGAAACCAGTCATGATTCCTTTGCCAGGTGGTGGTGCTGTGACCATCAAGACAGAAGCACAGGCTGAGGATGAATCTGAGCAGCAACTTCTGGAGTCCCTGAGCCAGTCCCACAAAAGGCCCAGGACTAGAGGCTCCAGACGGCATCATGCCCAGGGAGTGCCTAGGGTACTGAATAGGGAACCCCAGGCCACAGAGGCTAGGGAGGAGCCACCCTGTACCCTTCCTCGACAACGCCAACGACGACGCCGACAACGACAGCGGGCATTCTCATGCCCTGACTGTGGGGAGAGCTTTCGCTTGAAAATTAATCTGACAATCCATCAGCGGACTCACGTAGAAGAGGAGGAACACAGGGAGGTTTGCAGTGATCTGCCTATTGGGTCAGGGGAAAGCCACTCCACACTGGAACCAGGGGAGGTGGTGGTGCCTGGTCCTATCATCGGCTGGGTACCTGAGAAGCCCACAAGGCACCATTCCCTGATAAGCAGTGCTTTCCTGAGACAAAGGTCAACAGCCAAGGTTTACCACTGTAGTGAATGCCTGCTCTCCTTCCAGCGACGGAAGACCCTGATACTGCACCAGCGTCAGCACACAGGCATCAAGCAAGGCTGGCCTGCCTGTCCCTACTGTGGCAAGGCCTTCCGCCGGCCCTCAGACCTCTTCCGTCACCAGCGCATCCACACTGGCGAACGTCCCTATCAGTGCCCCAAGTGTGGCCGGGCCTTCAACAGGAACCACCACCTGACTGTCCACATGCACACCCACTCATGAGGCCAGGCTATCCTGTGTTTCCTCATTTTGTCAGCCCTGAAGAGAAAGGCTGACCAGGGGAGCCTGCCATGGCACCCTCTGGCTCTCCTGAGTACCCTGGTGGGATCTGCACTCTCAGGCCTTTCCCTTGTTCCTGACCTGACGTTGGTCCTTCATTCTGGAATGGCTTTGGAGAGTTTTATTGTTTTGTTTTCCACTCAAGTACGAAGAAGTCACCCTTTTGGTGACTGTAGGTGTGTGATAGGTGCCTCTATCTCCTGATTCCTCTCTTTTGAACATTCCTGACCCAGGAAAGGATCTTTACCTTTGGCTGGTACTGCAGTCAGTAGGAATAGAAAGTTTTGTCTCTTCCAAGAGAGACCTTGGGGAGGTTTGCATGGATGAAAATCTGCAGTCTACTTGAGAAAAAAAGAGTTCACAGATGGCTAAAGGAAGGCCCTGGAAATTTGCATTTCTCGTGTTTTTAAATTATTTTTACTTTGTTGCTTTGAGAATTTTTTTCTTGGAGATCCAAAGCAGGCACTTTGTGCTACCTCCATGTGGTGCTGACAGGGTGGGAGGGCCTGCTTAGTGTAGACCTGTTTGGTGGCTTGGCTGCTGTTCTGAAAGCAGAGGGCTCAGGTGTGTTGAATGCTCAGGGTGATTCTCACTCTCCTGCCTTCCCCTCGTGTGGCAGTTGCATCCTTTACTAGGAGTTGTGAGGGGAATGGAAGCTAGGAATGAGCCACTCCTCTCAGGTCTCAGGGTTGGTAGTGTGACCCTTTGTGACCTGCAAAAATGCCTGATGGAAACTAGAGCAAGCCCAGGAAGCCCCTGCCTGGGGGAACTCTGGGATGAAGCTAGGGAATCCTTCCACCCTCTTGAGCCTCATGTTCCTTGTCTCACAGAACAGCCCAGACGTCACCGTAGAGCAGTCTGTGTCAGGAGGTGCTAGACAAATGCCTATTTTGTCCGTCCTTTTAAGTCTGGGTCTCTTTTCTCTTCTTTGTTGATCTTGTGCCCTTTTTCCCCAGACAGACTTCTTCAGGAAGAACCTCTTTCTTTTTCAAGTGGCAGTTCCTTCAGTTTCTAGAAGACTTTCCAGCCAAGCTGGTACTTGAGGGGCCTTTCAAAAGCACCAGCTGAAGCCCAGGGGTTTGAGGTGACAGTCTCAGACCACAACGTCTTGGGGATGGCTGGTTCATTTTGCCTCTTTGCCACGCCTGTCGGGTGCTGCCCACACAGCCTGGTAGGTCCCAGCTCTCCTGGTAGTTTGCTCTCTTGTTTGGCACTCAAACACCTGAGCATAATCAGGAGGGCTCCTAGGTACCATCATCTGGCTGTACCATTTTCTGATGCCATTCAGACCCTTGCCTCTCAGAAGCCCTGAACAGATGAGGCAGAGGGTAGCACTGCCATCATTCCTGGGCCAGGGATAAGTAGACAAGCCGTTGGCAGTTCTGGATCCTCCATGCCTGCTCACCCAACTGTTGTTTAAGCCCCTCAAGCAAGACAAGAGCTGTCAGTAAGCGCTCAGACAGGGTGTTTACAGTATATCTGTTTCAAGCATAATCCTCAACTGCAAAAGCTCGTCCCTGCTGCTCTGGAGGTGCTGGGCTCAGGTTCCTGGGCCTCCTTTCTAATGTTAAATGCTCCCTGGAAACAAGTATTCTACGTTTAAAGCACAAAACAAATGCTAGGGGTGGGAAAAGTGGGTGCTGTGTAACCTTGGTTGACCTTGGGTTTGAGTGATTTTCCTGCCTCTACCTCCAGATTTCCTTGCCTGCGCCATAATGCCCAATCGGGCTTACTGCGTTTGTCCTGGAATTCATTAGCACACGTTAAAGAGTGTTTTAAGTTAAAAATGAACTGAACGAAGGCTGCTTGTTGAAGGAGCCCAGCGATGGTGTCTAGATTTGACCCCAGAGTCTTCTGGCTCCCTCACTTTTTAAAACAAAGAAATGATTGGCCCATCTGGCTCTAAGAACTATGATGGTGGCAATCTTAGCCTAATTGGTGCTCTATAAACACGTTTGAATAACTACGTGCTTGTGGCCTAGTTTGTACTGGGTAGTCTGAGCTGATCGCAGTGGTTCGCTTGGCTCCTCGACGCAGGTGGAGCTCATAGGAGAAGGGAGCCAAACACCTGGCGCTCACACCTGCGGGGTGGAGATAACGCGCCCACACGCTGCAGGCTGGTGCTTCGGCTCAATGGAGTCTGGGCTCTGTGCAGCCAGGAGGCGGGGCCTCCATGGCTAGCCAATGGGGAGCCTGCTCGCGGAGGGTGGGGCCTGCGAGCCAGCCGCGGGAGCAGTGGAGGAGCAGCTGAGACACCGCTGGCTCACGTCTCTGTATGTTCTGTCCCGAGACTATTTGCCCCGGACGGCCGTCCGAGTCTGTTGTGTGTGGGCAAAAAGGACCGTCGGTAGGGAATATCGCAGCGGCAACCCTGAGACGAGGCAGGATCGCGCGCAGCCATGACCGAGGCGGCCGCTGCTCCGGTAAGGACGGCCCGCACAGACCATGTGGGGATGCGAAACGGTCTCTGAATTTGCCTGGAGCACATCTTATCACCTCCTGAAATTGGGTTGAGCTCGGTAGAGTCTCAGGGAGGAAGACTAGGGCTCCTATGCCTACAGGATAAAGCCCTTGTCTCTTGTCCGGGTTTTGATCATTCATAATATAAGCCAATTGAGCTTAACCAGGAAATGTCTGGGCCCGATGCACCGGCTGTGGACGTTTTAACTCCACGGGACTCCTTTTCCGGAATCTCTCCACCATTATTGGCCATCTCAGATCTCTATTACTGAGCTAAGGCCCCTCCAGCTAGCCCTTTTGGTCCTGGGAGCCATAATCTTGTCCTCCTTACGGGCGTTCCATGGTTTTCAGGCCTGAACTCGATTACATTCAGGGTGGATGCATACACCCTCGCCTGCTATTTCCCAATAACCCCCAGGAAGATTTGCTACTGTAGTTGGTAGGGGGGAGTCATCGTTATAGAAGATGTTGGTTAGGTGTGTTTTAAGCTCAGGCTTGACCTATTGGCTTCCAACTTGTGCGAATGAACTGCTGAGATACTGTCTCTGAAGATAGAGGTCATCTGCTAGCTATAGCTTTGCAGTAACCAGAGACACGTCTAGGTGCCAGATTTGTGGCAAGGGTCACAGAGAAACGAAGATATTTGACCCTTATCTCTGAAGACTCCTCCCAGCCTTAGCTTGTTACTGGTCAGTGGTCAGACCCCAGGATGGCACCATGGTGCTGTAAAAGAAGGGAGGAAAGGATAGGTGTCAGTGACAAGTATCCAAGTGTGTGGGGCGCTTTGCTGTGTCTTTTTATGGAAGATGTCTTGGAGAAAGTTTAGTGTCACAAAAGTCGATTAATTTCAGTCTTTGGTTTATAATATATAAAAATTCTGGTCAGTGGTCTGGAACCTTTGTGTTTGTTAGTAATACAGTATAAGGTAATGCCATGCAACCTGAGAGCTGTTGCATACCTGGAGCTTATTTCATTCTTGACCACCTAAGAAAGTCATGATGTCCTTGTAATTGAGAATACAGAGCCTTAGGGGGAATGGTGTATCTTAGCCCCAAACTGCACAGAATCCAGTTCTGGAAGAGACCTGCTATCCCCACAGAGGAGCTCCTTGCTCTTTGTTTTATTATTTCGTTATACATGAAGCACTGTCCAGCTCCTTTAGACAGGGTATTTTCGGGGTTATTTCCTTTTGACTAAGATGCTTGCTTTCAGCTTTCTCTGGCCCCCGCTTACTGGCAGCTAAGGTCAAGCCTTCCAGTGTGGTAACTCTTCAGGGGCTGGTTGATGAGGTACCTCGGGCACAGAGACTTCGTGTCCAAGCAGGGGTCGTCTGAGAGGGGGGACCTCAACTGAGAAAATATCTCCAAAGGGTTGGGCTGTAGACAAGCCTGAAGGGCATTTTCTTAGCTAGTGTTTGGTGTGGGAAGGCCCAGCCTATTGTGGGTGGGCCACATCTGGGCTGGCGGTCCTGAGTTCTATAAGAAACTAGGCTGAGAAAACCATGAGGAACAAGCCACTAAACAACACTTCTCGATGGCCTCTGCTTTAACTCCTGCCTCCAGGTTCCTGCCCTGACTTCAGTGATAGACAGCAATGTGGAAGTGTAAGCAAAGGAAACCATCTTCTTGTCAAGTTGCTTTTGGTCGTGGTGTTTCATCGCTACAGCAGAAACCCTAACTAAGACACCTAGTATCTCAGGCAGGTCAGGAATTTACACAGCGTTAGAATCACTGAGGTGAGAACTGCAGGGCCTCACTGTGGGGGAAGCTGCCGTGAGAGGAGGTGAGGGTCCTGGCCGGCGGTGGTGCACACCTTTAATCCCAGCACTCAGGAGGCAGAGGCAGGCAGATCTCTGAGTTCAAGACCAGCCTGGTCTGCTGAGTGAGTTCCAGGACAGCCAGGGACATACTGAGAAACCCTGTGTGGGGGGAGAGGAGGAGCTGAGATTGCCATTGGGTATGCAGGTTTTGTGGTCTTGTTGGGCTGTGTCCCCAGAGGACACAAAGGTGGTCAGTGAAAGAGTAGTAGGGTTGGGGTTTTCTTTGGGTTGCCAGCCAGCTCCCAAATAAAGACACAGAGACTTATTAATTATGAATGCTGGGCCTTAGCTTAGGCTTGTCCCACTAGCTCTTTTAACTTAATTTAACCTGTTTCTGTTCAGGTTTTGCCTCAGGGCTTTTTTACCTTTCTTTCATTCTGTCTGCCCTACTTTCCTGCTTCCTCTGTATCTGGCTGGCCCCTGAGCCAAAATTCCTCCTCCTTACTCTCCCTGCCCAGACGCCCCCCCCACTCCTCCCTTGCTATTGACCAATCAGGTGCCTTAAGCAGGCAAGCAACATATCTTTACATAGTTCAATATTCGACAACATAAACAAATGTAACACATCTCACATCTTTTCATTGTAAAAAATTCATTACATCTTTGCATAGTTAAATAAATATTCTGCAACAGAGCAAGATTAAATCTGGTATACATTTGAATGCTCACTATTTAATTTTCCATCGCAGTGACTCTAGGTTCAGTATTCTTCCCATGAAGGTTCTGTAGGGTCTGGTGTCTGGTGTCTTTGACTGGAGTCTGAACCCATTCCAGAAGATCCTGATCTTACTGTACTGAGAACAATTCTTGACCTTCTTCTGGAAGCCAACCCATCTCCTTGTCTCTGGTCACAGGACTGGCATGTGGGGACTGACCTCCAACAACAGGCCCAGATCCAGTCTACGGAGATCTCCCTTTTAGCCATCCTGGCTGCTGTTCAGGCGGTGGAGAAGAAAACAGAGTCCCAGGCTGTCCATCTTCAAAGCCTGGAAATACGAACAGGGTCAGCTGAGAAGAGGCTGGCTGACTTCGAGAAGACAGCCATGGAGCTCAGCAGCCAGCTGGAGGGCAAGTGGGCCGTGCTGGGAACCCTGCTGCAGGAGTATGGACTGCTGCAGCGGCGGCTGGAGAACCTGGAGAACCAGATGCAAACCCGGAACTCCTGGGTCCTGAGGCTGCCCACTAGCAGCAAGGATGAAACTCCCAAGGTATTCATAGAGTAAAGGGAGGCCTCCAGTCAACTACAGTGAACCTTAAGAGCTTTTTTAAATGTCAGGAAGGTGTGACATTGGCAAGTTGTCTGCTTAGGCAGTAGAGTGAGTTGTTGGGAAGGACATGTTTGAGCAGCAACAGTTGTCTTATTCCAGAATGGTTCCCCCCCACCTTTTTTTTTTTTTTTTAATTGAAAAGAATTGTTTTCAATTGGTGGCACACACCTTTAATCCCAACACTCAGAGGCAGGGGCAGGTAGATCTTAGAGTTCAAGACAAGGCTGGTCTGCAGAGTGCCAGGATAGCCAGGACTACACAGAGAAACCTTGTGTTAGAGGGAAAAAAAAGAAAAGAAAAGAAAAGAAAAGAAAGAAAGAAAAAAAAATTGTTTTTATACAATAGATTTTGATCATGTTTTCCCCTCCCCCTAATTCCTCCCAGAGCCTATCTCCTTACCCACCCAAATTTACATTCTTTTCTCTCTTTTAAAGAACAACAACAACAAAAAAAAACCCACACCAAAACAGCTGGGCAGTGGTGGTGCACATCTTTAATCCCAGCACTTGGGAGGCAGAGGCAGGTGAATCTCTGAAAACTACTCAGAGAAACCCTGTCTCGAAAACACATACACACACAGACACAAATAAAAAAAGGCAGATACCAAAATATACAAACAAAAGACTAATAAGACAAAAGCATGTCTAAACAAAGCAAAATTAAGCAAAGTCAATAAAAATACCATTTAATTTGTTTTATGTTTTCTAACTACTGGACGTGGGACCTGTCATGAAGTCTGGTTAAATATACCCAGTGAGATGCCACTGAAAAACTGCTCATTCCTTTGCTATCAGCTATTAACTGCAGATAGCTTCTTAGGCGTGGGACTTCCCTCCATCTCTGCGAGTTCACATGGACATCAGCCTGGCTGTGTCTGGAGGACACTGTTGCCCTGGAGTTGTCCTCTGACTCCCACAGTCTTTTTTCCTCCTTTTCCACATAGATCCCTGAGCCTTGAGGGGAGGGCTGATGAAGTTACTCCATTTAGGACTGAATGCTCCAAAGTTTCTCGCTCTGCACGTTGTCCAGTTGTGGGTCTTTGCTAGTTCTCACCTATTACAGGAAGAAGGTTCTCTGATGATGGCTGGGTGAGGCACTGGTCTGCGTCTCAGCCTGGTGTGGCCACTGGGGGGGTCTCTGGTAGAAAGTGTTCCGTATAGACAGCTGACACAGAGGAACGGAGGTGGGCTAGAAGGGAAGGCGCCAGGGTGACTTTCGAAAGAGGAGATGTAAGAAAGCGTCTCCATTCAGCTTCCAGCCGCAGATGCAGGTGTGCACAGGAGCTGGGAGGACACTTTCTGTGGAAATGCGGGCAGAGGCTAGCGCTTGGTCAGTGGTGCCCATAAGTTTGGAGCCGTTTCTGGCTGTTCTCTGAAGGGGTATGGGGATTTGTATTCCTCCAGGTTTCTATAACTACTGAAGAGGTAGCTGAGTGTTTCCCTGAGCAACAGGAAGGCGGCCCGGAAGACTGGCAGAAAGAGCTCTGCAAGGACGTAGCAAAAGAGAGCCGTGAGGTGCTGGGTGTTCTGGGTAAGAGACGTCCCCCAGGCTTCCAAATGTGTTTCATTCTTTTCCTCGGTGTGTTGAGATCTTTGGATCTGAGAGCCAGAGCAGATTGGTCTTAGAGGCTTTAGAAGATATCTTTAATTCCCATCTTTAGAATTAAGTGTAGACATGTTTCTATTTTGTATGTATGGGTGGTTTTGCCTGCATGTGTCTGTCTATCTTTTTTTTTTTTTTTTTTTTTCGAGACAGGGTTTCTCTGTGGTTTTGGAGCCTGTCCTGGAACTAGCTCTTGTAGACCAGGCTGGTCTCGAACTCACAGAGATCCGCCTGCCTCTGCCTCCCAAGTGCTGGGATTAAAGGCGTGCGCCACCACCGCCCGGCGTGTCTGTCTATCTTATGCATGCCTGGTGCCTGCAGAGGCCAGATTACCTGGAACTGGAGCTGTAGATGGTTGTGAGCTGCCATGTATGTGCTCAGAACTGAACCTGAGTCCTCCGGAAGAGCGTTCAGTGCTCCTAACCACTGGGCCATCTCCAGCCCCATGGGCATGCTTTGTGAAGATATCTCAGATCTGAGAATTGAAGGCTCGCAGTAAACACTAGGTCCTCCAGCCTCTTGTTCAGAAGTGTGTTTTTATGTGATACTTGATTAGATCTGGAATTTTGTAGCTACATCCCCAGCTCTTGCATCATCTTTGAGCTTGCAGGAAGGTTAAATTGCTTATCCAAGACATCAGTGGAGACACACAGATTAGAATCTGCTCCTCACTGCCCAGTTCCTCTCAGTCCATCTCTGTGGAGTGGAGGCCTCTCCTGCTTTGTTTGTCCCTCTAGGACCTAGTTTGTAGCTATTCTTATTCCACCACTGAATCTTGCTGTCAGTCCAGGGACTGTGGGAAAGGGTCAGAAGTGAGGCAGACTTGTGATGCCCTGTCCATGGCCGTGACCCAGCTCTTTACCCTGCTTCCACCAAGGTGTGTTCACTTTAGGGAAGGAGCTGAGTCTTAGTTTGCTGTTTCCCTTCCACGCGGTGCCTGGCACACTCTAGGTGACAAACAGCTAGAGTGAGAGCTCACTTTTCATTCTACTCGGTAACAGCACTAAGGTGGAGTGCAGATCACAAAGCTGTTTGCTTTCCTTTGCTTTCCTGCTGCTAGAGACTGAACCTTGTGAGTGCTTTGGGAAGCCCCTCCCACTGAGTTATAGCTCCAGCCTTTTTTCCTGATAGGGTCTTTTTTTTTTTTTTAAATTAAAATTTCCACCTGCACCGGGCGGTGGTGGCGCACGCCTTTAATCCCAGCACTTGGGAGGCAGACGCAGGCGGATCTCTGTGAGTTCGAGACCAGCCTGGTCTACAAGAGCTAGTTCCAGGGCAGGCTCCAAAACCACAGAGAAACCCTGTCTCGAAAAACCAAAAAAAAAAAAAAAAAAAAAAATTTCCACCTGCTCCCCGTTTCCCATTTCCCTCCCCTCCTCCCACATATTGCCCCCTCCCCCCACTCCCCTCCCCCATCCCCACTCCTCTTCTCCTCCCCCCACACCATTCCCCCTCCCTCTCGATACTGAAGAGCAGTCCAAATTCCCTGCCCTGCGGGAAGACCAAGGTCCTCCCACTTCTATCTAGGTCCAGGAAGGTAAGCATCCAAACAGGCTAAGCTCTCACAAAGCCAGTTCATGTATTAGGATCGAAACCTAGTGCCATTGTCCTTGGCTTCTCATCAGCCTTCATTGTCCGCCATGTTCAGAGAGTCCAGTTTCAACCCATGCTTATTCAGTCCCAGTCCAGCTGGCCTTGGTGGGCTCCCAATAGATCAGTTCCACTGTCACAGTGGGTGGGTGCACCCCTCGTGGTCCTGATTTCCTTGCTCATGTTCTCCCTCCTTCTGCTCCTCATTTGGACCTTAAGAGCTCAGACCGTTGCTCCAAATTGAGTCTCTGTCTCTATCTCGATCCATCACCAGATGAAGGTTCTAAGGTGATATGTAAGATATTCATCAGTATAGGATAGGGTCATTTCAGGTTCCCTCTCCTCAGTTGCCCAAGGTACCAGCTGGGGACATCTCCCTGGACACCTGCGAGCCCCTCTAGAGTCAAGTCTCTTGCCAACCCTAAGATGGCTCCCTTAGTTAGGATATATACTTCGCTGCTCCCGTATCCATCCTTCCTATATCCCAACCATCCCAATCCCTCAAGCTCCTCCCATCCTCCCCTTCTCACGTTTCTCACCCCATTTCCCCTTAGCCCCATGCCACCTCACCCGCAAGTTCCCAGTTTTTGCCCGGCAATCTTGTCTACTTCTCCTGATAGGATCTTACTCTAACCCAGACTGGCCTGGAAGTTACTGGGTGACTCTGGCTGACCTTGAATTTGGGCCTCCTACCTCAGCCTCTGGAGTACTGGAATTCTAGGTGTGAACCACCCTGGCTTTTTGAAAGGTGAAGAAATCCTCAGTTCAAATGAAAGAAACAATAGAAGAAGAGACCACTCCTCCTGAAAGGGGATAGATTCCCTGTTTGCTCAGAACAAATGTACCATTTCATGTTGGAGGTATGTGTGTGTCTGCATGTGCCTGTGGGGGCACTGTACACATGTGATATTAGATCCCCTAGAAATGGAGCTAAGAATCAGTGGTGAGCATCCCCATGTAGGTGCTGGGAACCAAACCCAGGTGTGCTGTAATAATCCTCTCTCAAGCCCCTTCCCTTGTTTTTAGATTTTTACTATATTTGAGGAGAAAAGCCCTCATTTGAAGGGAGCTAAATTAAGAAAGAACACACTGACTGGTTGGCAAGTTGCACTGAGGTTAAAAGTGTTTTGGGGGTCCCTGCATGGGTGGGGATACCACAGAGAGGGTACAGTAATCAGCCAGTAGCACTTGAGAATGGAGTATAAGCAGGAAGTGCTTAGTAGGTAGTGGCACTTGTTGGTTCACTGAGGACCCATGAAATGGGTGTTGGCTGGTATGTCCTCGGAGGTGCCCAGAACTTTGCTGTGGATGGGTGTCCTCAGGGGACTTAGGACTGCCTAGCCTTGGATGGTCCTTGCTGTCTTAGCTGTCACTCACTCCTTCCTCCAATAGCTTCTCCACTGTCATTTGGTGTAAGCTCGCTTTATTTTCCAGAGGCAGCTCTTCCTGCCAAATTTGAGGATCTTCAGTCGGTAAGCATGGGCATTACAGTCTCAACATGCTTAAGTGATTTGGACACCTTGGAGTCTGAGGAGCTGATTAGAGGGTCACCTGGAAGGGGCTGATGAGCCTCTAGCCTTTAGATTATGCAAGTGCATTTTTATATGAATGTGTTTTTGCTCAGTAGTGCAGAGATCAAACATTCTCTGTCTGGATACGGTCTTGCTATTAGATCTGGCTGGCCTAGAACTTATATAGACCAGTCTTGAGCTTGTATCTGTCATTCTGCCTCTGCCTTCTAAGTCCTGGGATTACAGTTGTGCACCACCAGGCTCAATTTAAAAGACTTCTCGTGGACTGGCGAGTGCTCTGAAGCTAAGAGAACATGCTGCTATCTAAAGGCTCTTGAGTATGATTCCAGCACCTGTACCCATATACCCTATATCCATATAGGCATCTGTGAGCTCCAGGGGATGACACCTTCTGTCCTCTGAGCACACTGCACTCGTGTGCACAGATACATATGTACATATGTACAATATTTTTTAAAGCCTCTCTTTATTGGCTACCTCCTCCATCCTAAGCCCCTCCCAGCATAGCTGCTGTTCTTATTATTGGTGTACATACTCAGAGACCTCACAGTGTGTGTAAGTTAGAAGATAACTTTTCTCCTTCTAATATGTGGGCTGCAAGAGTTCAACTCAGGTCATCGGACTTGGTAGCAAGTGCTTTACCCAGGTGGTATATTACTGTTGACTTCGTTTTCCAAAGCTTGAAGTGCTTCCTGTTAAAAACGGAATTTTCCAGCTGTTAGGTTAAAATTATGGAAGCAGCCTGTGTAGGGGAGGTGGGTACTTGTGGTTGGGGAGCATCTTCTTAGTATGATTGGACCACAGGTGCCACCAGAACAATGGAAAGCTGACCCTGTATTTCCAGGTCCAAACTTAGAACAATATTGAAGTATGTGATTGGTAGCTAGATAGTTGTGGCTTGAAATGGTTTCCTCTTTTAATTTTCTTAACATTTATTTATTGGGGGAGAGCATGCATGATATGCATGATGTGCTGTGCTATGGATATGAATCTTAGAGATTGGAACAGACTAGTGAGGTCACTTGACCCTTGAAGGACACCTATCCTAGGGTACTGTGTTACTTAGGCTGCCAGAGACTGATAAAACCCACATTCCCACATTCCAGCACTCAGGAGGCAGAACTCTGTGAGTTAGAGGCCAGCCTGGTCTACATAGTGAGACCCTGTCTCAAAAAAAAAAAAAAAAAAAAAAAAAAAGCTAGTAAGAACCGGGTGTAGTGGTGCACACTACACACCTCACCTTTCTTCCCAGCCTGGTCTATAAAACAAGTTCCAGGATAGCCAGAGCCACAGAGAAACCCTGCTTTGGGTGGGGGGAACCAAAAAAACTAGCAGGAGGGAAAGAATTGCCCTTTTCTCTTAGTACAATGCATTTATTTCCAACTTAACAAAGTTCATACTTATAGACTATAAATATTGATCCATTTAAATCTCTTGTAGGTTTTGCCTTTTCATATACATAAATGAAGTAAGCTTCAGAGAGGTTAGGTAAATCATCAGAGATCATGTAGCTGGAAAAGTCTGAGCCTTTATTTAATCCTGTTTATCTGCTTGAAGTGTTCTCAAAATATGCTCTGTGTTCTGGAGGGATCTGTGGGCCCAGGAAACCTCGAGCTGTTCTTCCCTACAGGAAGACGGGTGGGTGGTGTGATGAAAGGCTGCTGGCCGTGGTCGTTCAGAAGCCTTGTACCTCTGCTCTCCTGACTCCCTATCATTTTAGTCTTACCGGAATCCCAGCACTTATTTATTCTGCCTTTCCTGGGCTCTGTGATTCTTTTGGGAGTTCCTTGTGGTCACTAGAGGTCATGACATCTGATGCCCTCGGGGCTTCTTTTCCTTAGAACCAGGCCAGCTGGAATCCTCCCCCAATGTTCTCCCCTGGATCAAGCAAGAGGAAGAGGCATATGAGAAGAGTCTGCAAGAGACAACCAGTGCCTATCTGTGCTCAGGTGAAGCCCAGGGATAGGCTGTATATCTGGGTCTATGAACACCTCCAGGGGGCTTTCTGTATTCATGTCTGGAAGTGGCAGCGAGCAAGTATCCTGTGTTGTCCTGTTGTCTCTGTACCAGAATCAGAACCAGGGTGTGGTAGGCAGGCTTTCTCATTCTTGGTCTTGGTGGCTCAGATCAGGGGCTGCTGGGGAGCTGCTCTTGGGAGCTGTTGAAGTATAGATGAGAAGAGGCCTTAAGCAGAGGCACACAACTTAGCTGTTAGGGCATTTGGATAGCATGCAGATGGTACAGAGTGGGCCTCTGGCAGAAGGCAAGTGGGAGATACGTAGGTTAGGACCAGAGGGAGGGCCTTCAGTGACAGGGTCGTGTGAGCCTCAGGCCTTCCATACCAAAGAACAGGGGGATCAGGCAGCCCAGCTCCAGAGCCTGTGGCAGGAATGACTCATCTCTGTCTCTCCCCACCAGAAACCTGGCTAACTAACAAGAAAAGGATCCTGGAAGGAGAGTCCGTGCTACCAGACCCAGCGTGGGCAACTGAAGGGAGATCCAGCAAGAAGGACTTCGAGAGGAGAACCTGTGGGGACCTGTTCCCTGTTTCCAGAGAGAGAGAGGTGGCCTCCCTCCCCCGAGGCTCTCAGAGTCAGCCTGTGCCAGCTACTGAGGGCACTGAGAATGGCCAGGACTTCATTGTCAAAGAGCTCAGCACTCAGCATGCGCACCCACACCATGGATCTCCGCCCTTTGCCAGTCTCCAGTGCCCCCAGAATGCCACACAACAGGTCACTCTCACCAGGAACCGTCGTGCATCCACAGCCCAGCGTGCCTACACCTGTGTCCAGTGTGGCAAGAGCTTCGTCCACCAGTCAACACTTACCACGCACTACCGCACACACACTGGGGAGAAGCCTTATAAATGCGCTGAGTGTGAGAAGCGGTTTGGCCGCCTGTCCACACTGCTGGAGCACCAGCGCACCCACACGGGAGAGCGGCCCTTCCCATGTGCACAGTGTGGCCGTCGTTTTGGGCGCCTGTCCACACTGGTGGAACATCGGCGCACACACACGGGTGAGAAACCATTTCCATGCACCCAATGTGACAAGCGTTTCACACGCCTGGCCAATTTGACAGTGCACCAGAGTGTGCACTCTGGTGAGCATGCTTTCCAGTGCACCCAGTGTGGCTCCTGCTTTACGCACAAACCCAGTTTCCTACGGCACCTGCGCAGCCACTCTCAGGAGAAGCGTTTTACCTGCGGCCAGTGTGGCAAGAGCTTCACCTGTCGCTCCTGGCTGGTGCGCCACCAGGGCAGTCATGCCCGCTCAGCCTCCTCTGCTTACGTGGCTGGTGAGAAGAGCTCACCAAGCTTTGAGTCACCTACAAGTCTCCTTAAGGGTGCAGCTAGGGGAAAGTTTTCCAGTGACCCTTCTATCTCCCCCAGATCCAAGGCCAGTCAGGACCATAAGGTCTATGGCAGAGGTCAGCAGCTCAGCGACCATGGTCAAGAAGGTCTGGTGGGGTCTCTGCATAGCTGTCTGTCTGTGAAAATGGAGAATGCAGGGTAGCACCCAGAGAGTCCCTAATGAGGGAACATAGGGCTTCTGGGTCCCCTTGAACCCAAGCTGCCTCTCCTAAGGGACACTTCTTGGGTCAGATGTGTGGTACCTGCCATCTGTAGGCTTCCCAGGGGATGGTTCTCTCCCATGGACTGCAGGTGCTAAGTGCCCCTGAGATTCTTGCTGCAGGGAAGGTTCCTGTCCCAAAATGTTGCAGAAGCAGAGGTGAAGGAAGAATGAAGCATGAGTGTATCTGCCTGCAGCAGCAGCGGCCCTGACTCTGTGGCTCCCTGATATCACCATCTCAGCAGTTCAGGCAGCAGCCTGGGCCTTTCACCCATCAAAGGTTGCTGACCAGTTAGGATTGCTACAATTTTGAAAAGTTGAGTTGTTCTGTTTCCATCTGAGCAACTCTATTCAAAACTAGTTTCCAAGAGGAGTTTCCAGAGGCAGAGCTGGGAATGTGACTTATCATTGTTCATCTGGCATGCACCATGGAACCATGGTTCAGTCCCCACTTCAAGTTAAACTGGCTGTGAGGGCACCTACCTGTGCTCTAGCATTCCTGTTAATGCTGGAGGGTCAGAAGTTCAAGGTCGTGTCCCTGTTTAAAGAAACAAAATATCAGCCCTGCTGTGGTGGCACATGCCTTTAATCCCAGCACTCGGGAGGCAGAGGCAGGCGGATCTCTGTGAGTTCGAGGCCAGCCTGGTCTACAAGAGCTAGTTACAGGACAGGAACCAAAAGCTACGGAGAAACCCTGTCTCGAAAATCCAAAAAAAAGAAAAAAGAAAATATCCCTTAGGAGTTCAAGGACAGAGTTGGCAAATACCCCACGTCTCTCGCCCGTGGCCCCATGTTTTAGAATAAAGGCATGTGTGTTCCCGAGGAAGAATGTGCCTAAGACCTGTGCTGCTCGCTATCTGTCTGGGCTTTGTCTACATCTGGGGGTAGTTTTCACATATTCCCTTAAAACCTATAAATAAGCCGGGCAGTGGTGGCGCACGCCTTTAATCCCAGCACTTGGGAGGCAGAGGCAGGCAGATCTCTGTGAGTTCGAGGCCAGCCTGGTCTACAAGAGCTAGTTCCAGGACAGGCTCCAAAGCCACAGAGAAACCCTGTCTCGAAAAAGCAAAAAAAACAAAAAAAACAAAAAACCTATAAATAAATGTTTAGGAAGAACTGTAAACTCTCCCCCTTGTCCTGATGATCCTGCCAAAGTTTGCTTGTTTATTTTGCAGTAGTATTACTTAGCTCCAGATTTGGGTAACAGTGAGTTATTTTCAACTGTGTGTCCATGTTGAAGTTCTGAAAGAAAAAATGATGCAAAGCACCATGGAGTCAGGCTTGGGTGGGGTGGCTGATGGCCTGAAGGGCACTGTGTCTGGGCCATCGGAAGTACAACTGTCTGCAACTCTGGCCTCGATGGACACACACATACATGAAGCATATGCTCACACAGACATGTGCACGTAAATATAGAAGCTGTGGAATGGGTGGTAAGTGCTGTCCATAAGGTGACCCCACACACTATTCACTTCCCGCCTCCATATTTATATATTAACTTGCATTAATCCTGAGGCCTATTGATTATAAGATAACCTTTATTTTCTACTTCTCTAAGCAAAAAAAAAAAATCTGTAGCCCTGTCCTTATGATTTACCAATGCAAGTTAAGTGCATCCCAGCTGCACTGTATTCTCAGTGTGAGCAAAGTGTCAGGCTCTCCTGGGGAGATCTTGAGCAGATGTCTCCCCCTCCCCAGGTGCTGGTGGCACCTCACTGTTACTTTGCACCCTTTTGAGCCCTTTACATGACACACACATCCTACACTCAGCATGGACCCTCATAGCGACCCCAGTGCCATTTTAAAGGTCCCATAGTAGCCGGGCATGGTGATACACGCCTTTAGTCCCAGCTCTGGGTTTGAGGCCAACCTGGTCTACAAATCAAGCTCTAGAACAGCTAAGTCTTTACACAGTGAAACCCTGTCTCAAAAAGCAAACAAGAAAACCCACCCTTAGCATGGAAAGTACTCCTTGATAAGCAAATGTCTCCTTAGAACACAAGTCCCCAGCTGCTCTGTCGCACTAGGGGGACAAGGACTTTGAAACTAGGCCTGTTCTGCAATGCCTTCCTCAGGGAAGCGATCACGTCCCAAATACCCTTCAGGGTGAGGACGCCAGGGGTCCTCCCTCACAAAGGGCCTGCATCTGGTTGTTTTAATCTCAAAGCATGAACAAGTGTCTTGGGAAAATGCTATGGGAGCTGGGACTAGAGCCTGGTAGAATGCTTGCCTAGAATTCACGAAGCTGTGGATTTGATCCCCAGTACCATATAAACTGGCAGCTATGGTGTAGACCCGTAATCCCAGCAGTTGGCATGTGGAGGCCAAATGATCAAGTTCATCCTTGGTTTCATAGGGAATCCAGGGTCAGCCTCACTACTTGAAACGCTGTCTTCAACAAGTCCTGAAGTCAGCCTGGACTATGTAGTTTGATCACCTCAGAAAAAAGTCTTATGTGACGGGAACTGAATGTTTGAAAACGGGAAATGGGAGTGCCCAGGGACAGGCGGCAGGAACGACAATCTAGTCCAGTGCTTTTGGAAGGTGCTGGAGTTTGACTAGTCTGAAGTTTGAAGCCTGAAGATGTTGGGTTTGGGAGAGCTGTGGAGAGAACAGGTCCCGTGTCTGACGCTGTGGAGCTGGTAACGAAAGAAAAGCCTTCCCTCTCTGCTTGATCTACCCAGAAACGAGGCAGTCCTGCACACACAAAGGCCAACCCAGGCTTTCCTCACCATGATGGACCATATGCTCTTATACTGTGACCTAAGATAAATCCTTCCATTAGATTGCTTCTATAGATGTTCTGCCAGAGTACCACAAAAATAACTACTGTATCCCCTTCTGCTCTTCTGTTACTTAGATATGCCGAGTCCATGTCTTGCATTACAGTAGCCCAGGCTGGCCTGAAGCTCCTGACTCAGCCCCTTCCTATTTCCCTTCTTTGGCCTCGTTTCTTCATAGCCCTTTGTCTGGCCTACAGCCATTTAATTATCTTCCTCCAGGACAAAATACACAAGACTGGGACTTTTTGTTCCTGAACGAAACCACTTGGCATGCCTTAGATAATTACCAAATCTATTCACTAAGGAGTGGATAGATAAGTGTTGTAAAGGCGTAAAGGCACTGGGTGTGGTGGCACACACCTTTAGTCCCAGCTCTCCAGAGGCTGAGGCAGGCGGATCTCTGTGAGTTCCAGGCCAGCCTGCTCTACCTATCGAGTTCCAGGCCAGCTAGAGCTACAAAATAATACCTTGCCTCAAAAGCTATGAAAGCTGGCAAAGCTGAGGCGGACACTTGGGGTGATGATAGCAGAAACGTATGTTTCAGAAGAAAGCCGTGCTGTACCTTTTATTCCGTTGTAGCTCTTCATTCTCGAGTTATTTTAATGCATCTGGTTTCTTCTCTATTTGCTTACAAGTCTCACCCCTGTCGTCATCTGGTTGGTGCAGGTGGTTAACTTTAGGCTTGAGTTTATAATTGGAAACCATTATACAAACCAGGATTGCCAATATGCTGCTACAATGTCCCTGTACTATTCCTTTTAAGATGGGTACCTGTTACCTGTCAAATTTCTATAGAAATAAAATTATCTGAATCATGTTAGCCCAGTGCTTTGAAGCCGGCACCTATGGAGCAGTGAAACTGAAATAATAAATATAAATAAAATAAAACAATGTTAGGCAGTCATAGACTGAGGGCCATTTCTTCTCAACCTTGTTGCTCAGAAATGGCTAAGAGAATTGCAATGGGCTGGAGAGATGGCTCATTGATTAAAACTTCCAGGTGGACCTGGGTTTGATTCCCAGCACCCACATGGCTGCTCGTGCCTTACCTGAAAGACCCCCAGTGCTGGGGAGACTCTCACTCAAGTCTCAGGATAACACGACCCCCCCCAGTAACTCACGAGAGACCGTCCTTGCTGCAATCATACGAGGCTTTAATGATGAGATGGGACGGGAACCAGTGCACTGGGGCCAAGACTCATAACCAACGCAGGGGGAAGAGTTCGACCCTGAGTGACCGGGAGAACCAATTTTTAAGGGACGAAACCACAGCTCAGTGATCCGGAATTGGCAGGGAGTGTGTTACAGAAAATTCTGAAAATACCAGTGAAGATCACAAGGGGGCAACTCCCTGCCTCTCAGGACCACTCCCAAGGTCATAATCAGCTAGTTCCTAAAACACAATACAATGACAGTCACAAGAGGGAAACTCCCTGTTTCTCAAGATTATTCTCAAGATCACAATCTAACTTTATCTTCAGCTAAATCCTAGACTTTTGATTCTTCTCTTCCTGCTTGGATTTTTGGCTATTTTCTTCCTGCTGGGGAGGTCTGGATTTATCCAGGTCTTTCATACCTATGACTCCAATCTCCAGGTCCAGGGGCTCTGAGGTTCTCTCTGGCTTCTGTAGACACCAGGAACATTAGTGGTGCATGGGTATACATGCAGACAAAACACCCATACTCATACAAAATATTCTCTTTAAAAGGGTCTTGAAACCAGCAATACCACTGTTGGGTATATGCCCAAAGGATGCTCAATCGTACCACAAGAACATGTGCTCAGCTATGTTCACAGCAGCTTTGTTTGTCACAGCCAGGACCTGAAAATAACCTAAATGCCCCTCGACTGAAGAATGGATAAGGAAAATGTGGTACATTTACACAGTGGAGTACTACACAGTAGAAAAAAGATGACATCTCAAAATTTGTGGGCAAATGGATGGATCTAGAAAACATCATATTGAGTGAGGTAACCCCAACCCAGAAAGACAAATATCATATGTACTCATTCATAAATGGCTTTTAGACATAAAGCAAAGAAAAACCAGCCTACAATTCACAATCCCAGAGAACCTAGACAACAAAGAGGACCCTAAGAGAGATATACGTGGATCTATCTACATGGGAAGTAGAAAAAGACAAGATCTCCTGAGTAAATTGGGAGCATGGGGATCATGGGAGAGGATAGGAGGGGAGGGGAGAGGAAGAGAGGGGAGGAGAGAAAATATATAGCTCAATAAAAACAATAAAAGGGTCTTGAAACTGATGGTGTACACTTTTATTCCCACACTCAGAAGGTGTAGACACAAGTGTCCCTGAGTTCAAGGTCAGCCTGGTCGTACAGTGAGTTCCAGAACAGCCAGCACTATAGTGAGACACTGTCTACATCATGTATAGACACAGAACTACACATAATGCCCTGTTATATGCATTATGGGGATGGCTCATAAACAAATCAAAAAACCAAAACAACAGAAACAAAAAACAAGACAACCCCCCCTCCAAAATCACTTAACTATAGATAATAGGATTAGTAATACTTTTGGGGAAAGATCTTGATCAAAAAGGAAGAATATACCAGGCATGGTGGCATAGACCTGTAATCCTAGAGGCAAGAAGATCAGGAGTTCAAGACCAACTTCAGCTATAAAGTGTGTTAAAGATCAACGTAGTTATATGAGACCTGGTTTTAGAAAAAGCAAGGAAACTTGACTGGGCATGGTGATGTACACCTTTAATCTCAGCAGTCAGGAGGCAGAAGCAGGGAACTCTCTAAATTCAAGGCCAATTTGTTCTACATATCAAATTCCAGAATATCTAGGACTACATAGTAAGACTGAGGCTCTGTGAGTTCGAGACCAGCCTGGTCTACAGAGCTAGTTCCAGGACAGGCTCCAAAGCCACAGAGAAACCCTGTCTCGAAAAACCAAAAAAAAAAAAAAAAAAAAAAAAAAAAAGACTGAGGCTTTGTTTTTCGAGATAGGGTTTCTCTGTGTATCCTTGGCTGTTCTAGAGCTCACTCTGTAGACCAGGCTGATCTCGAACTCAGAGATCTGCTTGTCTCTGCCTCCCAAATGCTGAGATTAAAAGCAATGGCCACCATACCTGGCTCAAGACCCAGTCTCTAAGAACAACGGTAGGAAAGTACTACAGAAGCTGTCGCCGATGAGCTGGCGCCTGGGGGTCCTGGGGAACAGGGTCTTGTGCTTGTATGTCTGGGCCAAGAACAACTGCAAAGATTGCCTTGAAGGTCCTTCCAAGTATGTGTTGGGTCACTTAACTTGACAGAACAGACCAGTTTTGCCGGGCGGTGGTGGCGCACGCCTTTAATTCCAGCACTTGGGAGGCAGAGGCAGGTGAATCTCTGTGAGTTTGAGGCCAGCCTGGTCCATAAGAGCTAGTTCCAGGACAGGCTCCAAAGCCACAGAGAAACCCTGTCTCGAAAAACCAAAAAAAAAAAAAAAAAAAAAAAAAGAACAGACCAGTTTTTGCTTGCTTGCATAGATACTGAAGGTCTTCTTGTGGTTTTCCCCTTTAAAAGCCCCTTTCTCATCCCTCTCTTAAAGCAATCTCAAATTTGGCTCAGAGATTTTTTTTTTGTCCTGCAAGCAGTTAACCAGTAAATCTTTAACTGGATTGAGTCTATGATCTTTTCCCAGAGGTCACAAACTCTGTAACAGGTGCTTGCACAGTAAGGCAAACTACATCCTTCAAGTGAACTGTTAGGGCTAATCTCCTATTTATCATCTTATGCATATGCATAATTGGCATGCATACAGTTAAAATCAGATGCATTATGGGAAGGAACATGCACAGTAGAAAAATGATTATATGACCTAATCGATTGGTTAAAACCAAAAAACGGGGGAGGGAGAGAGGAGGGGGAGGAGGGGGAGGGAAATGGGAGGCTGGGAGGCAGCGGAAAATTTTTTTTTCAATAAAAAAGAAAAAAAAATATTAGCATCATGCCATCGAATTTTGCAAAAAACTTTTAAATCTTAGATAAATGTATATTTATTCTTTTTTTTTTTTTTTTTTTTTTTTTGGATTTTCGAGACAGGGTTTCTCTGTGGTTTTGGAGCCTGTCCTGGAACTAGCTCTTGTAGAACAGGCTGGTCTCGAACTCACAGAGATCCGCCTGCCTCTGCCTCCTGAGTGCTGGGATTAAAGGCGTGCACTACCATCGCCCGGCTCAAAATGTATATTCTTGACTATCAAAATTTTGACATCATCTGCACTCTCATCTCATGAGTTATTAAACTGCTTTACAGATCAATAAAAAAAAAAAAAAAAAAAACAAGAAACGGGCCAGGCGGTGGTGGCACATGCCTTTAATCCCAGCACTCGGGAGGCAGAGGCAGGCAGATCTCTGTGAGTTCGAGACCAGCCTGGTCTACAAGAGCTAGTTCCAGGACAGGCTCCAAAACCACAGAGAAACCCTGTCTCGAAAAAAACCAACCCCCCCCCCAAAAAAAATCTTTTTATTATCTTTTCTCTCTTGTGTTCAGGATCAAACCCTAGGTCTCACACATATAAGGCATGTTGACTACCACTAACCTAGACCACCAGAGCCGATCATCCTTCTTTGCAGGGCTGGAGAGCTGGCTCAGTGGTTAAGAGCGTGGCTGCTCTTTCAGATAACCTGGGTTCAGTTCCCAGCACCTACTTGGCCACTCACAATTCTCTGTGACTCAGACTTTGGTGGATCCACTCCTTCACACAGACATACATGCAGGTCAAACACCAATGCATATAAAATAATATGAGATGTCTTTCCATTAAAAAAAATTTTTTTTTCAGTGCTGGGGATCAAACCTAGGGCCTCAGTATATTTGGTGAGCACTACTACTGAGGGATTCCTGGCTCCTAAATCCCTTTTTACCTGTATTCTATTTTTGTTGTTGTTGTTTTTTGTTTATCAAGACAGGTTTTCTTTTTTTGTTGTTTTTTTTTCGAGAAAGGGTTTTTCTGTGGTTTTGGAGCCTGTCCTGGAACTAGCTCTGTAGACCAGGCTGGTCTCAAACTCACAGAGATCCACCTGCCTCTGCCTCCCGAGTGCTGGGATTAAAGGCGTGCACCACCCCCACCTGGCCCAATTCCAGTTTTAATGGAGTGCACAACTGTGTGTGTGTGTGTTTTCCAGGATGGTCTTGAACTCCTAGACACAAGGGACCCTCCTGTCTTGGCCTCCCGGGTGGGTATCACTACAGGCAATGCTGTCGCCATGATAAACTAGTCTACTAGGTCTGATGTGGCCCTGGATTCACTACATCACCAAGGATGACCTTGAATTCTTGCTTTCCAGCCTCCATCTGCCTATTTAGAGGCTGTGTCACCTAGAGCTTCATGAACACTAGGCAATCACTCTACCAACTGAGTTATACCCTGTTGTTTATTTTTTATGTTAAGAGAATATACATGTTTATGTGGGAACACAGATGACCAGTGGGGGAAGAACAGAGGTGAAAGGGACAAGGTATTCCATAGCACACAAAAGAAAGCTCCTGGAGCACATTGGAGCTTTGTCCTTTTTTCACCTTCTTCCTTTTGAGATGGGTAATAAGTAACGGGAAAGGTGGCCTGGTGATTAAAGTACTTTCTGCTCTTCCAGAGGACCTGGGTTTGGTTCCCAGCATCCACATGACAGCTCACAACCATACACACTCTAATTCTGGAATATCCAGTATCCTTGTCTAGCTTCTGCAGGTACCAGGCACTCATATGTGCACACACATACACACAGGCAAAATACCCATGCACCACTTTTCTTTGTTCTTGTAGCCATCTTCCTCTGAATCCCTCTGAATCCTCCCTGTCTATTAAGTAAGCTTTTCAAAGTGTACGGCCCGGCCCGTAGGGTGGAGACTAGCCTGGGCCTCAGGCATGCTCACTACTACCCAGCATTCCCTTGTCTGCGGTCCCCACAGCATCTAACTCAGAATGACTTTTGCTTTTGCTGCACGGCAAGCACTTCCCCCTTGGCTGTTGGCTTCTGGTACCAGGGACTGTGTGAATATTAGAATTGGGCACCAGTAGGCATCACTGAGTGTTTTATGGACTGCCAGCTACCAAGGAATGTGGCAGGAGGCTCCGGGTGGCTCCATGCAACAGACAATAGATGTTTTAGTTTTCTTTAACAAAGTACTCTTGAATGAGAAAGTTCTAAGCCGGGCGATGATGGCACACGCCTTTAATCCCAGCACTCGGGAGGCAGAGGCAGGCGGATCTCTGTGAGTTCGAGACCAGCCTGGTCTACAGAGCTAGTTCCAGGACAGGCTCCAAAACCACAGAGAAACCCTGTCTCGAAAAACCAAAAAAAAAAAAGAAAAAAAAAGAAAGAAAGTTCTAGAGCTTTAGGGCTGCCTCCCCCTCTGGCCTTATTATTGCATTCGTATTTTATTAACATATTTATTAACTCTTTCGAAAATGTGCGACATGATTTTAAACACGGTCACCCCTGACTACTTCTGGAGAATATCTGTCCTCTCCACTCTGTGAACTCATATTCTGAGTGGGACCGTGTCTTGATTGGTTTTGGTCAACTTGAAAACATCTGGGAAGAAGGAATCTCAACTGAGGAAATGGTCCATCAGATTGGCCTGTAGGCAAGTCTGTGACGTAGGTGGTCCATCCCTAGGCAGGTGGCCCTGGGCTGCGAAAGAAAGTAAACTGAGGAAGGCAGGAGGAGCAAGCTAGTAAGCGTCATTGCTCCCCTCTGCTCTCGTTCCTGCCTTCATGTTTCCAAGCCTGCCCTTGCCAGAGCTGTTGCCCTGATTTTCCTTAAATGATGGACCATGGCTGGGGCATGTCAAACCCCCTTTCCCCAAGTTGCTTTTGGTTACGATGTTTTATCATCGTACTTGGGACCTTCTGTACCACTCTTGCGTCCTATGCTCACCTTTGATGGATGGAAGCAGAACCACCCCAGATCAAGGAAAGCATGGCACAAGCCTCAACCCGGTCTCTCTCTGGAGACTTAAGTGTGAGGGTGTGAGTCTATAAATGCTGGAGGTTTTCCCTACCACGTGGAGAGACTGCTGTGAGACATTAAAACCGACCCATAAGAGAACCAAAGCTGGGTTCAGGGACGTAGCCTACAACCCCAGCACTCAGGTAACAGGAGGAAAGCAATTGAGTCTACATTGGGCTACAAAGTGGAACCCTAGTTCAATATCTTTCCCACTTTGCAAACAAACAAACAAATAAACAAACAAACTTATGTAGGGCCAAAGAAGAAAGCTGGAGAGATGGGAGTCCCAACAGCATTTGAATTCTTGACATTCATTGGCTTCTCTGATACTTTTACTGTTGTGATCTGGTAAATTCCTTTTATTTTGTATCCATTGAAATTTCATGGCTGTCTTTATAGCTAGTGCGACCATAACAAGAAACTAAAAGTAAATAGGATAAGAAACAACTTTGCTGTCAGCAGTAGATATAGCTCAGTGGTAGAG
Source organism: Chionomys nivalis (assembly GCF_950005125.1). Classification (NCBI taxonomy): domain Eukaryota; kingdom Metazoa; phylum Chordata; class Mammalia; order Rodentia; family Cricetidae; genus Chionomys; species Chionomys nivalis. Next base: position 155,121,846 of record NC_080086.1, on the reverse strand, counting down.
CTTCTGACTGCAGATCAAGAGGTCTCTCTGCTTCAAATCCAGGTGCCCCTTTACTCTCTCCCCTCCTAGGTATTGACTGCCTAGTAATATTTGGGAGGAAAAAAGTGATGATACTGGGAAAACAAGGAGCAGATTAAGAGGAGAAGAAACAATCAATAAAGAGGTGTCCACCAGAGGGAGTGAGATGATCAACCTGAAACTGGAAAAACAAAAACATTGTTCTATCCGTGATTACTTGGAAGACCTGGCAAGAGAGACTAGAAACTGGAGTGGCTACCCTGTGATGGAGAGGGCTGGGCTGAACCTGGCTCCTTGACACTCCACCTCCCCTGCACAGGGCTGTCTCATAGCCCTTGCAAGCTTTCTTCTTTCCCCTTGCTGCTGACAAAAACATCAATGAGATAGCTTCTCCTTATTGATCTGCACACGAAGCTCAAACTCAACCTTGCAGGTTGGGAAGAGAGGCCAGGTGAGGTGGAGGACAGTAAATCCAACTTAAGTTTATTGTGGTGTTATTCATAATAGCTGAAATACCAAAGCAACATGGGCTGCAATGAATAATGAGCAAGCAAAAAAGCAAAACATAATGTGTATGTATGTATGATGTATGTATGTGTATATACATACATGTATATACACACATATAGGACAGACTACTAATTCAAATGTAAACAAGAAAATACTGGGTATGGTGGTTTGGATGAGAATGGGCCCCATAGGCTCATGTATTTGAATGCTTTGTTCCCAGGTGGTGGAACTGTTTGGGAAGGATTAGGAGGTGTGGTCTTGTTGGAGCTGATGCATCACTGAGGGCAGGCTTTGAGGTTTCAAAAACCCACACCAGGCCCAATCTCTCTCCCTGCCTCCAACTTTTGGATAATACGTAAGCTCTTAGCATGCTTTTAACCCCAGAAGTAGTAAAGGCAAGAAAATCTCTGGGTTCAGAGTTTGAGTCCAGCATGGGCTACATAGCAAGTACCAAGACCCTATCTCAAACACACACGCACACACATGCATGCACACACACGCTACTATTCCAGCATCTTGCCTACCGGCCTTGCTGCCATGTTCCCCACAACCTTGAAGGTCAGGAACTCTGAAACTGTAAGTAAGCAACACTCCTTTATGGCTTCTGCATTAGCTCTTGCCTCCAGGTTTCTGCTGTTTGAGTTCCTTCCCTGACTACTCTTTTTTTTTTTTTTTAATTTTCGAGACAGGGTTTCTCCATAGCTTTTTGGTTCTGGTCCTGGAATTAGCTCTTGTAGACCAGGCTGGCCTCGAACTCCCAGAGATCTGCCTGCCTCTGCCTCCCAAGTGCTGGGATTAAAGGCGTGCGCCACCACCGCCCGGCTCCCTGACTACTCTTGATGATGAACTGTTATGGATTGAAATAAAACCCTTTCCTCATCATGTTGCTTTTGATCACAGTGTTTCATCATAGCAATAGGTACATGCCTTTAATACCATACTCAGGAGGCAGAGGCAGGTAGATCTCTGCAAGTTCTAGGCCAGCCTGATCTACATGGGGAGTCAGCCCAGCCAGTGCTACACAGCAGACCCTGTCTCAAAACAAAACTGAAACAAATAACAATGAAAAGGAGGGCATTCATATATGCCACAGCGAGAACGTTATGCCGAGTGAAAAAAACCTAGTCACATAAATACTAACGTGGGTCCTGGGAATGCTGCCCAGCTGGTAAAGTGTGCAAACACTGGGACCCGAGTTCAAACCTCAGCACCCAAGTTAAAAAATAAATAAATACAAAGCTAGGCTTGGGCCAGTGAGATGGCTCAGTAGGTAGAGGTGCTTGCTGCTAAGCCCGATGACCTGAGTTGAATCCCTGGAGCCTGCAGGGTAGAAGGAGAGAACTGACTCTCATTAAGTTGTCCTCCAGCTTCCACATGTATGTTGTGGCTGGCATGTGCACACGCACACACACACCCCCTCCAATAAATGAAAAATGGAAAGGTTTACAGTGCACGCACAAGGTATATGGTTCTATTTAAATGAAGTACTTAAAGTCACTAAAATGAAGGAACAAAGTAGATGAGTGGCTTTGAAGAGCAGGGGGAGGGGGAGAACGACAAATTACTGGTTGATAATGTCTCAGTCGTAAAGGACCAGTTAGGAAAAGAGATATATGGTGATGGTGGTAATGGCTACAGGACATTCGGATTTTCAAAAATTGTTTATTATTTTTACTTAGGAATGTGCTCCAGTTCACATTGTAGATTTTTATTTTAAAAATATACTTTTTTATTTTATGTGTAATATTCAATTTATACAAATGTATGTGCACCCAGTGTATGCCTAGTGCTCACAGAGGCCAGAAAAGGGTATAGGATTCCCTGGAACTAGCAATTATTAGTGTTTGTGAGCCAACATATATGAAGGTGCTGGAAACTGAACTTGGGTCCTTTGTAAGAGCAGCAATTACTCTTAACCACTTCTCCCTGGCTCCAACATTATGGGTTTTAAAAACCACTAAAGGACTGGAGAGTTGGCTCAGAGGTTAAGAGCATTGGCTGTTCTTCAAAAGGTCCCGAGTTCAGTTCCCAGCAAACACATGGTAGCTCATGACCATCTACAATGAGATCTGATGCCCTCTTCTGGCCTGCAGACATATATGCAGGCAGAACACTGTATACATAATAAATAAATAAATCTTAAAAAAAAAAACAAAAACAAAAAAAACAACACTGAGCCGGGCGATAGTGGCACTCGGGAGGCAGAAGCAGGCGGATCTCTTGATCTCCAGCCTGGTCTACAAGAGCTAGTTCCAGGACAGGCTCCAAAGCCACAGAGAAACCCTGTCTCGAAAAACAAAAACAAACAAACAGAACAAACAAACAAAAAAAAAAAACACTGAACTGTACATTTAAATCTAGTTGGGATAGCAAATTATATGTTCTGTGAATTTCACCACAATAATAACAATTGAAAAAAAATCACAATTGTATTTCTATATTTGAGACACAATAGAAAATATAAACTATATGAAAATAACATTCATTATAACATAAGGTATGAAGCATTAGAATTAACTCAATCAAAATACTGGGAGAGTTTCCTCCACCTGGAAAAGCATAAAACCTTGAGGGAGATTGTACACTAGATAGGTAAAATAAAGTAAAATAAAGTACTCCATATTTTATTTGTAAAATACATCAATTCTTATAGAATTAACTTAAAAAGACTCTTTGAATTCCAAGCAAATTACTGACAGGCTTTGCTTGGGGTAGGGCAAATCAGCAATTCTAGTTCATTTTTAAAAAGAATTATATTTTTGTATGTTATATAAATATATTTATATAACATAAATATATATACATGTGTGTTATGTGTTGGCATGCACATGTCATGACTCTTGTGTGAAGATCAGATCAGAGAATAACTTCGGGGAGAAGTTCTCACCTTAATTCTAAAGTTCATGCGACAGATATGAAAAGTTTGTAAGACACTGGACTAGGTACATGATGCAGTAACTAGTCCACCGGTAATGATTAGCAAGCTATAGGGGTTATGACTTAACACAGTACAGGCAGAGGTAAGCTGACCTCTTAAGCTCGCAATACGAGGGGCCAAGGACAAGCCCACACTCTATGAACTACGGAGAGGGAAGCTGTGTTCGTTTTTAGCGTCACAGGGAACGTTCACAGGGTTTGGTCCACAGGCTCTAGTCAGCTTCCTTCTGCCGAGGACTTAATTTTGTCAGTACAGCTCCAGAAGGGAAAGAAACTACAAACCCGGCTAAGGAAGGAGTAGTTAGGCAGTGGTGGCACAACACACGCCTTTACTCAGGAGGCAGAGGCAGGTGGATCTCTGTGAGTTTGAGACCAGCCTGGTCTACAGAATGAGTTCTAGGACAGACTCCAAAGCTACACAAAGAAATCCTGTCTCAAAAAACCGAGAGGGAGAGGAAGAGAGAGAGAGAGAGAGAGAGAGAGAGAGAGAGAGAGATACACGAATGGACTGGAACCAGGGACCCTTTGTTTCCAAACGCTCTCCCCTTGAGACACGCTCATTAGTCCTTCTCCACACTTCTAATCCCAGCCATGCAGGTGCCTGTTCTAACCAGTCCTACTCTACCGTAAATGGACTTCCTTGTGCCACACTTTCCAAAACCACCATCAGCCAGGTGTGGTGGTGTGTACCCACAGTGCTGGCAGAGGCAGGAGGATCTCTGTGAGCCGGGCCAGTCTGGCCTACATATGAATTGCAAGGACAGCTGGGGCTACATAGAAAAATCCTGTCCCCAGCACAAACAAGAAACCCATCGTTTCTTGTCACCAGTTTAGGAGGTCATCACAGGACCCACGTGAGATAATACTCTATTATAGCTTGGAATCCAGAAGACGAACCCCAAAGGGAAGTTATTACTCTCTGAGCAAAAACTAGAGCTTTCGTTGCCGTCTTTGTGCTAGGATTCGTGATGGTTAATACTGTCGACTTGACAGGATCTAGACTCACCTAGGACAACCAGGTGTCCCGTACTGTCTGTACACCACAGGATGGTTTGTGAGTCAGGCAAGGAGCTGGAGATTGAAACACAGAGACACGGATCATCCTTGAAACAAGAATGCCAATTTTATCGTGTTCCAGGGCAGCTTATATAGGGCTCTCCTTGACTAATGGCCACACTCTAGCTCTCGGGATTTTTCAGCTGTAAGCCCACCAGAAACCACTCCCCTGCCATCAGGAACTCATGAGGGTCTCATGCTCAGAGCAGCTGCAAGCACAGGAAAACAAGCTGTTTACTCCGGCAGGCAAGGGGTCATAGAAAATTCAGGGTCTGAAGGTCCGCAGTCCCTAACACTCAGGAGTTCTGAGGGAGTTCCTGGATTAGGTTGAAGGTGGGGAGACCCTACTTAAAAGTGGGTGGCAGCATGCCATAGTCTGGGATCCCAGACTGAATAAAAAGGTGAAAGAGCAGGCTGAGGACACGGCACAGTAAGACAGACACAGGCTGTGTGAGCATGGGGACCAGGGTTTGGATCCACAGCACCCAGTAATTTCCAAGCAAGCATAGCAGATGAAGACAGAATCACGGAGCAAGTTGGCTAGCCAGACGAGCTGAATCATTGAGCTCCAGGTTCTAGTGCAAATTCTTGCCTCAATACATAAGGCAAAGAGAGTTGAAGAAGACGCCCAACATCTACTCCAGGTCTCCACACATCCACGTGTATCTACATATGAATATGAATATACACTCACAGTACTACACACACAACAACAACAAAAGCTGAGCACCAGTGTCTCCTGCTCTCTGACTGTGGATGTGATGTCACAGCTGCCTCATGCTGCTTCCCCATCATGGTAGACTGTCACTTCTTCAGTTGTAAGCTAAAAATCCTTTCTCTCCTTAACTTGATTCTATCATGTATTTTGGCAAAGCAATGAGAAAAACAGCTAATTCAAGGTCTCTTTCCTGTAACTCAGGTAGAGATGAAGATGAACCCTCCCACGTCTCCTTCAAATTCTCCGTCTTCTTGAGATGCTTCGAATTTCAATTTTTGTTTTAGCTTTTTGTGTGGAATAGTCTGGTAAAGCAGGCCATTGAGCATCAGTTCCTTCTTGGACATCCTGGGGTAGACCAGGTGTCTAGGGTTCCCTGGACTGGGAAGGACTTACCTTAGTGGTTCTGGATTCTTCATGAGGTAGCCAAGATGTCGTGAGCAGACTGTCCCAGGAGGAGCCCTCCGGGCTAGCCCACGGCTGTGGTTGTTGGAAAGGGAAGACAGTGCCTCGCTGGTACTGGCAGGAGGCCTCCCTTCTTGCTAATGGGGCTTTTCACAGGGCAGTTCAATGTGTCCTCATGACATGGCCTGACTTGCCCAGAGCTCCAAGTGAGAGCAGACGGAGTCACAGTGTTCCTGACCCGGCTCAGAAGTGGCAGCTTTGCTTCTGCTCCATCCTGTTCATTAGGATGGCGGCACCAAGTTAGCACGCATTCAAAGGGAGGTTAATTGAGCTTTGCAGCCTTCGGGGAGAAGTATCAAAGACCTATGAGCGTACTTTAAAACCGCCACAGTGCCATCAAAGTCAAGGGAGTAGAAAGGTGGATGCCACTGGGCTTTCTAAAGCTGACTCTGAGCTGAGATTTCCCAGTCCTGATGTGTTAGCTCCAGGGACTAACGGCTCCAGAAGGGGCCATCTGGATTGGAAGCAGAGACCTCTTACTAATTATTTGCATATATTGGTTAAATATAATTACATAGCAATGGCTTCATGATGACATTTTCACACATGTATACAATATATTTCGACTACATTCACCCCATTGCCATCTCCTGCCCCTCCAGTCCCACTTACCTCCCTTTTCTTTCTAACTAGCTAGCTCCCTTCCTACTTCCGTGTCTTTTTACAAATTCTTTTTGTTTGTTTTGTTTTTTTGAGACAGAGTTTCTCTGAGTAGCCCTGAATGTCCTGGAACTCGCTCTGCAGACCAAGCTGGCCTCGAACTTGAAATCCACCTGCCTCTGCTTCCTAAGTGCTGAAATTAAAGGCCAGCGCCACCATTCCCAGCTACAGGTTTTTAAAAATTATTATTGTGTCCGTAAAATATGGGTGCAGGTGTGCACGTCACAGCAAGCGTCTGTGAGTTTCCCAGTGCCTGTACCGAATGCTTTGGTTGTGGGACACAGGGAAACCAGGCTGGAGGAGTGAACTGCCGCTTCCTTCCTGCTGCCTGGCTCTCCCGGTTCAAGAAGGTGCTACGTAGACTGGGGGGGGGGGGTGCCCAAAGTGTCAGTAACAGTCTTGCTCAGCCGTAGACCAGAAAAGTGCAACCATGCTCGAAAGCGGCCTGAGGACAGTCGGACGAAGCTACCCTGAGGGGAGGCACCCCAAGGTGGGGCACAATGCTGGGTGCTGCTGGTCACGGGAGGCAGGAGCGGTAGCAGTTGCTACCTGCTAAGGCAGGCAAACATGGGACCTAGCTTAGCAACCTGGGACTCCACTTGGCTTGGAGCCCTCTCAGAATAAAGAACCTAAGCAATCTGTCTGCAACCTACACCCTCCATCCGTCGAGAACTGCAGCGTGCCTGCTTTAGATGCTCCACTGTGAGTAAGCACGATCCCTGCTTTATTTACATTACTCTCCTTTGTGACCTTAGTTTGCTTCCTACTGCTTCCATTAAGACGATGGCCAACGCAGTTAACGAGGAAAGGGCTTATTTCACCTTACAGCTTAAAGTTCACCATGAAGGGAAGTAGAAGCCGGAACCTGGAGGCGGAGACTGAAGCAGAGGTATGGAGGAACACTGCTTACCCCTTACTCTTCTTAATTTGCGCGCTCTCTCTTTCTTCCCTTAGACATATTCTAACTATATAACTTTGGCTGACCTGAAACTGTGTAGCTCAGGCTGAGAACTCAGAGACCTGCAGCCTCTGCTAGGATTAAAGGCTTGCCCACCACACCTGATTCTCAGTTTGCACAGCCTGTGCCAGGATGGCCCTGCCCACTGTGGGGCCACCAATCAAGAGAATGCTCCACAGGCTTGCCTACAGGCCCCTTTGATGGCGGTATTTTCTCAGTGGAGATTGCCTCTTCTCAGATGACTCTAGCTTGTGTCAAGTTAACAAAACCAACCAACCAATCAACTAACCAACCAAACAATAACAAAACAAAAACCACTCCTCAAGCCGGGCGGTGGTGGCGCACGCCTTTAATCCCAGCACTCGGGAGGCAGAGGCAGGCGGATCTCTGTGAGTTCGAGACCAGCCTGGTCTACAAGAGCTAGTTCCAGGACAGGCTCCAAAACCACAGAGAAACCCTGTCTCGAAAAACCAAAAAAAAAAAAAACAACAACAAAAAAAAAAAACAAAAAAAAACACTCCTCAATAATGTGCCACTTCTATTCAAACACTTGTGGGAATTCCAGGTTTTAGGTGCATGCACAATAAGGCAAGCTTCTAGGGGAAATCCCCTATTTAGCATCTTATGCCTTCATAGTTGGGTTAAAATCAGAAGTAGTATGGGTTGGGACATATGCAGCAAACAAGGGCTTAAGTCGTCAAAGCCTGCCAGTCAAAACAGAGAACCACCAAACTAAACCCCCAGCAAGCAAACTCTCTTCTTTGTGAGACAATGTCTCATTATGTAGCCCCGGCTGACCCGGAACTCCCTATAAAGACCAGATCTCACTCCAGGGATCCACTTACCTCTGCTGCGCCACCACAGCTAGCTTCTCCTTCTCTTGAACCCCATAAAAGGAAACCCCAAACAGTAACTGAGGAGTTTGGGCACCCTCATTCATGTGGCTCACCAGCAGCCTGAGTGTTTCTGGTCTGTTCTCCACTTTGCTTTGAGTAAGCGTCCCTTGCCCCTTTGCAATCTAAGTGACAGTTTACTTGTTCTTAAGCACTTGGTCCAGACCCAGGCCACCAGCACCACTGCGGCAGGAACCTGCCTAGAAAAAACACTGCATCAGGAATATAAATTCTTCGTTCTCTGGGGCCACTGCTCTCTGTGACCAAGCACAACGCTATGCCGACCGACTAGAGGGATGTACAGTCCCACTGCACTATGTTTAAGTGGCAGCATGCGGATAACTGTTGCAGGGAACAGCTGACCAGAGATCCTCACTCTCAGGGCAGAGCATCAGTCCCAGCTTTCCCAGGGACCCCCAACCTCAGACAGGCCATCTGTGCATGCCACTGTAAAATCATCTTTTGCAAAGCACTCTGCTCAGTCAGTTTAGCAGAAATCGCCTTGAAATCTGCTCATTATCAGCATCTTCACCCTTCACCTCCTCATAGGTCCCATCCAATCAGCACCTGTCTTCAGCAAGGATTCCACTTCCTTCTGATGTTACCTTTTAGGAATTTTCTTTAAAAAAAAAATTAGCCAGGCATGATAGTATCATTGACGCAGTATAAACAAGCAGATCTCTGTAAGAGAAGCCAGGCCAGTCAGAACTACACAGCGAGAACCTGCGTCAACAAAACAAAACAAAACAACAACAACAAAACCCAAAAACCAAAACAGAATGTTTTCTGGTTTTGTGTCTGAGTGCACACACGTGAGCTGGATCCCCTGAGTTGCAGGTGGTTGAGGACCTGTCTGGTGAGGGTGTGGGGAGCTTCTGCAAGAGCAGCAATAATTCTTACTGTGTATAGGGCGAGTGCTTTTACCTGCTGAGCCGCACACCACGCTCTGCTCTTTCTGAGATAGTCTTTACCATGTAGTTCAGGCTGGCCTCCAATCCCCTAGGTAGCCAAGAGTTTTAGCAAGGTTTCTATTGTTGTGATAGAACATTGAACAAAACCAACATTGGAGTGAGTGACTGATCTGGCTTACGTATCCTGGATTGTAGCCCACTGAGGGAAGTCAAGGCATGAACCTGAAGCAGGAACTGAAAGAGAAACCATGACGAAATGCTTCCTACTGGCTTGTTCGGTTCGGTTTCTAATACACTGCAGGACCATCTGCCTTGGGACACCACCCCCACAGTGGCTCACCCTCCCATATCAACCACCAGTCAAGAAAATTTCCCACACATTTGCCTACAGGCCAATCTTAGGGAGGTTTTCTCAGTTGAGATTCTTCCCAGATACTCTACTTTGTGTCAAATTGACAAAAGCAACCAGCCAAGACACCAAGGATGACCTTGAACTCCTGGTCCTCCTGTTTCTACCTCCCAAGTGCTGGGGTTAGAGGTGTGTGTCACACACCCAGCTTACTAGTGTAACATTTACTAAGGCAGGTGCCCTTTAAGGCCCTAAGCACGCAGTCTCCATGTTCGCCCTCGGCCGGCCAGTTCTGCTGACATCTGCCCCTACTCTTGTGCACTCCACTTTCCCCTAAATATGAGCCTGCAACTTAGTTGGCCAGATGCCTTTCCTGGCATTGGCTAAGCCCCCAACAGCCTCCTCTATGGCCAAGGCCTTAGCCCCTGTGAAAGGAAACCAGAAAAAGTGTGTGTGGGGGGAGATGCAAAAGAAGTAAAAAGTCTGACCAGGGAGCGTTGTACCCAGTGGTGTGACGGGGGAAGGAGAGGACACTCCCGGGAGGGGGTGCTTGGGTGTGAGTAGGTGGGAACCACCAGGGAAGGGAGCAGATCTCACCCTTGTGGGCAGAACTGCTTGGGTAGTTCCCAGCAGACAACACAGCCAGAGCATAGTGGAGAGGTCATAGACCAGGAAGCTAGTTTTAGAAGAAGCTACCACACTCTGGGGGATACAGCCTAGGGGCACAGCAGTTGACTGCAATTTAAGAGGTTCCTGGTTCAAATCCAGGTGCCCCCTGTGGCTTTTTTCCCTTTTGTTCCTGGAGGCATGGAGCCCCTTTTTATCTGGTAGACTGACTCAAGAAATTCTTTTTTTTAAATAATTATTAATCTTTTTTAAAAATATTTATTTATTATGTATACAATATTCTGTCTGTGTGTATGCCTGATAGCCAGAAGAGGGCACCAGATCCCGTTACAGATGGTTGTGAGCCACCATGTGGTTGCTGGGAATTGAACTCAGGACCTTTGGAAGAGCAGGCAATGCTCTTAACCTCTGAGCCATCTCTCCAGCCCCAAGAAATTCTTAAACCAGCATAAAAGATGTGCGTATCCCTATTGTGAGATTTTTCCATGCTTCGTCTTTACCTCCCCGTCACAATTATCCCCTGAAGTACTTAAAGAAATCTGCCTGCATCTTTCTGAAATGAAAGGAAATACATTTCTATTGTTCAAACCACCCAGTTTGGGGACTGTGGTAGTCTAGGGATAGAGAGATGGCGCAGAGGCTAAGAGCACATCTTGATCTTGCAGAGGAACTGAATTTGATTATTGGAACCCACATCATGTGGCTCATGGCCACTGGTAACTCCATCTCGAGGGGGTCCAAAGCCTCTGGTTTCCACTCTCCGTGGACACCTATACTCAGATGCACATATCCCCCATATATATACAGAGAGAGGTATCAAGTAATTACTTTCTTTTTTTAAAATATATTTATTATGGATACAATATTCTGTTTGCATATATGCCTGCAGGCTAGAAGAGAACACCAGACCTCATTACAGATGGTTGTGAGCCACCATGTGGTTGCTGGGAATCAAACTCGAGTCCTTTGGAAGAGCACGCAATGCTCTTAACCGCTGAGCCATCTCTCCAGCCCCAAGTAATTACTTTCTAATATCATAAACAACACTTTGATTAATTTGAACATACACCTTTCTCTATATCAAACTGTATCTCTAGGATTGACTCCTCAATGTGAGAATCTTAGGGTACAAGACTGCTGTCACTAATGTGCTCACAAGTGAGTCTCGGGATTAACACCGAGTTTCTGGCAGCGCCCTCTCTCCCTCACACAGTGCCTGCCGGCTCTAGCATTCAGTCTGCCCTTAACCCTCACTGAGTGCTAATTATTAGCTTAGAAAAGCACCCAGAAATCCTGATCTTCCACGCAGTCATTCACGAAAGGAGTTTGGACCTGGGGTTTGCAGCCCAGACCTCTCAACTTGTACAGGAACCTGATTTGACTGTGTTCTCAAAACCTCCTTAATGACACTCTGAAGGAGTGATGCATAACAAGCCAGAATGCCCTTCAGGTTACCTGGGAAACCAAATTAGCCAACGGAAGCTTGCTTAGTGAAGCTGCCACCAGAACAAATGGAATCAAATGTTCTTGAGACCATTTTCTCAGGCTGTGGAAAATTAATATGAATTATTCTTGTTGCAAAATATTGGTCCCTCTCTAGAGGTCGGAATATAGTCTCACACCCACAAACTCTAAAGCCCAGTTCATCACCGCTGCTTCCTCAGCTCTGGGACCAAAAGTTCAGGCCAAAGTTCTTCCGGCACAAGCTGAGGGATAGATGATAGTTAACTTTACTCTTTTATAATTAAAACAACCTGAAGCTAGGCATGATAGCACACACCAGCACTCAGGAGCAAAGACAGGTGGCTGTCAGTGAGTTTGAGGCCAGACAGGGCTATACAGTCAGACTCTGTCTCAAATAAAATACAAAATAAAATAACTTAATCTATATTTTGGGTTCAGCTGAAACCGAATGATCTAGATTTAGGGGCTTCACCCAGGGCTTCTCTCGTGTCTGTACATTCTGAGCTGGCATTCTATGCACTGTAATGGTAAGGTAGTGATGGGACTCTGGCCTCCCAGGCTCTCCCATCACATATGGACGTGAGTCCCTCTGGTCACCTCGGGCACACGTCCATGTTCTTCTCAGAGTCTCCTCACCGAATTCCTGAAGATGCCTAGCCATGCCCAGTTGGTTCTGCCACCGTTTATGCTATGCTAATGTCAGTCCCCTGAGTCTCGCAGCACACAGCCTGGTAAAAGCAAAGCTTGGCAGCAATGGTTCCACCTGGGAGACCAAGGGAGGCGAATGCAAGTTCGCTCTGCAGGGCCCCTTTCTCAAAATAGTGGGGGAAAAAAAGAAGAAGAAAAGAGGAACAGAAAGCTGAAGGAAAACAAAAGGGGAGGAGGACGTGAGTGCTTCCCAGCATTCCTCTTAAACACGCATGCATTCTATGTGCACAGGTGTAGCGAGCTGCGTGAAGCCACATCTGATAATCAGCTCCTAATTATGGCTAAGACCTGACTTATGCTGTGATCACGCAATGCTTGTCAGCTGCTTGCATATGCGTGGACCTATGGGCAGTGCCCGCCTGGCAATACGGGCTTGGTTGCCCATGCCTACTTAAGGGCTGGGAGATTTTGCCTGAGGAGGAGAGAGGAAAAGAGAGGGAGTGAGAGAGGAAAGGAGAGAGATTTTACAATTGTTAACAAGGTCCTGAATAAACTGCTTAGCAAGAAGAGCTCCGGTGTGTCGTGAGTCTTCTTTGCTGGACGAGGGGCACCGCGACAAGTGGTGGCCCATTGGGGGGCAAGTGGTGCCGCGTACGGGGAACCTCCAAACCTCTCTCCGTGGAGCCCAGAACTTGCTGCAGTCAGGGGGTGCACTGGGTAATCCTCAGGTAAAGACTGGGGATCCGCGAAAAAAGCTGGTTTTCCGCTCTCGCTGGTAGAAGGGAGAGTGGGGGTAATAGGGCCGCAACTATAGCGGACGGATTAAAGTGAGGGCCACGACCAAAGTGGATGGTTTAAAATGAAAATAAAGAATGGGATTTTAGAATGGGTGCTTCAACATCACACCTGATTTTTCTGGCTCTTAACGAGCTGTTACTGAGCGCATTGGAAAGGTTTTTGACTGAATGTGACACAATTGCTCCTTGGTTTGCCGTCTCTGGCAATCTTAATGTGTCATCCTGGGACAAGCTTGGTAGAGATCTGAATTTTGCCGCCGAACAAGGTATACTAAGGAAGGGAGTTAGATTCATGTGGTTTGAATTACCGAGACCTCCTGAGTTTGCAGTGGAGTGTGAGCAGTTGCGGCTCCAAGGCCAAGCAGCGCTGAGGGTCTGGGAAGCTGCAAACACCCAGGACCTGCCTTGAGGACCGACAAGGCCAGAATGCCAGGCCACTCCCAGCGTGTGCCTCCGGGCATAGAAGCGCAGCACAACCGCGATAAGATCTGTTGGCCAGGACCTCTGTCCCTGCCCAGGGCAACAGGAGACAGGATCCGTCCCACCCCATGGGGTCGGGCCAGCCGCTCTGCGCTGCCATGCCTCCACCTTACAGCTGGGTGGGGAGGTAGAGTCTCCGCCTCTCCCCAGTTGCTGCCCTGACCTGCGTCTGAGAGAGGCTGAAAATGGCAGTAAGAATGCAACGTCCCCGCTCAGCAGGAGTAGCCAGAGAGATTGACAATGTCCAAATTCCCTATAAGATAATTTAAGTGGGGCTCCTGCAGAGCAGCAAGCCTGCTTCCCTGAGTTCCGCTCCACTCCGTGCACCAGTCTGGACCCAGAACGAATGCAGCTGGGGCAGAAAGGCAGCTGGAGCAGAGCTGGAGCAGAGCTTTGCTAGGTGGCTGTGGTGGAAGGCACATTGCCTCAGCAGTCGGTGCCTAGCCTGGCGGATGCCACAGCAGTGCTAAGAGTATCAGCAAACGCAACAAGTGCTGGAGCTGAGACAAGCTGGAGCACAGACCCCACAGGGCTGCCCGAGAACGCAGCGTAGCTGCAGGGCAAGGAAAAGGCAATGGCAGTTTCAGGCTCTGCAGGCCGCTGAAGAGTCTGCAGCAGAGCGAATTTAAATCAAGAGACTTCCCTATTGTAGGAGCAGGTGGACCTATGGCTGGTACAACAAATGTTCATTATTTCATTTGTATGACATCTGTTAATATTGCTAATGCCTCTTATGTGGTGAAACAACTCAATGGTTACTTGAATAGCCCTTGAAATGTTACAATTAGCACACCAGATTGTCGATACCTGTGTGATCTGTTTTAGCCAAAGGGCTGGTAGAATAGGAACCCTACTGCTGGCAATCTTAACACCTGTTGTCATGGGCATTTATCTTTAAATCCTGTGTAAGATCAGACAACCCATGAGAATGCAGCATATGGTCACTTAGCAGAAGCAGGATCAGCTGAGCTGCTAGGGAAGCCAAAGAGGTGCATGAGGGAGAAGGTGTCTTCCATGCACTCAGCTGACAAGAATGAATGTGCCACGGGGGTATGGCAGCTGGGGTATGTTAAGAGAGGCAAGTCCATACCCTAGTCTGTCAGACATTTCTATCCATCCGGGGCTGTGTGTGACCAGCATTCAATATGACTCATGCAGCTAATCTGTCTAAAGAATTGTCTAGCCGGGCGGTGGTGGCGCACGCCTTTAATCCCAGTATTTGGGAGGCAGAGGCAGGCGGATCTCTGAGTTCGAGACCAGCCTGGTCTACAAGAACTAGTTCCAGGACAGGCTCCAAAACCACAGAGAAACACTGTCTCGAAAAAAAAAAAAAATTGTCTAGATCTTTTAGGTGACTGGTCTGTGAATTCAAAAACTGGAAAAGCTGCGAGTGGTGACTGCAGATTCCACACGCATGGATACCAGCCTGGCAGAAGGACTATGCTCCTGGATCACTCCATGGATCATCTGAAGGAGTGGGCGGGAGTAGGAGCCCTAGCAGGCTTAATGGTGCTTGCCTCCCTGGTATGCCTATGGTGCATTTGTCACATAAGGGTTTCACAGCATCGCAATGCAGTTATGATCATTCAGGCCTTCACGGTCATTGAAGCAGGACAGTCCCCTCAAGCTTGATTATATTTGAGCACAGGATGCGAGGCTTGCACACTGCACTTGAGGTAAGCATACATCAACCTCAAGAAGAGCAAGTCTGATTGCATGTGGGTTGGTGTCTAACTCCCACCTCTGTAAAAAGGCACCGGACAGGCCGGGCGGTGGTGGCGCACGCCTTTAATCCCAGCACTTGGGAGGCAGAGGTAGGCGGATCTCTGTGAGTTCGAGACCAGCCTGGTCTACAAGAGCTAGTTCCAGGACAGGCTCCAAAACCACAGAGAAACCCTGTCTCGAAAAAAAACAAAAAAACAAAAAAAAAGGCACCGGACAGGTCTAGTGTTCTCTGGGTGGATGACACCTGAACAGACACTAGTACATGTTCCATTTTTAACAGATCAGACCTCTACTCTTGCCTGATGCTTTACAAAACAAAAGGGGGAACTGTAGCGAGCTGCGTGAAGCCACATCTGATAATCAGTTCCTAATTATGGCTAAGACCTGACTTATGCTGTGATCACGCAATGATTGTCAGCTGCTTGCATATGCGTGGACCTATGGGCAATGCCCACCTGGCAATCCGAGGTTGGTTGCCCACGCCTACTTAAGGGCTGGGAGATTTTGCCCGAGGAGGAGAGGAAAAGCGAGGGAGAGAGAGGAAAGGAGAATATATATATATATATATATATATATATATATATATATATATATTGATTTTCGAGACAGGGTTTCTCCGTAGCTTTTGGTTCCTGTCCTGGAACTAGCTGGAACTAGACCAGGCTGGCCTTGAACTCACAGAGATCCGCCTGCCTCTGCCTCCCGAGTGCTGGGATTAAAGGCGTGCGCCACCACCGCGCGGCTGAGAGAGAGAGATTTTACAATTATTAACAAGGTCCTGAATAAACTGCTTAGGAAGAAGAGCTCCGGTGTGTCGCGAGTCTTCCTTGCTGGACGAGGGGGACCGCGACACACAGGTGTTTTGCCTGCATGTGTATATGTGCGGTACACGTGTGTAGGGCCTGAGGGGATCAGGAGAGGACATCAGATCCCCAGAGCTGGTGGTGGGTGCTGGGAACAGCACCTGGGTCCCCTGCAAGAGATATGCTCTCGCTGGGTGGTGGTGGCGCACGCCTTTAATCCCAGCACTTGGGAGGCAGAGGCAGGTGAATCTCTGTGAGTTCGAGACCAGCCTGGTCTACAGGAGCTAGTTCCAGGACAGGCTCCAAAGCCACAGAGAAACCCTGTCTCGAAAAACCAAAAAAATAAAATAAAAATAAAGATTTTTAGACAGGTCTCAGTATGTAGCTCTGACTGTCCTGAACTCCTTACTATGTAGATCTGTCCTCAAACTCACAGAGATCCACCTGCTTCTGCCTCCCGAGTGCTGGGATTAAAGGTGTGTGCCCCCACGCCCAGCTCAATTGTACTTTTAAAACATGAACTCAGGATTCACAAAGCTTACACTCAAAAGGAACGTCACAAGCAGTAAAAATTCTCCGGCTAGTTCATTACCCACCCAAGTTTGTTGTTTGGTTTTTGCTTTTTCCAAACAGGATCTATGTAGCCCTGGTTTCCTGGAACACACTGTGCAAGCCTAGCTAGGCTCGCCTTGAACCGGCCTTTATGTCTTCCGAGTGCCAGGATTACAGGCTATACCACTGTATCTGGCTACTGAGTTTTTTGGGGAACACTTGAGCTAATTAGCCCTTGTAAGAACAATGCTTCCATGCAACTCCGAATCGAAAGTCACGAAGTGCTGCTCAGAGAAGTTTAAGACGTCTTTCGCTCTCCCGCAGTCTCCAGTCTTGTCCCCCCTTAAACCGGAAGTGCTCCCTTAGCCTCCCAGGTTTATTTTATTCTGACGCTTGTATTTGTGTACAGACGGGTGCACAGGCTAAGACATAAATGCCCAGGCTTCAAGTTTCACCGACTGCTAAGGCAAAATAATTTTGGAAATAAATGCAAATGAAGTTGGGAGTAATGACTTAATCCCAGCATTTGGGAGACTGAGGCAGGAGATCACCACAAGCTTGAGGCCAGCTACAGCATCGGATCCTGTCTCACGCAAACAGACAAAAAAAACAAAGTCCTATCTCTCCCGACTTTCATGTTAACAGTCATTCGGTGCTGGATACGATAGGCTCTGCTTGAGATGCTCGTGAGGCTGCCGAGCCTGTGACCACCCCATTGACCCCAGTCCTCCTCCGACAATATAGCTGGCTTCCATCCTGCCGTCGCAGGTGCTAGAGTGCCCTGGAGTGAAATCAAGCACACAGACACTCTAAAGCACCGAGTGTCTATAAGTAGCTCTTAATTATAAAGTAGCCGGACAAGCGATCCACAGCATGCCTGCATTGAAATCAAAGCTGCCGGATTGCTGGCGTGCATGGTGTATGCCTGTGGTCCCAGCGCTCGAAAGGCTGCCGCAGAAGGATCGGGAGTTTAAAGTCATCCTTAGCTACACAGGGAATTTGAAGTCAGCCTGGATTACATGAGTCTGTCTCAAGCAAAGCAAAACCAAAACAATTGAAAACAAAAGATGCCAGTGCCTGCCAGATGCCTCAGCAGTAAAAGAACCCAGGTTTAATTCCTAGCACCCACATGGTGGCTCACCACTGTCTGTAATCCAGCCCCCAGGGATCGGACACAGACACATTCAGGCAAAATACCTAAATACACATAGAAAAGAAAGTGGAAGTGGGGTTACTGGTAGGCTCCACTGTATCATCCTCTGACCTCCACACGTTCTGGTGCACGTGTGGGTATGTGCACACACAAACAGAAAAGAGAAAAAAGGAAAAATACTCAAACTCCCGGAGCCACTGGAAAATTCCTTTGAGCCCTGTCTGAAAGAAGCTCCAAATTGCCCAGCACCTCATGGATGGTGGTGACATCCAAGGCGGGCCTCAGGAGATTTGGTGTTTTCAGAGTCTGAACCTCAGACCTCCCTGGAGCGTGGCTTGCTTTTGCTTATCCCTGCTCCTCCCTTCCAGCTGAGAGTCCATCCCCAGAACAGGCGTCAATGGTGGCTGCAGACATTCAGAAACTATAGAACCTTCTTTTCCTAGGGGGAACATGAGGGCCATCAGGGACAGTTATGCCGGTAAGGCCTGTTGCCCTGACTTTGATTCAGGAAATTACTGCCTGGTTAACTCCTGGGGAAATTAATTGTAATATTTGTTGTACCATCTCTGTGCGATGGGAAAGCACAGGGCTTATGTGCAGTTCTGGGTAGAATAGTCTGTGAGGCTGCACCGTCTCAGTCAGAAGCCTTGAGACTGTTCTGGATGCAGAACTCCGAGGAAACTGGAACAGAGGCATTCTGGGAGGCTGGATACCTGGATCACCTGCTCTCATTGGTGTCTGGTCCCCTTGCTCTGAGAACACACAAACTTGCAAAGGCAACATGTCTGCATTAACACAAGCGTAGATTGTCCATTGTACACAAACCAATCAAAGATATTTTTTGTTTCATGTTTTTTTATCTTTGGTAAAAATGTCACTTGTCATTTTTCAAGGTTTATTTATGTCCATATAGCCAGGATGTTCAGGTCTCCCCCACCAAACCTGATCACTATCCACCTTGAATGAATCCTCAGCCTTTCATTTCCTGTGGAAACAAAAGCATAACCTCTTCCCCAGAGCAATACACTTTAAAGTTCTATCTTAAAGCTAAAGCATTCTTAAAAAGCATCTAGGTTGGTTTAATTTAGCAGTCCCTGTTGTAATCCCATCTCTCGGCAGCTGCCTTCCACTCGCCAGCATTCAGAGCCCGGAAACATAACACAGCAGCCCCCCTGTGTTTCTCATCTACACGTGGCTTATTTTTTTTTTACATATTATATTACTTCTCCATTTAAAATGTTTATCTTTTTTTTTTTTTTTTTTTTTTTTTTTTGGTTTTTCGAGACAGGGTTTCTCTGTGGCTTTGGTTCCTGTCCTGGAACTAGCTCTTGTAGACCAGGCTGGTCTCGAACTCACAGAGATCCGCCTGCCTCTGCCTCCCGAGTGCTGGGATTAAAGGCGTGCACCACCATCGCCCGGTTTTAAGCTATTTTTTCTATGTCTATATCCTTTTTCTTTTCTTAAGCCTATGCACATTTTTATACACACTGGAACCTATTTAGAGGTGTTTTTTTTTTTTCATTTTCACCTGCTCTACTGCCTAGCTCTAGTCTTTGTCTCCATGAGCAGAAAACTGCTAAGCTAAGCTGCAGCTGGTTCCTCCGCCATGGCTTTGGTGGCTGGCTCAGCCCCCTACTTGGGTCTGTGAGAGCCTTAAGCCTGGTCTGGAAGTGTTTGATTGAGAAACCCCCCACATTCAAACCCCCAGCTCTGGAATGCTGGCTCCCTGCTTACCTTTTTGCTTCTATTTAGCATCAACAATGCAGTTTAAATGCTCTGCTGTAAGGCAGGGTCTCTAAAAGGAGTCTTACCCTTTTTCCTCAGCTTTCTCAGGTCCTACACAGAATATGGGGCCCATGTTTGAACACCAAAATGTACCAGGCTTTTTCTTTAAAACCACCAGCCAGATCCCAAACCATGACACAGAGGTTTATTGTTAGCTCTGAATGCTTGGCCTTAGGTTAGCTCCATTTTGGCTAGCTCTCTCTCTCTCTCTCTCTCTCGCTCTCGCTCTCGCTCTCGCTCTCGCTCTCGCTCTCTCTTGCTCTCTCTCCCTCTCTGTCTTGGGTCACCGACTTTACTGGTTCAACAATAAACAGCAAAAGCTGTCACTTCGGGGCGTCATTCACAGATGTGAAAGGCCTTGGCTAGCTCTTTTAACTTACAGGAACTTGTTTCTCTTCACCTACCTTTCGCCTCAGGCTTTTTACTGTTCTTTCGGTTTATCTTACTTTCACTGCTTCTTGTGTCTGGCTGACTGGCGACTACCTGACTTCTGGTGGTGGGCATCTTCTTTGTTCTCTCCTCCTCTCTCTTCTCTCATTCCTCCAGCTCTTTCCTTGCCTAGATTTCTCCTATTTGTTCTCTGTACCTGCTAGCCTGTCTATCCTTTCTCCTACCCAGCTATTGGCCGTTCAGCTCTTTATTAGACCAATCAGGTGCCTTAGGCAGGCACGGTGAAACAAACACAACACATCCTTTCATAATTAAACAAATGCAGCGTAAACAAAAGTAACACACCTTTATACAGTTAAAGTAATATTCTGCAGCATTAACAATGTTACACATCTTTGCCCAATTAAATAATATCCCACTGCATCCTGAGAGCAGACCACTGCCTGAGAGCTCCTTGGTGGACATCTCCAGGGGGCTTCACGTAAGTATTCATTCTCTGACTGGTCCTGGAAACAGGCTTCCCATGTCACCCTGAGAGCACCTCAGCCATGCTTCAAAAAACTTGAGTTCAATAAACTTGATGTAGCCTTCCTGGTTCCCACCCTTGAGGAGAGGTTGCTAGTCCAGGTGAGCACACCGTAGTCACTCAGCGCTGCCTCGGTAGAACTGTGGTAAGTGCTGAGAGCCCGGAACAAGACAAGGTAAGATGTCACCCTCAATTGAGCCGTTCCAAGAACTCCCCTAGACAGTGACATTTCCAAAAAGTGACAGGGGTGGGAGTGGGGGATGTGATCCGGAAGATAAGTTGACTAATATGTCTGTGGCTGAGGAGGCTGTGACCCCATGGGCCAGCAGAGAGGAGGCTGTGATGTGACAGGTCAGCAGAGAGGAGTCTATGACCCCATGGGCCGGCAGAGAGGAGGCTAAGGATTGCAATCTGAGCGGGTTCACTAACATTTTTGTTCTAACAATCTCCCAGTGTGCCAGGTGGTGGTAACGCACAACTTTGATCCCAACAGTTGGGAAGCAGAGGCAGGCAGATCTCTCTCTGTGAGTTCGAGGCCAGCCTGGTCTACAGAGTGAGTTCCAGAACAGAAACCCTGTCTCAGTAACTAACTAACTAAATAAACAAACAATAAAACAAAATTATGAAGTATGTTTATAGTCAAAAATCCTGACTTCCTTGTGTTTTAGGTATTGCAGGAGAGATAATGATTTAAGAGTTCTTGTAAGCCGGGTGGTGGTGGCGCACGCCTTTAATCCCAGCACTCGGGAGGCAGAGGCAGGCGGATCTTTGTGAGTTCGAGGCCAGCCTGGTCTACAAGAGCTAGTTCCAGGACAGGAACCAAAAGCTACAGAGAAACCCTGTCTCGAAAAATCAAAAAAAAAAAGAGTTCTTGTAGAGGGCTGGAGAGATGGCTCAGCGGTTAAGAGCATTGCCTGCTCTTCCAAAGGTCCTGAGTTCAATTTCCAGCAACCACATGGTGGCTCACAACCATCTGAAATGAGATCTGGTGCCCTCTTCTGGCCTGCAGGCATACACACAGACAGAATATTGTATACATAATAAATAAATATTATTATTTTTTTTTAAAAAAGAGTTCTTGCAGAGAACTGGAGTTAGGACACAGGCTCTTAACTGTGTGTAGTTAGGAACTCCAGTGCTGGGGGAATCTGATGTCCTCCCCTGCTTTCTGAGTGTTAGGAATCAAGTCTGATTCCCCTGGAAAAGCAAAAGGTGCTCTTAACAACTGAGCTGTCTGTCCAGCTCCTGCTGCTTCTTCTCCCCCTCCATCTTCCCTCCCCCTCTTTCTCCTTCTCCTCCTTCTTCTTCGGATATAGGGTCATGTTGCCCAGGTTGATTTCACATTAACTGTGTAAGGATGAATTTGAATTTCTGATCTCTCAAGTGCTGGGATTACAGCCGTGGCCCATACCCAGTTTATCTCTCTTACACCTTTGTTTCTTTGTTTTATTTTTGGTTTTGTTCTTTGAGACAGGGTTTCTATGTGCAGCCCTAGTTGTCCTGGAATTCACTCTGTAGACCAGGCTGACCTCAAACTTACAGAGATCTGCCTGCCTGTGCCTCCCAAATGCTGGAATTAAAGGTGGGCACCGCCACTGCCTGGCTTTCTCTTAATATCTGTGGTCAAATTATATTAAACTCTGTTCTTCAAGAACTCCAAATTTCTTTCACCATGACTTGTCCTGAGATTCTTTTTTGTTTTGTTTGAGACAGGGTCTCATGAAACACAAGCTCCTAACGATGTAGCTGAGGATGACTCTGAACCTGATTCTAATGCCTCCATCTCCCAAGGGCTTGACTTACAGGAGCTCACCTTTGAGACCAGCTCCGAAATTCTTTTGACACGTGCCAATAATCTCAGCTCTATCTTACTCCTCAGGCTGCTACAGGTGGTGGTGGGGGGGTGGGGTAAAACATGTGCACATGAAGATAAGCACAGGAGAAGCCAGGAAAGTTAAACTTGCAGGCATCCTTCAAGGGAAAGAGATGTTTAGACCCTTCCTCCTGGAATGCTGGGAGTGGATGTAGCTGACAACCTGTTGATCCTTTGCTCTCTGATGAGCCAAGGTCCACCTGTACCTTCCAGAAATTATGTTTTATTTGTTCCAAACCCTTTCCCCCTAGAACCTGGAGCACTGCTTCTAGGTCATAAGCCTCATCCTTGTGAGAAATGTCATTTGAACTTTAACGTGACGTCTGTGTTACCTTAGGGCCACAGGGCCGGGCCAAACCCTGACTCCCACAGGCATTATGTTTAACTCAGGCATTTTCCCTAGACTCTTGACTGTTGATTCTAAGTCAACAAGAACCATCTTACAGACGGGTCATGTGTTCTCTGTAAAGCGCTTCAGAGTAAACGTGCCTTAAGTTCTGTTGTACTCACCGGGCTGAGTCGTTACATGAAAACTTCCCCCAAATTGTGCTTAAATGTGGCAGAAATGAATGAACTGATATCAGACCCAAGTGGTCTGGGTCCAGCAGTGGTCACTGGGTGTAGGAAATCACAGCCTCCCAGCCCAAGAGGAGCCAGCCTGGGGTCTGCCTGGTGCTGCCAGAGGTCCTGATTGTGCCTAGCCAATGAGGGCAACCATGGGATGCCAACAGATCGGAATGCCTGGGTGCTGGGAAGGTATATAAGGTTTTCCCCATTGCTAAATAAACGAGTTTGCCGTGTTCATTTCACCGACTCCTGACATCTGCCATTGACACAACACCTTCTCAGCCCTTCCCGTGATGGAGGAGTTAGGACCCAACAGTGGGGATATTTTCCCTGCTGGCTATAAAGCCTGTAGGGACCTCCCACAGGTAGGAACTGCAGTGCTTCTGGCTGAAGCTGGTGGGTTGATAAGCCAAGGTTTGCTGAGCAACCATCAGAAGGTAAGAGACAGGCAGGAAACAGATTATTTTCCCACAGCTTCAGTTTCTAGTTTTTGTACCTAAAGTCGGCTCCTTTTCTGTTAGGAACTGTTGAGACTTTTATTACTTTCCTAGAATAGGAGAAGGAGGAGATAAACTCCATAGTCAGTTCAACTCTTGGTGTCTAGGAGGCTATAGAGGAAAGAATGGCAGCAGGCAGGCTCACAAGGAGAGTTTTGCAGAGAAGTCTGACACCTCTCTCTCCCACCACATCTGTCTCAAAGGTTCTTCCCAGACATAGACATGGGAATTGCTAACGATTACGTCAATGGAGGGTGTGTTCTTTAACATGCAGACAGGACTTGCAATGACCAGTTCCTGCCAGTGGTGGTTTTGGAGCCTGTCCTGGAACTAGCTCTGTAGACCAGGCTGGTCTCGAACTCACAGAGATCCGCCTGCCTCTGCCTCCCAAGTGCTGGGATTAAAGGCGTGCGCCACCACCGCCTAGCCACAGACAGGACTTAATATGAAGTTACACGTTGTCTTAAGTCCAATTAGTTCCTGATAGCTCACCAAAAGAGGGACTTCTTGGCTACAGGCACTGTATCTTCAACGGTAAGAATAGGGTATCGGTCACCCAGGAGGAACTCAGACAGATTCATCCAGGAAGAACCAATCTGTCACAGACTGAACTTGATCTTCTGGCCTCCAAAATTGTGAGACTCAGTGGGTGTGGTGACCCAGCTCTTGGGTGGAGGTCATCTACATAGTAAGTTCTAGGACATCCAGGGCCATGTAGCAAGGTCTTCCTCTAAGAAGGTCTGGAGGACCAAGGGTCAGTTCTCAGCACCTATATGATGTTTCATAACTCCAGTGCCAAGGGACCCAACACCTTCTTCTGACCTCTGAGGTGCACATGTATACATGCAGGTAAAACACTCATACACGTAAAATAAAATAAATAAATGTTAGAAACAAAAACCAGAATGACTGGAAAGATGACTTGTAAGCGCTTGCTGCTCCTGCAGAGGACTGGAGCTCAGGTTCCGGCACCCATATCACGCAGCTCACAACCATGTGTACGCATCCACGCTCAGAGATACATACAAATAAGTTTAAATTAATTAAACCTTAAAGGACTGATCAATTACTTTTTCCTCGCTATTGGCTTTCTTCGCCGCCGCAACTGGCTTGAGCCATCGGTTGGGGTAAACCTCGTATTTATTATGCGCTGCAAATTCCGGAGACTTTGCCTGGTGTACTCACAATTGTGATTGCACGGGGATTTGCAAAAGGAACTAAGGGGCGGCACAAGATTCAGAGAACTGTGTCGAGCAGGTTCGAGGGTGCAGGGCAACGACGACGCCGGCATTGAGGAATTGTTGCAGGAAAACGGCACTGCATTGGCCGGCAACGCTGGGGCCGGCCTTTCGGGGCACCAGCCACCCCTGGGCGTGGCTCGCGGACTGGGAGCGCGGAAACGGCCCGCGCCGCCACCACCACCGAGAGGCCCCCCTCTCTTTCCTAGAGCGGCCGCCAGCAGCCAGGTACGGCCCTGGCCTCCGCGGCCTTCTCGGTGCTGGCCGCCAGGGGGCAGCACAACGGCCAGCGCGGCCCGACGTGGCGTGGCTTGCAGGAGCCAGCAGTGGGCTCGGCCTAGGGAGAAGTTGCTGGGCAGGAGGATGTTTGGAATCCAGAACATTAAAATTAGTTTTAAATGTATAAACAGAATATTTTTTTACATTTAATGAAAATATAAATATAGAAACCTATAAGCTACCTTTTGGGGACTAGAAAATAGGATGGTTTTTGGAGCCTTGGCTCTCTTTGCCACACTCACAAAATCTGTGAGGCACACACGGCTGGTTTTCACGACTGTTCAGGGTTTGCAAGTTTGCTATAAAGTCTCTGGGGCAGAAATGATGGGCTCTGAGGCCGCTAGGGAGATTAAGGCCACGCTGGGGGTGGGGTGGGTTCTTTGGGAATCCGGAGGGCTTGAGGGGATCTGGAAGGGGTTTGGGTGATCTTTCCCAGGGTCTGAGCTTCCGTATGTGCCGTAGAGAGTGGGCAGAGAGCCAAGTCAAGCATCTAAAACAAGAGCCTCAGAATATGGTTTATTTTGGTCTCCAACAGTTTGCGCTCAGTCAAAAAGGTGGTCCTTCGGACGCGGAGGTGGCCAACCACACCATCTTCCCAGGGTCTGACTTTGCAGTCTGCCTGCCCTTGGATTCCTTATCAGACTTCTGGGTGACCTTCCTTCTCCCGCAGGTCGGGTATTCATTTGGAGGCTTTGGCAGTGATCTGACCCGGAGACTTTCCACCTAGTATGTGGGCTAAATATGAGAGGGAATGCTAGAATGACTGCATACTAAAACAATATCATTTAAAGGTTTAAGAATTTTTTTTGTTTGTTTTGTTTGAGACAGAATTTTGTTTGGCCTCCAATCTGCTGTGTAGCACAGGCTAGTCTCAGTCTACTGAGCACTGGGATTGCCATGTCACCACACATGGCTCTGGTCTGGGATTGCCTATAATTATTTCTGGCATACTCCTTTAATCCCAGTACTCGTGAGGCAGAGTCAGGCGGTCTCTGGGAGTTCCAGACCAGCCTGGTCTACAGAGTGAGTTCCAGGACAGGCTCTAAAGCTGCAGAAAAACCCTGTCTCGAACCCCCCCAACACACACACACACAAAAAAAAAAAAAGAGGAGGAGAAGGAGGAGGAGGAAGAGGAGGAAAGAGGAAGAGGAAGGAAGGAAGAGGTGGAGGAGGAAGAAGAAGAAGTATGTCTGATTGGAAGGGTATTGGATGGTGGGACAGTGATGCTGAACCCCAGCACTTGAGAGACAGAGTCAGGGGAGTTTGAGGCCAACCTAGTAAGCTCCAGACCAGCCAGAAAGGCCTAGTGACACCCTGTCTAAAAAACAAAATTCTACCAAGGTGGAGTTTTTAATCATTGTTGACCTGTAGCATATTTATCCACTAGACCCTTATAGACTGCCCAGGTGTTAAGACTCCAGAGCAAGCACAAAAAGTAAAAGCTGTCCCTATCCATGGGGAAAATCAAAACATGATGGCCACTGAGCGGCCCTAGGACGGCACAGCCTCTCCAGGATGCTCACAAGCTGTGAGGTGAGGCCCACCAATCTTCCCTGGCAGAGGCAGCAGAAGCATGTGCTGTCGTTATAATGTAGCCTTTAAGGACATCTGTGCCGTCATGTCCAAAGCCTTCCAGGAATTCTTGGTAGTTTTGGCTTCTGAGATTTTCCTGGTGAGGTTATAGAGACTTACAATTTTCTGATAGGAATATCTACCAAGCATATGAAACACAAAAGAAAATTAAAGTTAAGAAACTTTGTTCTATCCAAGACTGAGGTAACTATGGCAAGTGTCACTGAATAAATTAAACACACAGAGCTTGAATTGAGACTTGGACTTGTTAGGAAGAGTCATAGGGACTTGGCCAGAACCTTGGACTTAGAGAAAGCTTGCACCTTGGTGGTCCCTCACAGAAGCCACAGCAGTGGCCAGCAGGAGAACGCCTTGCCACGGACATGGTGAGACATAAATAGGGGATTCAGAGGCTGAAACAAATGTTTGAGAACACAGACACAGTGCAGAAAGCTAGGACTGCGGAGCTGGCAGATCTTCGTCCAGTTGATGAAGCTATGTGTCTTGACGCTGGTTCTTACAGCACTCGGGAGATGAGGCAGATGGTCCTTCCGCATGTAGTGAGCTCTCTGCCTCCCTGGCCCCAGGAGACTCTGCCTCTAAGAGAGAGGGGGGCAGTAGCCCCTTCCAAGTAACACCACAGGTGTGGAAACGGCTACGAGTTCTCATGCCAGATGGCACCTAACACACATTTCTTTGGTCACATTTAGGAGAGAAATTGATTAGCAGAAAAAAGTTATTTGTTCACATAAAATTTTTTGATGCTTAGAACTCAGAAATTCACTAGGCAGTGGTGTGTAGGCTTTTAATCCCAGCACTCAGGAGGCAGAGGTGGGTGGATCTCTGTGAGTTCAATGCCAGCTTGGTCTACAGAGCAAGTTCCAGGGCAGTCAGGGCTGTTACACAGAGAAACCCTGTCTTGAAAAACCAAAGTAAAAGAATTCAGAATTTTTTTTAAAGCCAGGAAGAAAGAAAAGAAAGGAAGGAAGGAAGGAAGGAAGGAAGGAAGGAAGAAAGAAAGAACCTATTTTCATTTGAGGAGGAAAATGTTTTAAGTAAAAGTTTCAAATTCTGTGATTATGTGCTAAGGCGAGTTAATCTTTTCCATAAAATGAACACCCACATCTGTTTGGGTGAAGTTAATATTTGTTCCAAGACTCCAGGCAGCTGGCAAGAAAAACGCATCTCTATTTCTTTCAATATGTCTACTGTTTGAATCAGATATGCAGAGACCATCTCAATTGGTCTAGATTTTCACTTGTTTGTTTTGGTAATTATTATCATATTACTTGTTTTGTTTTTTTGACACAGGGTCTCACCACATGGCAGTGGCTGATCTGCCTGACCCTGTCTCCCTAGTGCTGGGACTAAAAGTGTGCACCAACACATTGCTGAAGCTCCCCCTCTCTCAGCATTCTGAAACCTTTAACATTTTTCTCCCCAAATTTACTTGAAGATGTATCATAAACTTGGTTGAATAAGGCACTGGTTAATTCAAGTTAAGCAACCACAGGATTAAAGACAAAAATGAGTAATCGTCTTAGTTTTACATTAATTAGCATTAAATCATTGGGAGGTAAAATTGTGAGAACCAATGTACTTCTGCTTTTGGACAAAATTAATGCAATTTTCATTGTTAACTATGCTCAAGTAGGTAAACATACAAACAAACTTTTTATTTGTGTGTATGGGCATTCTGCTGGCATGTACGTCTGTGCGCCATGTGTTCCTGGTACCCTGAGAGGCCAGAAGGCAGCAGATCCCCGGGACTGGAGTTACACACAGTTGTGAGCTGCCACGTGGGCACTGGGAATTAAACCCTGGTCCCCTGGAAGACCAGCTAGTGCTCTTGTTGAGCCATCTCTCCAGCCCCCACACAAAATTTTTATCTTAGATGGTGGTAGAATGATAAGAGCACTTGCTTAAGCCTGCAGTGCACACCTTTAATCCCAGCACTGGGGAGGCAGACACAGATGGATCTCTGAGTTTAAGGCCAGTCTAGTCTACAGAGTGAGTTCCAGGACAACCAGGGCTACACAGAGAAACCCTATCTTGGAAAACAAAACACAAACAAACAAAAAGATTCTGAGCCAGGCCTGGTGGCATCTGTAATCTCAGCTACACTGGAGGTCGAGTCGGCTTGGGTTGGTTTAGCATTTGTTCTCATTCATGTCGGGAGAGATGGTAGCTCTGATCCTGCCACATAGAGGCAGGGTGTGTTACTTTAAAAGTGCCTTTTTCTTCTAAGAATTCCTTTTCCTGCCAGGCAGTGCTGGCACACACCTTTAATCCCAGCGCTCAGGAGGCAGGCAAGTTTTCATGTTGTTTCCCTGTTGGACTATCTTTGGATCACCAGCCTTCAAATAATGACCCGAAGACGTCTTATGAGAGCTTTGCGTAGTTTAGGCTTTTCTTTCCCCCCAACTAGTCTTTATAACTTAATTAAACTCATATTTTTAAATCTACATTTTGTCATGTGGCTTGGTTACCTCTTCTTAATAAGGCACATCTGACTTGTTCCAGTCTGTTGGCAAAATCACACCTAGATCCCTCCTCTCAGTTTTTCCTCTTTCTATCTGGAAGTTCCGCCTATTTTTTTCCCGTCTAGCTATTGGCCATGTAATTCTTTATTAAACCAATCAGAAGGCACCTTAGGCAGAGACATCTTTACAGTGTAAACAAATGTTCTACAACAGATCTCTGTGAGTTCGTGGCCAGCCTGGTCTACAGAGGAGTTCCAGGACAGTAAGAGTTACACAGAAAAACCCTGTCTCGAAAAACCAAAGCCAGCCAGGTGGTGGTGGTGCACGCCTTTAATCCCAGCACTCGGGAGGCAGAGGCAAAGGATCTCTGTGAGTTCGAGGCCAGCCTGGTCTACAATAGCTAGTTCCAGGACAGGAACCAAAAAGCTATGGAGAAACCCTGTCTTGAAAATAAAAAAAAAAAAAAAAAAAGAAAAAAAAAAAAGAAAAAAAAAAACCAAAGCCAAACAACAGAAGAATCTCTTTCCCCAACTGCTGCTCTGATCATTGCATAACAGGTTTCTTGGGTCCCAGCCTCAGACAGAACCTCAGGAGGTGGTAGCCTCTTGCTAACCTCAGGACACAAAGTAGCTCGTGCACAACAGCCATCATTTTGACAGACAGGCAACTGACAGCCTTCTCCTGATGGAGGTGGGTCTTGTATTAATCTGTTGCTTTCATTGGTTAATTAATAAAGAAACTGCCTAGGCCCATTTGATAGGCCAACCCTTAGGTGGGCAGAGTAAACAAAACAAAATGCT
Source organism: Chionomys nivalis (assembly GCF_950005125.1). Taxonomy (NCBI): domain Eukaryota; kingdom Metazoa; phylum Chordata; class Mammalia; order Rodentia; family Cricetidae; genus Chionomys; species Chionomys nivalis. The sequence goes on along the minus strand of NC_080086.1, from coordinate 155,092,115 downwards.
GGGAGAAAGAAGCCGAGTCAGTAAGTCGCCATGATTCTCCCACTCCAGACAGATGCAGGTTAAGATCTTTCCTGGTAAGCCAGCTCATGGTGCTACACAAAATATTAAAAATGGGTTAGATCAATATGTAAGAGCTAGCCAATAAGAGGCTAAAACTAATGGGCCAGGCAGTGATTAAAAGAATACAGTTTCCGTGTAATTATTTCGGGGCATAAGCTAGCCATGAGGGCGGCCGGGTGCCAGAGACGCAGCCCCGCCGCTCTTATTTCAACATTCTCGGAGTCCCAGTCCACTAAGTGGGCAACATCTACTAGATCTTGGTTAAGGAATGGCAGGGTTGGAAGATGTCTGCCTTCAGCCAGTCCAGGTTTAATGGAGGTGTCCATGAGTCAGAGCTGCAGGCTTTGCCTCCTCTTCTGAAGGATCATCTGGATAGAAACTGGGAGGCATGACAGCAAATACTTTGGGGCCGAGCTTAGGTTAAATTCTGGCCAAGCAAGTTTGCTGATGTCTGACAGTCATCTGTTAGAAGGGGTAGGGACAGCAATTTCATAGCTTGTCATGGGATGAGACAGAAGCATTTGTCTTGTACAATGCCTAGAATATGGCAAGAGTAAATTAAACATAGGTTATTTTCATTATTCTTAATAAACTGAGAGATGATTTCAGTTTTTATGTAAGGCCACTATCAGTAGTATTAGGCTGAATTCCTTTTCTTCTTTCCTTTTACTTCTTTGAGTCTGTGGCTATCCTTTGTCAGAAATAGAAAAAAATTAAATTGTGTGTTTACTTCAAAAACACATTTCAAGGAACCCAACTAGAAGTGTTCAATTCAAAATCAACTCTGAAGAAATTTTAATTTAAAGGTTCCCACTACCAGAAGCAAGATGATGCTGCAGCCAAATCACTTCCCGGAAGGCTGATGCAGAGGCCTGGGCCTGACTCAGCATTGCCCTGGCAACAGAAGGGCCTATAAAGCCTCAGTCCCTGATCCCTTAATCTGAAGACCTGACACACAGGCCCTGGGAAAGGTCTCCCGGGCACCTGGCTGTTGGAACTGCTCTGGGGAAGGATAGAGGTGGAAAATCAAAGATGTGGCCTTTTGTTTGTTTTTGTTTGTTGTTTTGCCAGTGATAAGTGAGAAAATGTTCTCCCTGAAGCCCAGGCTTCTGCAGACCCCAAAGGTGCAGCTCAGAGAATGAAGCCCAAGCTGCCCAGCCCAGCACTGCCAAGGCAGCAGTGGTTTGTTTCCTCACAGAGCCCCGTACAATTCTGGAGGCCACACAACCAAGAACCTTAATGGTCCCAGGCCCACACCTTACTTCATCTGCTTCCTCCTGCCCTGACAAGAATCTCTCAGATGGCCAAGAAAACTCATCAGTTGCCCACTTAATGGCTCCTTCTAGGAAATGCTGTCTTGCTCTAGAGTTTTTTCTCCCGCTAAAATTCATTTCCATCCTTAGGACACTCATCATTTTGACAAACACACAGTCTTAATATATTTCCTTTCCCTCAATCTTAATTTCAATGAAAAAAATCTGGTATAAATAGAATAGATAACAGACTGGCTTTTCTCTTTCCAACAACCTCCAGATCCCAGGGAAAGAACTTTAGGATCAAACATGGCTTTTTGGGTTGAAGACTTGAGTTCAAATCTGAGCTGTGACCAGGCATGGGTGGTTAGGGTCTTTAATCCCAGCACTTTGGAGGCAAAGGCAGGGAGATATCTCTATCAGTTCCAGGACACTCTGGTCTACATAGTAAGTTCCAGACAGCCAGAGGTATATAGTGACACCCTGTCTTAAAAAAAAAAAAAAAAGCCACGAGTTTGAGACCAGCCTGGGCTACACAGCGAGTCCAGACCAGCCTGGGCTACACAGTGAGTCCAGACCAGCCTGGGTAGGTGCAAGAGCCTGCTTCAGAACATTAAAACCCAAAAAGTAAACAGACAAAAATCCTGTCATTTTCTTTTGTGTGACTTTGGACTACATAAGCTGTTACCCCTGATACCCGTGTGCACTCCCGATACCTGTGTGCACTCCCGATACCTTTGTGCACTCCTGATACCTCCCCGATACCTGTGTGCACTCCCGATACCTGTGTGCACTCCTGATACCTCTGTGCACTCCTGATGATACCTCTGTGCACTTGATACCTCTGTGCACTCATGCATGTGCACACACAAGTCCTACCCCCACATAATTAAAAACAACGCCCCGAATGGTAGTTGTTACTGCTCACCTTCCTCAGTCTTCGGGCCTTCAAGTTGGTCAGCATTGTCCCTCCTCTTGACTTTATATTCAGTCAGTGGCACCTGCTTCTCCTTACCCCCCCACCCCCATGGACAATGAGACAACCATTGTGTTAGGTGATACTAGGTATACAGCCCTCGGGCCACTCCAGCCCCTCCCCTTACAAACCAAACAAGAACAGCAAACAGGAAACGCTCATCTTTTAAAAATTACTCTATTATTATCAAATAGAACCACAGTATCCAAAAGGTAATTAGAAAGTTCTATCCCCGACTAAATGGCCCTGCATCGCCGCCTGTGAGTGGCTGGCAGCCAAATCACTGCCCCCGTGCAGATTGTTTTCATCCATTTTATTGTCAAGGAAATTAACAGCCTGAAGGGGTTCCCCAGGCCCAAGAGCTCCCCCCCTGGGACCCTGGGGGAAGCAGGCAACAAGCGACCTGGTTTCACTACCCGTCCTGGGGAGAAGGGACAGGAGGGGAGGAAGGTTCACAGCAGAAGGGCTTGGGGCGCCCCGCTCCCGCCCACTGGGCTCAGCCTGGGGGCAACTGAGGCACCGGTCCCAGGGGCCTTAGACCCTTGCACCTAGCTGCTCATCTGGCCGGGGCAGGGGCGGGGCGCATGCTCACTCGCCCGTGTGGGTCCGCAGGTGGTACTTGAGCGACTGTTTGTAGCGGAAGCACTTGGCGCAGTGCGTGCAGGGGTAGGGCCGCTCGCCAGTGTGTGCTCGCTGGTGCTCCAGCAGGTGGTGTTTCTGCGTGAAGCGCTTGCCACACTCGGCGCAGTGGTAGGGCCGCTCACCAGTGTGGATGCGCCGGTGTTCCAGCAGGTGGTGCTTGCGGATGAAGCTCTTGCCGCATTCGGGGCATGCATGCGGCCGTTCGCGCGAGTGCACGCGGCAGTGGTTGGTGAGCTTAGATTTTTCGCTGAAGCTCTTCTCGCACTCCGGGCACTTGAAGGGCCTTTCGCCGGTGTGAGTCCGCTGGTGGCGCAGCAGGTGCGATGGGCGGCTGAAGCTCTTGCCGCACAGGCTGCAAATGAAGGAGACCTCGTGCTTGCCAGCATGCACACGCTGGTGGATCACCAGGCTGATGTGCAAGCGGAAGCTCTTCTTGCATTCCGGGCACGTGTAGGGCCTCTCTCCCGTATGTGTGATCTGGTGCTTGGTCAGACTTGACTTGTGGCTGAAGCTGCTGTCACACTCGGGACACTTGTAGGGCTTGGGGCCACCACCACTGCCTGAGCTGGGCGACTTGGGGCGCGGCTTGAGCGAGTGCTTGGGATTGAAGGCTGACCCGCGCTCCGGGGAGACGTAGCCGCTGCGCACCCTGTGGATGCGCTGATGAAGTGTGAGTTGCTGCTTGTGGCGGAAGCTTATCTCACACTCGGCACACTCATACGGCCCCTCCTTGATGTGGTTGCGCTGGTGGATGATAAGGTTAATCTTCAGCCGAAAGCTCTTGCCGCACTCCATGCAAGTGAAGGGCCGCTCGCCTCGTCGATTCCTCTGCTGCTGGCTGGAGGACCCACGGTTCTCACCCAGGTGCCGCTCACCATGCCCATGTGAATGCCCATGAAGGCTGGGCGCCAGCCTCTTCACTGCTGGGTTGCCCAACTGCAAGGGTGGGGGGCTCTCCTCGCCCTCGGGGGACATCTCCCCAGGAAGGGGGGTCTGGTACATACTGGCCTCGTACCTCCCGGATAGCTGCCCAAGGGATTGCAAGTGCTGTGGCAGCTCGTCCTCCTCTTCTTCTTCCTCATCCTCCTCCTGCTCCTCAGTCTTTATCACGATCCCCTCTGCTCCGAGGTTAGAAAAAAAGAGTTTAGCCATTATCTAGAACCCCGATCCTGGATAAGCACAAGGCTTAATCCTCATCCACACCAACAAACATTGTGCTACACACAGACACACACACCTTGATACATATATTTATCCAAATTCCTCCTTTTGGGAAAATCTAGTCCCATGATTCCTACCCTTTGGATGACCAGTTGTGAAACTCAGTACTAAACAGGGCTCTTGGGGAGGTAGTAGGGGAGCTGGCTAGTTGGTGCCCTGGTACTCCTAATATGAAGTAGCTGGAGGATCACGCCCCAGTGGGAAAGAAACCAGCCCTGAGAACCATCACACCGTGCCTGAGCTTGTGCACATGGACTCCAGGCTGTGGGACAGCAAAGTTCCACTTCTCCTTTCGGTGCACCTGGGGCCTAGCGACGGCTGTGGTCTCAAAGGGCACTGCAGAATCAACATCCTTCTTCAAACAGTTCTTCCCCGAGCCCACCTGTTGCTCTCCTTGTCATGCCTTCATTCACCCACCTCCATTAACTCCTCCCTCCTCAGTCTCTGCCTTGCTGTGTGATCCTGACCGGCGAGTGACATTCGACACAGCTGAGCTCTTCCCCACTGGACTCGGGCTCTGGTTTTCTGGCAACCCAGGAACTACAGATGCAGGTCTCACAGATCCAGAGTGCAACGCCCTGCAGTGCCCAGCCGGGATTCCCTGTACCTCCAAGTCTGGCTTGTCCCCATAGGACCTGAATAAAGCCAAGTTCTACAGGGGTCCCTGAGAATCTACGCAACATCTGACTCATTCAAATTTCTCCAGGTGTTTTATAGTCAGTTGTTTGGCATTTCCTAACCAGTGTTAATTGTTTTGCTTTTGAGACAGGGTCTCTCTATGTAGCCCTGACTGACGAACTCGAGTGCACCCCATCTCTGCCTCTTAAGGATTAAAGGTGCGTGCTACCTTGCTCAGATTTCTTTTGTGAAAATAACATTTCTTCCCTTCCTTTCCTTCCTCCAAACCCTCCCATTTACTCCTCCTTTCTCTTTTCAAATTCATGGCCTCCTTTTTAGCTGTTATTACACACCACACACACACACACACACACACAATTTCCTAACTATAGCCCACTCAGTCTGTATGACATCACTCAGCTGTTTCATCATCTTTCAATTGTGTACCTGTGTATGGGTAAGGGATCCCACTGGAGCTGGAGTTGCAGGCAATTTTGAGCTGCCAACAGGAGTGCTGGGAACTGTCTGTCCTCTTAACCACTGACCTATGTCTCCAGTACAGTTTTTAAATTCTAACAAAATTTTACACCTGTCCTTTGTACCTGAGCACTGCATGACCCTTTGGGGGTCAAAAGACCCTTTTACAGAGACCGTCTAAGATCACTGGAAGACACAAATATAGATTATTCATAACTAGCAAAATTACAGTTATGAAGTAGGGCCAAAAATAATTTTATGGTTGGGGCCACCACAACGTGAGGGACTGTGTTAAGGGTCACAGCGTTAGGAAGAGCGAGAACCACCACCCTAAAGCTTGTCAACTGCAGTGTTGGACAGGCAGCACAGGTGTGCTGAGTGAGCCTCCAGACCTGGCCTTGGGGCGCTTAGTTAAGTCTAATAAATTAGATGCTGATCACTTGACCAAGCTTACTGTGAGATTTTTATTAATTGAAAAGATGCAGATTATAGGCAGGTGAGGTGGTACATGCTTGCACTCTCAGCATTGGGAAGGCTGAGGCAGGAGGGATCAAGAATAAGGCCAATCTAAGCTACAACTGGAAGCCCCCAATCTCAAAAACAAACAAACAAAACACAAAAAGCCAACCAGTGAAAACTGGAGCACCAAAAAAAGCTGTCGTGAAGGATATTCAGGATCAGCACTGAATGCCCACTGGTACAATACTATACTCCTGGGGAGCAGAATGAGGACACTGGGATTATGTAGTTACAAGCACTGTGGCCAGAGCCCAGCAGAGAAGGACAGGAATCTCTCTCTTTTTAAGAGTTTAAAAGGAAAACCCCAGGGCAGGCAAGCTATAAATCTCAGTAGCTGTTCAGAGGAGGAGAATGGAGAAATGAAGGGAAAAGCTATGTTGTCTGAGTTAGGCTGGCATGGAGGTCAGAGAGGCACTCCAGAGAAAGACTAAAGAGAAAGCACACTCAGACTCTGGTCAGCATTGGGGAGCTGTGATGGGGGAGGATGGGCGGGGAAAGAAAAGAGGAAAGTTAACCCTTTCTAGGTTAGGACTCAGAATGGTAGGCAGAGTCAGCAGACCCTTGTATAGGCTCACAAGGACTGCCCGTGTTGTTTTTAAAACATGCTTTTCTTGCAGGGTGTGTTGGCACAAACTTTCATTCCCAGCACTAGAAGGCTAGCCTAGGCTACTTAGTGAGACTTTGTCTCAAAAACAGACACCACTATGCAAATAAAACAAAGCAAAACAAAACTACCAAAGTCACAACAGCATGAGATAAATATCAATGAGAAGGAAGTTCGAGCTCTGCCACTGCCTGTGTGACCTTGGATGTGCTCTGACCTCATCTGTCTCTGAGTTCTTGTTTGTGCCAATCTTGGGCAGACCAACTTCTTTCCTAGGCTGGGAGATTCTAACAAATCCCATTTCACAGGAGACAGGCCCTCTGCAGCCCCACAGGCAGAACTCACCCGTGCAGTTTCTCTGCTGCACCAGCATCTGTTTGAGCTCGCTGAACTCGCTGGAGCCCTCGGTGGACTCCTCCAGCGTGTTTTCTTGTTCTTGCATGTCCAGGTCTGGCTGCTCTCCACAGGGGTCACCCAGTTCTGAGTCCTGAAAGCCGTGTTCCTCCACTTGTCCCATCAGCGGCTCTGGAGTCTCCAGTTCTTCTGAGCCCTCATCGTTGGTCTGCACCTCGATCTTAATCACGATGCCATCGTGTGCTGAGGGAAGGTGAGGACACACAGAGCAGTCATGCCACCTCCCCAGGTTTCTACAGTCCTAGCATTACATTCCAACAGGTCTTTTTAATAGAGACCCTAAAAAATACAATAGAGTTCATGGTGAGCAGAAAGAATTTTCTGGACACTTTGTAGTCTAGAATACTATTACAAATTGGAGTCGAGTTATAATAATAAAAACGTTATTCCCTATAAATCCTAAGTTGTTTAAAAAATTGTTTCACTTTTCAAGTCAGGCAACCAAAACCCAGTTTAGTTTCTCTCTTGCTGGTCCATCTATGCACCAAAGACCATAAAAAGGTGGGCTGTCTCCTCACTTCTCAATCTGACTGGGTTCTGGCAGACAGACTCCCAGGTCCTCCTCTTGGCCCACATCATTTACCAGCACAGGTATGACTGCGGGTGGGGTGTCCTGGGTTCCGTCTGTTTTTAACCAGACAGAACACCACAGATACATGGCTGTAATATTTGCGCTTTCTTGCACAGATCTATATTAATTTCAGATGGGCTTTATAGATACAGCATTACTCTACACAAATGGGAGCACAATACACATTTTTGCTTTTCGGTGCAGTCTTTTTTTCTCCTATTAATTTGCTTTCTCCTTTCAATGCACCATTAGGACCATGTAGATGATGCCTGTTACTAGCTACGATTGACTCTATGCTTATATAGTTACATTCATATCAGCATATATACCTTAATTTTATTTTTTGGGTCACTGTTAAGAGCTCAAATAAAACAGCCTCTTCCTCTCCTCTGTGACCAACTATCTTGTAGACATCCCTTCAAGCCCATTTTCACGTGCTAACCAGTCTTTTAAATGATCCATATATCCCATCCTGTGGCTCATAGATAATTTAGCAAGTTATTCCCTAATGGAAAAATACTTTGTCCTCGTCTTTTGCTACAGTAAACAATACTACAACAAACATGCTTATATTCCCAATTACAAAACAGTGGTTTCATTTCTATGATACCGAAGACTGCAAGGGCAGCTCACCTTTCCACTACATCCCTGACAGCAACATTTGCATATGATCCTTTTCTTCAACAAATGCAAAACGTGGCAACTTTGATTCTTTTTTTGTTGTTGTTTTTGGTTTTTGAAACAAGGTCTCACCATGTAGCCCTGGCTGGCCTGGAAATCACTGTGTAGACCAGGCTGTCCTGGAACTCAGAGATCTGCCTGCCTCTGCCTCCTGAGTGCTATGATTACAGGCACTAACACTGGAGTGCACCAACACGCTGGGCTGATTACATTTCTTGACTAGGGAGGTTTATATATGATTTCCTTTACCTATTGGTCCTTCAGAATGACTGTGTAGTAAGTACTACCTATTTTTAATTTTTTAAAGAGATAAGTTTATCTCCACCTCTTAGAGGTGGAGGCAGGAGGATCAAGAATTTGGGTCATCCTTGGCTGCATGTACTCTCAAGTGCTGAGCTGTCTCTCTAGCTTCTCTTTTTCACTTTTTAGAGAGGCTCATGCTAAATTCTCCACACAGTCTTGAACTTACTCCAGTCCTTTCAGGTCTCAAATTTGTGGTTTTCCTGCCCCAGCCTCCCAAACTTCCAGTGCTGGTGCTCTGGGTATCTTAAGTATCTACTAAAGGAGTGGGTCCCACCTTCCCAATGCTGTGACTTTCTAACAGTTCCTCATGTTATGATGACCCCAACCATAAAATTATTTTTGTTGCTACTTCATAACTAATTTTCTGCTGTTATGAAGTATATATATTTGTAGAGGTTTGCCCTTGAGAACCACTGTTCTGTGGGCTCACATGCAATCCTAAGTACTAGTAGTGGAGGTGGTAAAAAGATGGGTAGACTGGGGGCACTGCTGTGGTGAAGGCGGCGACGCTGGCTACGAAAGAGACACGGTTTCTCTCATCTACAGGATGCCATCTGCTGTGCTAGGATGGAGCCAGGACAAGAGGTGCTGGCGACAAGCGCTCGGCAGTCAAAACTGTAAGCTAAACACACGTGCTTTCTTTTCCAGCGTCAGAGTCTCACTTTTCAACTCAGGCTTGTCTGGAGCCCAGGAGGATCTGGAATTAGCTTGCAGCCAAGGATGACCTGAGCTCTTTTCCCAACCTCTACCTCCCGGGTACTGACCCTACAGTGACACAGTGTCTACAACAGAACTGTTTTCTGTATAAATTTACTTACTACTCCCTAAAAAAAAATTTCAAAACAGTCTCTTTGCACCTTTTTGAATAAATATATATGTAAGCTGGGTCATCACCTTAATCTTATCACTTGGGGCGCTGAGGCAGGATTGTTACAAGCTTGGGATGCACTGAGATTGTCTTAAAAAAAAAAACAACTTACAACAAAAATATAATTTCTAGAGTGAACACTGAGACAGAAATGAGTTTTTTCCCATTCCTTAAGGTCACCAATGGAATCTAAAAACTCCAGCAGGTTTTTTTTTTGTTTGTTTGTTTGTTTGTTTTTCGAGACAGGGTTTCTCTGTAGCTTTGGTGCCTGTCCCAGAACTAGCTCTTGTAGACCAGGCTGGCCTCGAACTTCCAGAGATCCGCCTGCCTCTGCCTCCCGAGTGCTGGGATTAAAGGCAATCCATTATTTGCTTAAAAAGCACACAGACAAGCTCTTTTTTGACAGCTGGGATCTTTTTTTATAATTATACATATAATTTATCACACACATACACAGTGCTGTCTGCATGTTTGCCTGCAGGCCAGAAGAGGGAACCAGATCTCATGATAGATGGCTATGAGTCACCATGTGGTTGCTGGGAATTGAACTCATGACCTTTGGAAGAACAGCCAATGATCTTAACCTCTGAGCCATCTCTCCAGCTGACAGCTGGGATCTTCACTCCTCTCTACCTTGAGCCTGTTTCCAATCCCACTTGGCTCCACAAATGCTATCCTAATCAAATGCTCTTCCATGCTCAGGAGCCTTTTGCTGATCACCTCATAGGCCACAAAAATGTTCCTGGAAATGGAAATATAATCTTGTTTTCACTGCTAATAGTCACAAGGCTGTACATGTTCATTTCTTCCTGGTTGAAGTTATCCTTAGCGTCAATTATGCAGAACGATAAACAATTATCTAATATGGAAAATAAAAAAGTTTGGAAACAAATCTAAAGATAAGGAGAAATTTTTCTCAATTAGTTCAATTACAAGAGAATAAACATATATTCTTACTGTATAATTAGACAGATTAGAATCAGGTCTACTCTGTTTCCCATTTTTTTACAGACACAGGTACTGTGGAGGGTGCTCAGTTGGGAAATGTCATTTGATTCTTTGAACTTATTACAAAAACCATTGGGTTGAGGCATCATTAAAAATTGTTCTTTATGGCGAATGGCCAACAATTATGTTCTTTTGGTTTTTTGGTAAAGCAAAATATTGCAAAAAACCCAACTTACAAAAGGCCTGCCACACAGGTCCAAGAGCCCCTCTGCACATATCTTCCACCAGCTTGGATGGTGGTGACGCAGAGAGCTCACCTCAGAGAAGCCCCAGTAAGATTGGGATGGGCACCTTAGAGATACTCCATGTAAGATTGGGATGCGCACCTCAGAGATACTCCATGTAAGACTGGGATGGGCACCTCGGAGATGCTCCATGTAAGACAGGCAGGGGTGCCCTCGTATTTCTTGTGGTCCATGGGATGGAACCTGGGATCTAATGCAAGCCAGACATGTCTACCACTGAGCTGTGCTCCCAGCCCCCATTTTACTTTTTGTTGTTGTTTTTGAGGGGGGTACAGGATTTCTCTGTGAAGCCCGGGATGTCCTGGAACTCACTGTGTAGACCAGGCTGGTCTCAAACTCACAGGGATCTGCCTCCCAAGTGCTAGGATTAAAGGTATGCACCACCACTGCCTGGCATTTTACTTTTCAAATTTGAGATACACACCTTAAATGTGAATAATGAAATCATATTAGTTCTGTATTAGAAGAAAGTCTGGGTGTATACACTTCCTAATTGGTTGTTCACACAAACATTAAATACTCCACATCCACATCAACTAAAGCTTCTGCTGTTAAATCTTTTGCTATGTAGCCCAGGCTGGCCAACTAGAGCTTGGGGTTCTTTTGCCACTGTATCATGACGCTGGGATTACAGGTCTGTGCTGCCATGACGAGTTATTTTATGACAGTTATGTGTATATGCTGTTGAGGTGGCACATGTACCACACTTGCACAGGAGGTCAGAGGACAGCTTTTAGGCCTGGGTTCTTGCTGTGGAATAATCCTTTTATACACTGTGAACATGTATTGCTATTATTAGTAGTAAAGAGCTGACAAGCCAACAGCTAAGCAAGAAGAGGTCAAGAAATTTATTTAATCTGTGATGCTATGTCCGGGCTAGCCTCACTACTGTGGGGACCCTCCTGCCTCTGTATCCCAACTGTTGGGAGGACAAACATGAATCATTGCACCTGGCTGGACTGATTTTTAATCTCTGTAATTGTTTTTCATAAAGACTGTTAAGAAACAAAAAAACTAGCCTACAAACTGATTTTGAATATATTAAGGGATACCTGTTAATGGAAACTATGCAATGTTATATTTGGAGAAACTTAAACAATTGGTTATGTTTCACATTTCCTTTGTTTTGTTTTGTTCTCTAGTTTTATAGATTGTTCAAATACCTTCAGGGTTAGCCCCAGCCCTCTCCTGCCTCTGCCTTCCAGGTGCTGGGATTCCAGACATGCACTACCACACCCTGCTTCTCTTTTTACTTCTGACAGCCACTCACTAAGCTGCCCAGCCGGGCCATGAACTATGGATCCAACTCTCTCATCTTGCTGTTCTACAGACAGGGTCTCAGGTAGCTCAGGCTGGCCTCAAACACACTTGGTAGCCAGGGATTCCAAGGATCCATGCTTTTTACCCCCTGGCTCCTAAAAACACACCTGAACGGACAGTTCTTGAGCCTGTTGGACAGGACTGTCCCCTCCAACCCCTCACTAGCTACCAGATTTCTCATGGTTTCAGTAAGCCTGATGTGGAGTCAGCCAGCGTCGATTGTATCTGCAGCTGGCTTTTCCCCTACAGGTGATCATCTTTTCTTTTGCTTTGCTCACTGTTAATGGTCACACACTCAGTTCCAAATTCTCCTCAATCCCCTCAGCTATGTAACTCCACGCTCAAAGCATTCACACATATATAGCATTTATTTAGTTTCCTTTACTTGTAAAAATTCTAGAAACTTCTGGTGTGACCAGGATCTTTCACAGAGTCCCACTTTGTCTTAATTTTCTTTCCCGTTCCTCCCCCCCCCCCCCTTTATTTGTTGAAGGTAGAGGGAGTGGCAGGAGAATCTCTGTGAGTTTGAGGATAGCCTGGTATACACAGAGAGCACCAAAACAGCCAAGACTACACAGAGAGACCATGTTTCAAACAAAACAAACAACAACAACATGGGTTCAATTCCAAGTCATGGTGGCTCAAACTGTCAATAACTCCAGTTTCAGAGGACCCAATGCCCTTTTCTGTCCTCCACGGGCACCAGACATGCATGTGGTATACACAGATTTACATTCGAGTAAAATACTCATACACATAAAATAAATAGGAAATACCCTAGGGAGATGGCTCAGTGGTTAAAGTGTTTGTTACATAAGTAACCACTTTGGATCAGCAGAAACTATGCAAAGGCTGGTTGGGCATAGTGGCCCCCTGTAACCCCAGCATAAGGAAGGCAGAGACAAGGATACAGGAACTAGCCATGTCAGTGAGCTCTGGGTTCAATAAGAGACTCTGCCTCACTACATAAGGTGAGGAGCAATTGAAGAAGGCTCTTGACATCATACACAGACATGGGAACCTACACACATACATATATGTATGCACACTGCACATACAAACACAGAAAAATTAAGATAACACAAGACCTGGGGACTGGGCACGCCTTTAATCCCAGCATCCAGGAGGCAGAGGCAGGTGGAACTCTGTGAGTTAAAGGCCAGCCTGGTCTACAGAGTGAGTTCCAGGACAGCCAAAAGCTACACAAAAAAAACCCTGTCTTGAAAACTTAAAAAAGAAAACAAAAAAACCCTCCAAAAAACCAAGACCTGAGTTCCTTCTGATCAACAGATTCCTGATGCCCAAACCTGCCAAGAGTCAGGGTTCTGTACTTTACAGACCAATCTAACCCTGTTCATACCATCAACACCTAATGTCCAAATGTCCAGTGTCCAAAACCAACTGTCTCTAGTTCAGACCTCTGCTTCTCCCTGGGGTCTCCCTGGGGTGTCCCCCACATGTTCAAAAGTGAATTTTTGTTGTTTCTCTTCACCCAAGCCTCATGTCTCTCATCTTCCCCATAAGCTGGGTCAGGGGCTAGAAACCACCCTCTGCATCCGCCATTCCCCTTGCTCACATCCACCAGTCACTAAGCTTCTCTTGGCCAACAGTCAATACAAATCTTATAAACAGCCACTGCTCCCCCGGGCTGTGCCAAGGCCTCTACGCACTGCCGTCTCCCAGCTTCCGTGTCTTCCCTTCAATCAGTTCTCCTAGGAGCAAGGAACCTAGCTGTTATTAGGTCTCTACTAAAATTTCCTTGTTCCAAGATTTGTTTTCTTAATTGAATGCTTTCACTATATTTGTGTGCTACGTGCGCATTCATGAGTGCAAGCATCATGCATGTGAAGGCCAGAGGACTTGCTGGTTCTCTCCTTTTATCATGGGCATCCTGGGGTTTGAACTCAGATGCGCAGGCTTGGCAGCAAACACTTTTACCCGCTGAGTCATCTTGCCAGTCTCTATGATGCCTTTCTGACCCCCCAAGCTCAGCAAAACCTTCTGTGTTTTGTCTTGCAATCTGGCTGCTTCTTGTCACAGCTGCATTACAGGAAGTGATTGTGGTTTTTCTCTTTTAAAGACTTACTTTACTTAAGTGTGTACATCTGTGTGCACCAAGGTCATGTGCACACACTGTGTTCATAAGCATGCTTGAGGATGGTAGTGAATCCCCTAGAGCTGGAATGGTAGGCAGCTGTGCACCATCTAATGTGGGTGCTGGGAACTGAACGTGGGTTCTCTCCAAGAGCTGTCCATGCTAATGGCCGAGCCATCTTTCCAGTGCGGTGACTATTTACATATAGCGTAGAAGTGGTTGCTAGAACTGGTCCTCCCTACTGGGGTATATAAGCCTAAGTGAGGGCAAGGACCTCTTGGGTACCCAGCTATGGACAAAGTACCTGATATAAAAAACAAATCTGATGAACTAAATAATAAACAAACAAATGAATCTTATGGTATAAAAATTCTTCATGTGATGTCAGAGGTGACAGAAAGCATATGATACACATAGTATTTTTTTTAAAGATCAAATCTAGGGACTTGTACATACTAAACAGGCATTCTTTTTTTAATTATTTATTTTATGTGAATTGGTGTTTTGCCTGCATGTATGTCTGTGTGAGGATATCAAATTTTGGAGTTATAGACAGTTGTGAGCTTCCATGTGGGTGCTGGGAATTGAACTTAGGTCCTCTGCAAGAGCAGTCAGTGCTCTTAACCACTGAGCCATCCGTCCAGCCCTATACATAGTATTTTTAAACTGTATTTTAGATTCTGTTCAATGTTACAGACTCTCTCAAAGGACATTATTAGGTCAAATGTATTAATGTTTTAAAAATGTTTAAAATTATGAGAATACTTATTTCTGCCGTGCCTTCTGGCTTGTTTTGCTCTTGCAGGGCTGTGAGATATTTCTAAGTGCAAAAATCTGAATTTTCTTTGGATCTCTTAGGGGCCAAAAGCACTGAATGAATATACTGAAGCGGCTCATAAAACTGTCAGTCTTGACATGTGGAACTAAGAAAATTCTGTTTCTAGATGCCCGTTTGGTAGCATAGGAACCAGAACCTTTGGACCTGGTTCAGGGTTGCCTCTGCCGCCTCTTGCTAGTGAGGAGTCACTGGACAGATTATCCCAGATGTGTATAAGGCACCTACAGTTTCTCAGGCTGCAACTGTCTGTAGCTAAGTACGTGGCGCAATGGTCCTGTGTCACCTGCTCCTACTGATGTCAGCTCCAAGGGCTGGGAAGGAGAAGAGCAACAAGTAACACTGCCTCTGCGGAAGCTCGGGCCTGGACAAGTGTGCCAGACTGAACCCAGCTCAGGGCAAGTGGGCCTGGTCATTTGCTATTCACGTCGGACCCTACTCAATGGGAGGTCCGTCTGTGATACAGATGACAAAAGTAGACAGACGAAGAGTTGGATGCTACCAGTGCAGCCCTGGACCTCAAAACCAGTGGGACCAACAGTCCTATTTTCAGGGTTTTGGCCACAATAAGCCTCCCTGCCTCTGGGTTCTTCCACACAGAATCTCTCTATTCCACCCAATTCTTATTTTCAGATGTGGGCACTCAAACCTTTAAAGTACAGATTTTCCTCCAACCAACATGTAGCCCTAGACGAACCCCCGACTTTCAAATTCATCTATTTTTATCTGTGGTATTGAGTTGCATGGGCCAGGCATCCATGGCCTGACCCCTCTGAGGCTGGGAGCCCAAACAAACCTTTTCTGCCTTGGGTTGTTTCTTGTAGTCTTCAAATCAATGACATTCACTCATAACAGAGTCTGTCTGCTGGTCACTGAGTTCCCCAGCAGGATAATCTCCTGACTTCCTTTTTTTTTTCCCCGAGACAGGGTCTCTCTGTAGCTTTGGAGCCTGTCCTGGAACTAGCTCTTGTAGACCAGGCTGGTCTTGAACTCACAGAGATCCGCCTGCCTCTGCCTCTCTGCCTCCCGAGTGCTGGGATTAAAGGCATGCGCCACCACCGCCCGGCTCCTTTTCTGTTTTTTTTTTTTTTTTTTTTGGAGACAGGGTTTTCCCGTATTGTAACTCACTCTGCACACCAGGCTGGCCTTGAACTCATAGATCCACCTGCCTCTGCCTCCTTAGTGCAGGAATTAGAGGTGTGGCTGATGGTCTATTATTTTTCATGGTTACATTCCCCCCTGAAGGGAAAAGGGATGTTTCTACTCAAAATCTCTGGGGCAAGTGATACAAGTCCAAAGGAAAGTTCCCAGGCAGAGCCTACAAAACTGATGTACCAAGATATCACTCACAGTGAGTGTGTGCAGGCAACTACCAGTAAAGTCCAATCCTGCCCTATACTCTGAAGGCATAGCCTTCTATGGGAAATCTAGAAGGAACAAGCCTAATACAGGAATGCCTTCTCTGTGATTCTTCCCGCAAAAAGGAATGGGTCATGTCAAAAAAAAAAAAAAAAACAAAAAAGAAAAAAGAAAAAACCAAATAACCAAACAACAAAAACTCCAAGACAATGAACTCTAAGCACTCCTACTTATCAGCTACCTGGGCTCCTGGTGGTCATGGGAGACCCAGGAAGACCATCTATCTGCAGGCCTCCTTTCTGAACAGCTTGCTATCATATCATGCTTTTCAGATCCTCCCTTACTGTGGCACCCCCAAACTGTAGCCACCTAACTACTGGAAGGCCCAGGATGTAGGCCTGGGACATCCATTCACTTGCCACTCACCAGCACTGGGGTCTGTGGGTGTCTCACCCTCCTCAGAGTCCTCTTGCTCCTGCATGGCTGGCCTTTCTCCACGCTCCATCTGTGACATGAGGTCTGGTTTGGATATTGCATAGTCTGGAAAGAAAATATTCCATGGTAAGAGGTGGCACTGTATTCTGTAAAGGGGCTCTGTATTCTGTATTCATTCGAGGGGATGTGACCTAGAAGAGCCCTTCTTCCAGGGACTAGCAATGCTGGAAAATAAATGGGCAAGTATTCAGCCTCTTGCTCCAGGCCCATTGTGCACGTGTGTTTCATGATGTTCACAGGTACTGAAGCTTGCTCAAGAGCTTCATGACAAAATTCAGATTGTATGAAGAACTAATCCTGATAAAGTATAAAATTCATAAAACAAAATACTGATAGAGTTCCTTATATAAAAAAGGGCTGTCAATCATGATGGCTCACGTCTGTAATGCCAGCACTTGGGAGGCGGAGACAGAACTGCTGTGAGTCCAATGCTGGCTTGGGCCATAGAGGGAGAGCCTGTACCCAAGAAAAAAAATTAAAAAAAAAAAAAATAATAAGAGGCCAGATGTGTGGCATGCACACTTAATCTCAGCACTGGGAGACAGAGGTAAGCAGATCTCTGTGAATTCAAGGTGAGCCTGGCCTATACTGTGAGTTTCAGGTTGGCCAAGGCTACACAGTGAAACCCTGTCTCCAAAAGAAAAAGAAAAAGTTAGGGCAGGCATGTAGCTCAGTGGTAAAACATGTGCTTTACATATATGAGACCCTAGGTTCAATTCTCAATACTCCTCAAAAAGTTTAAGATTATTTTAAAATAAAAAGATGAAGAAATGTGGCAGAAATATTAGAAACATACACACTCATCACATATAGCAAATGGTTAATTCATAATTATTCAAAAGCAACCTTTATAATCAGTGAAAAAGGAGCAAAAGTATAAATAAGTAATTCACAGGCTACAAATGACTTGCAATCACATAGAAAAAAATGCACAACTTCACTAACCACCAAATAAATACACTCGAATAAAAATAGTATCAGTTTTTCATTATCGAAAGGACAAATATTTGCCTATGTTAAGTACTTGGAACGGAGAGGAATCAGGAGTTCAAGGTCAGCACATCTGAGGCCAGTCTGGGTTACAAAATCTTGTCTCACAAAACAAAACAAAACACGACAGAGATTTAAAACAACAGAATAAACAAGGGTGTGAAGAAATCCATTCTCATGTGCCGCTGTAGACAAGACACCATTCAGCCATCTAGGAGGCACCACGGTGGTACATCCCTCACCCCAAGCCCACTCCACATCTGTACTGTCGATCACTGGGTCGATGATGCACAGATTTACAGGGCTGTTTATCACAACAGCAGCGAGACACAGAAGCAGCACGACTCAGCAGCCGTACAGTCAAAAGCCAGAGTTCAGAGGGCTAGAGAAAAGCTCAGGGGTTAAGAACACTTGTTGCTCTTGCAGACAATCTGGTTAGGTTTCTAGAACCCACGTGGTGGCTCACAATCACCTTTAACTCGAGTTCTAGGAGAGTTCAATGCCTTCTTCTGATCTCCATGGGCACCAGGCATGCATGTGGTACACATGCTAACATGAAGGCAAAACAATCAAAACATATTTTTTTTAAAAAGGCCACAGTTCACCTGGATACTGTACCTTCTTTCCAAGGGTTGTGGCCTACAGGTGCTGATAAAGAAAGCTGTCCCCTGGTCTAATGTAAGGTACTGTAAGTGAATGGTTGCCTTCGTGCAAACTCCACACTACATGTGTAAGATGAGAAAGGACACAATCTAAAGAGGACACTTCCTCTGTGGGGTGGTGATAGCGAGCGCATAGTGGTTGTTCTTTGTTACTGCAAATTGGTAACTTTTCATAATTATGCTGGTATTTAAAAAAAACATAAATTTTTAAGAAGAGTAATGTTAGCCTATGGAAAAATATGTCTAAAATTACCTTTTCTAGCATAAATCAGTTTGCTTAAATCTACAGGCATTTTTGCCTACACGTCTGTCTGTCCACCATGTACACAGTGCTGTAGAGGCAAGAGGGCATTGGATCCTTTGGAACTGAAGTTACATATGGTTGTGAACTACCATGTGGGTGCTGAGAATCAAATCCAGGTCTTCGGGAAGAGCAGCAGATGTTTGTAATATAAGCTCTCTCTCCAGCCCCGTATTTATTTAGTTTTATTTTAGTGTAAGTGTTTGCCTACATGTCTGTATGTGTACCATGTGTGCCTCATACCCACAGAGGCCACAGATAGTTGCCATGTGGGCGCTGGGAACCAAACTGAAGTCCTCTGCAAGAGCAGCAAGTGTTCAACTGCTGAGACACCTTAGCACCTGAATCAAAGTCTTTGTCCAACAGCGTACTCAGCATGCAAACATTTCTCTCTTGTGTTTGTGTTTTTAATGAAAACAAGAACCAACAGACATTGGTATAGACAGACTTCTATGAGACTTCCTAATGCAGATCAGGACCCTGGGGCCATATGGCCTCAGTAAGTGACAGTGTTCAGTTGTATGAGTAAGAAAACTAGGTCTCGATCTTGTCCTCAGTCCCTCACTACATGTTATTCTTGGGAAGCATTTCACACCCTGATGACACACAGTAGGCCCTCAGCACATGTGTTCTCTTCTAGTGACTTTCCTTTTAATAATAATTTCCTAGATAAATGAATTTTGTGAGCAGGATACAGAGGAAATGTTCTGATGGAGAAGCCCACCACCGTCTAGCCAGCTTTTCCCCTGCTGCCCCAAGTGCTTCTCCAGAGTGTGGTGTCTCTATGTATAGATTGTTCCAGCTGTGCCATACTGATATACAAGAGTATGTGAGAGGCTTGGTTTTGTTGTTCTTGTTGTTTTATTAATGTTACTCCTTTTAAAAAATATTTATTTATTATGTATACAATATTCATTCTGTGTATATGCCTGCAGGCCAGAAGAGGGTACCAGACCCCATTACAGATGGTTGTGAGCCACCATGTGGTTGCTGGGAATTGAACTCAGGACTTTTGGATGAATAGGCAATGCTCTTAACCTCTGAGCCATCTCTCCAGTCCCCTAATGTTACTCTTGTTAAAAGAAGAAATTATCTTATTTTTAATTACATGTACGTGTATGTTTGTGTACATGTGATTCCAGATGCCTACAAAGTTCAGAAGAGAGTGTCAGACGTTTGGAGCTGGCCTTATGTGGCTACCTGATGTGTGTGCTGGGAACTTTTAACCACTGAGCAACTCTAACCCATCTGTGGCACTCTTTAAAATTCTGTTTGCAGGCGGGGAGATGGTTCAGGTGGTAAAGTGCCTGCT
Organism: Chionomys nivalis; assembly: GCF_950005125.1. Taxonomy (NCBI): domain Eukaryota; kingdom Metazoa; phylum Chordata; class Mammalia; order Rodentia; family Cricetidae; genus Chionomys; species Chionomys nivalis. The sequence continues at coordinate 155,072,286 of NC_080086.1, read as the reverse complement.
CAGTATGAATGAGAACAAGTCTCGATTCCCAGCACCCATGTAAAAGCCAGGTGTGGTGGTGATCATCTGTAACCCTAGTGCTGGTGGGGTCGGGGGTTGGGGGAAACAGAGAGGTCCCAGAAGCACACTGGCCAGCCAGCCTAGTCAGGTGAACTAGTTCAGTGACAGGCCTCATCTTAAAAAACTAAGAACAACATTTGACATTGACCTCTGGCCTCCACGTGCAGACATGCACACAACATAATATACACATACACACAAAACAAGTAAAATTCTCTCTGAAGCAAGGTGTGGTAGTGCATGTCTATAATCTCAACATTCAGAAAGTTGAGGCAGCAGGATTGTAAATTCAAGGGCAGCCTGGGATAAATGGTTGTTTCAGGCTAGCCTCTCTCAACAGAAAGATCCTATTTCCTATTAAACTTATCATATGCATGGCAGTGCATTCCTATAATCCTGGTTCTAGGGAGGCAGAAGCTGGAGGATCTCAGTGAGTTTGAGGCTAGCCTGGTCTACACAGCAAGTTCTAGGTCATCCAGGGCAACTCTATAACAAAACAAAACAACTCATACATACAAACCTAAACCCAAACATGCACCCCCACCAATGAACCAAATAAAACCAAAACCAAGGCCGGGCGGTGGTGGCACAAGCCTTTAATCCCAGCACTTGGGAGGCAGAGGCAGGCGGATCTCTGTGAGTTCGAGACCAGCCTGGTCTACAAGAGCTAGTTCCAGGACAGGCTCCAAAACCACAGAGAAACCCTGTCTCGAAAAAACCAAAAAAAAAAAAAAAAAAAAAGTAAAACCAAAACCAAACCAAATGTTTGCCTTCTTACCCATAGAGACCAGAGACTCATAGTTGCCCCTCATTACATTCTTGTAGAGCTCCTTCTGCCACTCAGAGAGGTTTCCCCATTCCTGCTCTGAGAAATGGACGGCGACATCATCAAATGTGACAGGGACCTGAAACCAAACAACTGGGTCAGAAAAGACCAAAGTGATGTAATACCACAGACTGTTAAACCCCAGCTCTTCTTACATTTCCTTTTTTTATTTATTATGTATACAATGTTCTGTCTGTGTATGCCTGCAGGCCAGAAGAGGGCACCAGACCTCATTACAGATGGTTGTGAGCCACCATGTGGTTGCTGGGAATTGAACTCAGGACCTTTGGAAGAGCAGGCAATGCTCTTAACCGCTGAGCCATCTCTGCAGCCCAGGATTAACATTTTTTTTATATTTATTTATTATGTATACAATATTCTTTCTGTGTGTATGCTTGAAGGCCAGAAGAGGGCATCAGACCTCATTATAGATGGTTGTGAGCCACCATGTGGTTGCTGGGAATTGAACTCAAGACCTTTGGAAGAGCAGGGAACGCTCTTAACCCGCTGAGCCATCTCTCCAGCCCCCAGCTCTCCTTCTTAAGGAGGGAGAGGAAAGCCTTCCTCCCCTGCCCTTGCTTAGGGGTTTTATGGACTGGAGGACTCATCTTGCCCGGGGCCTTTCCCCGACTTTAAAACACGTGGCACCAGTAGCAACAGGGAACCTGCAGGAAATGCAGACTCTTAGGCCTTGCCGTGGACCTTCAGGGACCAGTGTGCCTTTAGTGAGGCCCTAGAGTTCTAATGCACACCAGCCCTCAGGAGGTACTGGCTTACAGTCTGTTTGAAACAAAAAGAAAACTGGTCTACACTCATGTTCCTTTAGAGCCATCTGGAAAATAAGATGAAAGCCTGGTTCTTAGCTCCTCAAGGATACTTCCTAAATGAGCTTTATTGGTATTAAAGATTTAGAAGTAAACTGACAAAAAACTATGTCAGAGAGCAGAAAACCTCTAGCAGTGAACTACATTCTTCTGCCGTGCCGTCTGAGGGGAAGCATTAAGCATTGCTCATTGGTACTATTGTCCCTCGGTACCTGCAAGGGATTGGCTCCAGAACCTCAGGATACCAAAGTCTGCAGATGCTGAAGCCCTTATATATAATGGCACAGTAATTTCATAAAACCTATAAAAAGCTCCAGCACTTTAAATCATCCCTGGATGGCATGCAATGCTGCCCCAGTGTGAATGCTGGGTACAGTTGCTACAATTTATCACTCAGGGACAGCTAGAGGAACTTGTTCATGTTCAGTGCAGACATATTAACCTGGAGTCAGCGCGCAGAACCAGAGTGTGTGGAGGGCGGACTGAAAGGGCAGGCTTTACACACTCTTCCAAGCCTTCCTTCTGCATCCTATCTCAGGCTCTGGGAAGGGCTTCGCTCACTGCTTTGTAAGTGAACTTTCACACCACTCTGAGCTTTTAACAACAGCTGAGGCAATACCGGACAGCAGGGAGCCTTACTTCTTAATTTTCCTTTCCCAACCATCACCTTTCCTTTCTTTCAACTGAACTAAACCCCTAAGCCAGGTTCCCCCGGGTGTACCTTGGGAACTTCTCCATTGCTGCCTGGGGGTAGCCGCAGGATCCAGAAATTTCTGTTTTTCAGCAGATTCTCCATGTTCTCCAGGCGCCGCTGCAGCAGCCCGTACTCCTGCAGTAAAGTCCCCAGTACGACCCACTTGCTCTCCAGATGGTTTGCAAACTCCACAGCCGTTCTCTCACAGTCTGCTATCTTCTTCTCGTTGGTCCCTGTCCTGCCCTCCAGGGTCAGCAGCCGCATGGCCTGGGCCTCCAGTTTCCTCTCCACCGCTTGGACAGCAGCCCACACAGCTAGGCGAGTGATCTCTGCAGTGGGCAGCGGCTGCTCCTTCTGGGCTGCAGAGGAGGTAGGAAAAGGAGTGTCCTTTTGCGAAGTGGGACTCTGGAGCAGGGCATCCATGTCAGTTTCCGGAACCGTGGGCGACAGAGTTAGCGAGTCTTTCTCGGGAACCTCAGGAGAGTGGGGTGGAGCTTCCTGATGTTGGATGGAGTGGGAAAGGAGAGGGGTCCCCTGACCAGCAGCCGAAGGAGGATACTGAGTTTCTTCTTGGGAAGCCAGGGATACCTGGTGGTGTGTGTCTTGCTCCGAGGTGGCAGGATACAGGAGTGAAGGTCCCTTCTGGAGAACGGGTGACATCTGGCCAGAAGTCTCTTGCTTAGGAGTACTGTCAGTCTGGGGCAGGGCACCTTGCCGGGGGGCGGGGGGAGACAAGGAAGGAATTTCTTTCGGGGGAAGAATGCAAGAAGGGAACACAGTTTCTCTGGGGAGTCCAGCAGAGGCCTGATGCACAGACTCTTCGTGTGGAACGCCGGAGAATGACAGAGGTGATGAGTGTTCGTCCTCCATGTCCAGCTGCTGGACCTGTGTTCAAGGAGAGAAGGACAGACAGCATTAAAGGTCACAGTCTCCAGCTGGCAAAACAAATCCAAGAAACAGGCATTCATGCTAAAATGCCCCCAGTTTCTGCAACAATAAGACATTCCAAGGAGGAAAATGTCTTCCGACAGTGGGACTGATGTAGACGTCGATGGTAAAGCTATTAGGGACACCACATAAAGGACGGCCATGCCACCTTCCGTTTCCTACAGATATGATGAACGGTGTGCAGGCGGGAAGGGGACCAGGGAGAAATCAGAGCACTCGGCTGCTGGTCCCATCAATACCTATCACTGCCCTTTCCACTATGGCCTGCTTGTTTGTCTGCAGAGGCTGGGGCTTGGGGCATGGCGACTGGCTTCTGCTCCAAGTAAAGGACACTGGGATATGGTGGCGGGTAACACAGGCAATGCAGCCTCCTCAGGAGTCCAGGTTTCCTAGGTAGATGGCCCACTGGGACAGGTGTACATTGCTGGGCTTGGCTCCCTCACTGCGGCTCTTGAGGTAGGGAATGAGGGAGAAGGCAGGCCTGCCATGACGGAAGCCGTGCAGATACTACACTAGTTTTGAGTGTGACAAAGGTGTTAGGGACCAGAGGCAGAATAAAGATGTGGTTCCTTGTGGCACTCCGATCCCCATCTTGCCACATCCACATTAAAATCTTGAACCACGAGGGAGCTGGAGCCATGCTCTTCTGTGAGTGCTCAGTCCAGTTATCTAGTCACTCAATACCTTTACCGGATCTACACGTAGCTTTTCTGTAACCATTTTTGTTCTTTTCTTCATACTATTCCTTCAAGGACTCCCTGTTCAGCCTCTGTGTTCTCTATAAGAGCGCTCTGTAAGGAAATTAACTCGTGCTCAATAAATGGCTGTGGAGTGAGTCAACTGTACACTGATAAACTGAAAAGACTATCTAGGTAAGTAACGAGGCTCCTTTTGCCATCTATGGACGACTCGTCTAAACGCACGCTATGCCTCCCGCAGCTGTCTTTCTTACGTCTCCTCATTGATTCGCACGATTTCACCACAGTAGCAATATACTTTTAAGCCAAGGACTGAAGATTTTGAGACCTTGTCCAGCATAGATCTTTGAGAAAGTACGACCCATAGCTGTTATATGGGAGCTTATTAGCAGGGTAAATATTTCGGATTTATTATGTGCCATAAACTGTGTAAGCGTTTCAAAGGATTACCTCACCTGAGCCCCACAAAAGTTGATGAACTAGACGCTACTGGAGTTATCCACCTTTAGCCGACGAAAACACAGAAAATAGGAGAGGTCACATGTGCCTTGCCTCAGGTCACACGGACTCTAGGCCTCAATTATAGACAGGCAGCTGATAGGTGTGAGCCAAGTCAGAGGCTTGGTGATTTAATACTTATGGGAGGCTTACCACAGGCACATGGGGATGGAAGGCCCTATCCCTTAAAGACATTGCTGATTATGGTGGTGTCGAGATCCCCTAGGAAACCTAATGCAAGCGATGAGTTCTCAACATACCCACAGATGCATACTTCTGCAAACACTGAAAGTGGTCAAGGACGCCTTAACTCTCAGCCCTTCATTGTTGAGTTGGTAGCAAGACTAGACAGATCCCTTAGATGGAAGCCTCACTAACACAGGTAAAGAAACCAACAGAGCCAACACAAGAGGTACATTAAGACTGTCTACCTGAGGGCTATTTGCCTACAATTAGTAGGAAGAAGGAAAAAAAATACCTGGAGGGCAGGTTAAGTGTCTGCCTAACACAAGGTTTTAACTCAAACAAGAAAAAAGGCTCACTATAGTAAATAAAGCCAACAGGGCAAGACATCTTTTTAGCCAGTTGAATCTGAGCTCAAAGGAAAATAGTATATTTGTTTCCTCTATTTAGGGACCTGGAGTACGGGAAAGAGGTGAAGAATCACAAGGCCCTTCCCTTTCCCCTTCTGCTACTTAAGTCCTGATACAATGTCATCAGTTCCAGTAAACCTGTGGCTTGATCTTACCCTTAAATAAAGATACCTAAAAGGAAAAAGCTCAAATCCTCAAACTCCTAGAAGAGAGAGGAAGGTTAGAACTCCTCTGTGCCACAGTTCATAGATTCTACCTGTCTCTCTTTCTCCCTCCTTGTATGGTTAAGAGAATGGGGGCTCCAGGATCCATGCCAACATACTAGAAAAGCGCATAACGAAACACATTCAGACTTCTTACAAAAGATGTGGCATTTTCTTACATGACCCAGGATGGTTCCACCAGAATTACATGCCATGAAAGGGTTCTGGAGACCTAAGCCCAGAGGTAGGCAGGTTTAAAAAAAAAAATCTTCGTTTTATTTCCCATGAGTTTTGTTATTGTTATTTTAAGAACTGAAAGGCTTTTAGAAAGCCATCTATCCCAGCTCTTCCTGAACACATAGGAAACAGGCTCAAAGGCACGGACCCCCTGCAGCAAACCTGCCTAGCAGAGATAGGGTGCCTCAGAGAGCACGTTGGGTGGGAGGGCGATTAATTATTGAATGACCCTCTGAAGTGGTACGTCAACCTCTTAGGTGCTCACTCGCCAGACCCCATCCATCCATACCCCAAGTTTGACTCGGGGCCCTCCTGATGCAGACGCTGTGGGTCACAGGGCCCCCCACATCAGAGACGCTGGGCTGGGCGCTGCCCGGCCTTCCCCTCCTCCCCCGACGGGCCGCAGCCAGTGCTCAGCCAGCCCAGGCCGCCCACCCCGGTGAAGCCGCCGCCAGCGCCGCCCCCTCCCCGTCCAGGCCCGCAGCACGCAGGGCAGGCCTCAACGGGGCTGCGGGCACCCAGCCCGGGCCGACTCGCTACGTGACCTTGGGGCAGGCAGGGCAGGTCGCCGCCGGGTGTCCGTGCCTCAGTGTCTCCGCTCTGCGAAATGGGAGAGCCGCGTCAGCGCCGCGCCCAGGCCGGGAGCCGCTCCGCGGGGCCGAGCTCTGCGGAAAACGTGCCGCCGGCCACCCCGACGGACGCAGCGCCGGCTCCGCAGCCAGGGAGCGAGCGCGCCGCCCGCGCCCCACCTCGGGCCGCGTGTCCGGGCGCCGTGCGGCCGCGCAGCCTCGCACGGACGGCCGCCGCTCCCGCCCGCCCCGGCCGGCCTCCCCCCCAGGGGGCGCGCGAGCCCGCCAGGGCGCCCCCTCCCCGCTAACGTCGCCGCGCCCGGCCCTTACCGAGACCCCAGGCCGGGCCGCCGAGCCCGGAGCACGCAGGCAGTCCCCCGGGCCCCGAGGCCGCGCGTCCGTGTGCGCGCGAGCTGCCCTCCCCGGAGCCGGGGCCGCCTCGGCCATGGCCCTGCGCCGCCCGGCCCGCGCCGCGCAGTCCCCGCCGCCGCCGCCGCGCGCAGTCCCACGCAGGCCCGGAGTCGTGGGCGGGCTGGCAGCACGGCGCGGCCTGGCCTCGCCCGCCGGGGCTGCGCGGCCGTCGGGCCCCGGCCTGCTCGGGGCTGCGCGCGGCGGGCGGGCGCGGGCGGCGGCGGCGGCGTCGGAGCGCGGCTGTGCGGGCTGTTCTCCGGCGGCAAGCTGGGCCCCGGCGCTCCGCGGCCGCCCCCGGCGCGCTCGCCCGCCCCGAGCGGCCGACGCTGCGACCCCGGCTGCGGCCCGGGCCCCGGCTGCGAGCTGCGCGGCCGTCCCGGCGCCTCTTCAGCAGGGGAGCTGCACCGCAGCTGCCATGTTGCTACAAACTGCATCCTGGGAGGCATGTCCCTCTCAGGCGTTTCAAGAGGAGCGCTTGGAGGCTCGTCGGAGGCGGCCGGAACCCAGACAGCTCCATCTACAGCCGGTAGGAGCGAACAGTGAGGCGCGGGCCGCCGCGGCGCCGGACACGCCCTGAGCCCGTCGCGGCTCCCGGGCCCTCGCGGCTCACCTGGCGTCCTGGCGGCCCGGCGCCCTCGGGCCTGGCCGCGGCGGGCGGCGGCGGCGGCGGAGCGGAATCCGGGGCGCGCGGCCCGCGCGGCGCGTTGGCTCTGGAGGCGGGCCGATGGGCTCCGACAGCCTTCCGCCGGCGGCCGCCTGCGCGTCTCAAACCCAGAACCCGGTCGTTGGCTTTCAAAACCTGCGCTCACAAAGGGATCGGAGAGAGCCGTCACACCAGAGAAAGCCGGAGTTCATGTGACCAGCGCGGTGCAGCCCGGGTTCCAGGGACGCGGGCTGTGGATCTAAGGGGAGCGAGGGGTGGGGGTGGGAGTGCTTTGTGAAAAGCCTCAGTGTTGTTTTCGGCCAGAAAGGACAGAATTCCTGGAATCCTTGAGGGCACCGGCTGGAAGGGGCTAGACGGGCTGCTTGGGAGGAAACTGAGGCCGAGCGGGGAGCGGCTTGCTGACCCCAAGTTGCTGTTTGGCCCCCGTGTACATAGTGCTCTTTCCAACCGTGACAGATGACCCTCTTTCCTGGACAGGTTCACGGAAACGCGTGTTTGTTGAATGCCGAGGAGCTGGCAAGATCTGGGAACGGAGTGAAAAAAGAAAGCGAGAAAAAAAGTGAGCAGGTGCCCTGGTTAAGTTAGGGATGCACCCCAACTGGAACCGAGAGGAAAAGGCAGAATAATTTTTTTCACTTCATGGAACCCTGGGGATGTCGGGGTTGGAACGGGTCTTAGAAGGCAACCGGGCAGTATGCAGCTCTCACTAAAAAACGGAGACGAGGCCCAGGCCGTCTAATTTACCTCCCTCTAGTCTGTCTATGAATTGCCTGTCAGGTGTGCACCCGCAAACAGTGTACCCTACTGGGTTCGGTATTCTTGAAAATTTATACAAATGGCTCTTTATTCAGCCCACATCCTGTTGCAGTTTTTTGTTTTCACGGCCAATTATTGTTATTTTGAGATACGGCGTGTGTAAACAAGTCTGTTTGGTCTATTCGTTTTAACCACTGTATAGTATTTCATTATCCTTTGGGGGGGGTGAAAGCAACCCAGCTGCCAAGAGGCCGCACACACGTGACAGGCATACGTGGCCCTTTGTGCTGTTCACCAGATAAGGACCAGTGGGTGGCAGGAGTCCCTTCAACTCTGCCAGGCTTCAAACTGCTCACCAGAGATGGTGCCACTTACCCTACCACCTAAAAGTGCATAGCTCCCCGTTTTCACGTGCTGGCCAACGGTCACTGATAAGTGATTTGGAAAATTTGTCAAAAAGTTGAATGAGAAATGCAACTTACTATTACGTGTCTATGATGCCCTCATTAAAGAAATTGTCTTTTTATATTTATGGCACTCAATAGTTTCCTCCCCTGTGAAGTTCTTTGTGTCCTTTGCCTGTTCTATTGGATGTTTTTTCTCCCATTGGTTTATAGTGTAACCAGTGCACTTATTTGTTTATTGAATGCAGTGCTGAGCCCCAGGCTTCGTGCATGCCAGAGTACTGCTCTACCACTGATTACATCCCAGCTCTTATTCTTTTTCTCATTTGTGTGTATGTGGGGTGGGTGTGGGCACACACATGCAGTGAGCTCCAGGAGGGATCACAACTTCTGGAGAGTCAGCTCTCTCCCCCCATGTGAGTTCCTAGGATTGAACTTAGGCCGTTAGGCCTGGTGAAGTACAGTACGGCGTTTCAACATTGCAGCTTGTCTATACAACGTAGGTCAGGACAGCTGGCTTATTCATGAGTTCACCTTTACCATTCTTAGGGTTGGGTCTACCCAGGATCCTCCTGCCTAAGGCCTCAGGCAAGCCCTCCACTACTGAGCATCCCCAGCGCTTGCTGGCTCTTCTGAAACATCCAATAAACTATAGCCACAGTTTACTCTCCTCCACTTTAGACTAAGATGATCCTGCTTAAATCTACCATCTTATGAGTTATTTTCTACCTCTTACAGATGTTCGGAGATTCCCCCCCCCCCCCCCCGCTTTTATAGGCTAAGTAAATTAGCATTTACATTTTTCTTCTCTTTTCTTTTTTTTTTCTCTTTCTTTCTTTCTTTCTTTCTTTCTTTCTTTCTTTCTTTCTTTCTTTTTCTTTCTTTCTTTTTTTTTTGAGACAAGAGTCTTACTCTGTAATTTAGGCTGGTCTGAATTCACAGTGCACCCCAGCTAGCATTCACCGGCAGCGTTGTTGCCCCGGCTTCCCAAGTGCTGGCTTACAGAAGTGAGCTAGCTCCCTGGCAACATTCTAATTCTAAAGTTACCTCTTGCTTTTCACCATTTACTTGTTAGTTACACTTCATTTTAAGTGGGTGCCTTAAGTTATAGACTGTGGGTCTTTGTGCTAGTTAGTTTTTTGTCAACCTTGACACAAGTTCCAGTCATTTAGGAAGAGGCGATCAGTTGAGAAAAAGCCTCCAGCACTGTGGTTCTCAGCCTTCCTAATGGCTGCAACCATTTAATGTAGTCTCTCATGTTGTGGTGACCCCACCCCTAAAATTCTTTTCCTTGCTACTTCATAACTGTATTTTTGCTGTTGTTATGAATTATAATGTGAATATCCGTGTTTTCTGATGGTCTTAGGCCACCTCTGTGAAAGTGTCATTTAATCCTCCCCAAAGGGGTTGCGACCCATAGGTTGAGAATTGTTGCTGGCAGATTGGCCTGTAGGCAAGACTGAGGGTCATTTTCTTGATTGATGATTGATAGTTATGGTTGATGCCAATTCTGGGCAGGTGGTCCTGGTTCGTATAAGAAGGCAGGCCGAGCAACCATGAGGGGCAAACCAGTAAGCAGCAATTCTCTCCAGATTCCTCCCTTGGATTCCTGCTCTTCCGCACTTCATGAGGTGCTCTTAGGTGGTGTAAGCCAAATAAATCATTTGTTCCAAAGTTGCTTCTGGTCATGGCTTTTATCGCTGGAGAGCTGGCTCAGCAGCTAAGAGCACTTGCAGAGGGTGAGCCATCTTTGGGCACATTGGCCCTCGAGCCTGGTGACTGTAATTTGGTCCTTGGGACCCGTATAGTGGAAGAAGAGAACCAATTCCTACAAGTTGCCCTCGGACCCTCCACACATGCCTCATGGCTCCTTCCACCACAAAATAAGTAAATGTGAAAAACATGTCTAGAAAGTTGTATCTCTACAGATCTTTTTCTTCACCATTATTCCCCAAACAACACTGTATAGCAAGTATTTGCAAATCATTTGCATGTATTAGATATAACTGATCTAGTGATGACATATAGTATATGAGAAGGCACATCTAAGTTCTGTATAAATATACTGTCACTTCAGATAAGAGCCTGAGCACCCATGGGTTTTGGTACATGCAGGGGTCCTAAAACCAATAATCCCACAGTTTAGGGTGCTGTGTTATCTGAGGCCTTGGATCCACCGGGGCTTTGGACTGTGTTCTCTTGCATGTCTTATAGGAATGTAGTTTTCTCTGTTTCTCAGTATTTTGTTTCCTACACTGGTGTGTTTGTTGCTGTAATTGTATGTATGTACTCTTTGTATTACTCCCCCTGGGGATTACCAACTGTATATGTAAACATCAATGTTATATGTTCTGTAACCAGATGAAATTTTGCTATGAACTTCCCGTAGAAAAGATTGATCTGTTTCCAAACTGCCCTGAACTGGTCTGATCTCAGAAACTAAACCAGGTCAGGCCTGGATAGTAGTTGGATGGGAGGGAGGATTGCTTCCCTAAAACACTATTAAATATTTTACATTTTCTTCAATAAATGACTATTCTCTTTACAATTTTTGTTTGATTTGATTTTTTTGTTTTTGAGACAGGTCCCATGATATCTTCCTGTCTGCCCTGGAACTAATGTGTAGACCACGCTGGCCTTGAACTCAGAGAGCTAGCTGCCTGCTTCTGTAGCGATTAAAGGAATTTGCCTACATGCCTGGTCACAAAGACATTTTATAGGGTCACGATTATAGCTGGGTGGTAAAAGATTTGCCTAGCGTATAAAAGGCTTTAGGTCAAATTCTCAGTACCGCCCTCCCCACTAATTACATATCATTTTATTATTTACTTTTTATTTTAGTGTATTGTGATTTTTAAGAGCAGTCTGAACAAAATAGGTTATTTGAAATGTGCTGTGTTTTGCTTTGCAGCAGTGCTGGTACTTTGTTTATTTTTGTTTTTGAGGCTGGATCTCAGGTAGGTTGGCCCTGGACTGGCTTTGTAGGTAAGACTGACTCTGAATTCCTGATCCTTCTGCTTCCACGTCCTGAGTGCTGGGATCACAGGTGTGCACCACCACACCCAGATCTTGACTTTTATAAATGACTGAAAAAGTCTCTGGAAATCCATGCCTTTCAGGTTTTTGTTTTGTTTTGTTTTCTATAGACTGGACTGTCCTTGAACTCACAGAGATCCACCTGCCTCTGCCTCAGTAAAGGTGTGTGCCACCACTGCCTTTCAGGTTTCTTATGGTCTTATTCATTTATCAATTACTGAGAAAAGTATGTGAAAATACCTCATTCCCAATTTGTCGTTATAGTTCTCTAGTTTATTTTTTTGCTTTTTGTAATTTTGAGGCCATGTTAGGTACATTAAACTTGTTTTCCCTTTGATATTGTGACTTTATATCCTAGTAAATAGTGCCACTGGCGTCAAAACCTGCTTGGTCTGATAGTGGTAGAGGTGTGCTGGCTTTTGTGGGCTCGTGTTTGCTGATGTCTTCCTCCCTTAATTCTGTGTGATCTCAAGAGACAGAGCTTCAGGAGCATGATCACTGTCCAGGATTGACCAATCACTGATCTGTCTGTTCCCATCACATACAGGTGTGCCACCACCTTTCCTGCAGAGATTTTAAAGGCAGGGTGGCTTTTAGGCCTTCCCAACACCTCTTGAGCCCTGCAAGTACACGAACTAGATAAGAGTTCAGTAGCTTCTTTACCTTCTTACAAAGCATGGATGAAGGGGCGGTCTCAGGCTGCCCACTGGGCTTCATGCCAAAGGGTGAGATGCCTGTACCACAAAAAGGCAGGGATTTCCATCTGCCTCTCTAGGACTGATTCTCAGCATCTAAGGGGGACTCACAGGCAAACATGGAGCCAAGCTGATGGCAGGTTATGTATCCTCTGCCCCTAATCTCTATCTATCTAATTCATCCTAACCTAATCTAATCTATCTTGAGATAGGGTCTCTCTCTAGCCCTGGCTGTCCAGGCTGTCCTGGAGCTCATAGAGATTCACCTGCCTCTGCCTCTCAGGTATGGGATTACCAGCTCCTATGTAAACTCCTAAAGCTGGAAGAACGCTCTGTGAGAGTCTAGGCCATTAGCTGGGTATGGTGGCGCACACCTTTAATCCATTGCTTAGGAGGCAGAGGCAGGTGGATCTCTGCGTTATAGGCTGGTCAGGGCTAAGGAGACCATATCTCAAAATTCAGTCTAGGCCAAAGTCTGAGCAAATGAAGTAAGGGGAGAGAAAGAAAGCTAGGAGGGGCAGTGGGAAGAGCATTCTGCTGGGTTCGCAGCTGCTGAGCCATCCAGTTCTTTGCTAAATGTTTCACACTGAACCCTAAATGCAGTCAGGACTCAGAGAAGCATGGTGCTTTTCTTGATGAGAGCAAGTGACAAAATCTTTTGACATCTTAGCAAGGTGTCATTATGGTACCGAATAGCCAGTGAGAAAGGAAGGCTTGACAGTGCGGGAACAGGACGGTCACTAGGAAAAGAAAGATGATTTTCTGCCCCAGTGGGTTCACGCTCTGAAACTTGAAAGCACAATTTGTTCTTCATCCAAAGAACTTTTCTACTTCATAGTGAAGGTTTGGATTTTCCCACCATTAAAAAACAAACGCTGGAAAGACAGCCCAGCGATGAAGAGCATCTGCAGCCTTTCCAGAGGACACAGTCCTGTTCCCAGCACCCACATCGGGAGGCTCACAACCACCTATGCCTCCAGCTCCAGAGACTCTGACACCTTCGTAATGCTTCTTTGGGCACCCGCAGATATGTGATACAAACACACACACACACACACAAATGAAAAGCATTTTTATTTATCTTTTTAATATTTACTTATTATGTATACAATATTCTGTCTGTGTATATGCCTGCAGGCCAGAAGAGGGCACCAGACCTCATTACAGATGGTTGTGAGCCACCATGTGGTTGCTGGGAATTGAACTCAGGACCTTTGGAAGAGCAGGCAATGCTCTTACCTCTGAACCATCTCTCCAGCCCTCCCCCCACCCCCACCCCAAAAAAAGCATTTTTAAATTAGACATGGTGACATACACCTTTAATCCCAGAACTTAAGAGGCTGAGGCGGGTGAATCTCTTGAGTTTCATGCCAGTCAGGTTTATATAGCTTGTTACAGGGATACACAGTGAAACCTTGTCTCAAAAAACCAAACAAAACAAAGCCCCACAAGGCTTTAATATTAGTGCTCTCTCTGTAGCAGTGGTAGCTCATGCGCTAAAATTGGAACGATGCAGAGATTAGCATGTCCCCTGGGCAAAAATGACACTAAAATTTGTCTTAAAATTTTAAATCTTAAAACTACATTCACCTATGTATTTTGTGTGTGAGGAGGCACGCATGAAGTGAGAGGTCAATGTCGTGAGCTGGTTTTCTCCTTTCACTGGGTGGGCCCCAGGGATCAGGCTCAGGGCATCAGACTTGAGGGCACGTGCCTTAACCTGCTGAGCCATCTTCCTCGCCCTTCCTATTAATTTTACTTTTTGGGTTACTTTCTCCTTTTTCTTAGATCAAGCAGATTTCCTTTTTTCTTTTATTTTGGAGTGGGGTGTATGGGTTCAGTGAGCTTTATTGATGGTATTCAGGAGAGTAGGATTCCCTAAGCCCTGCCCTTTCTCCTAGGTCTGGGATGGAAACTGAGGGGAGATGCTCAGCTGGGACAGGCACTCCTCAACAGCTGAGGGCCTCTCTCTTGCTTTCCGGTTCTTACTGGGGTAAGTGGTCAGGGCTGCTTACTCTTTGTGAGGCCATGAGGCCATGATAGCTACTACCCTGTTGCTGTAGCTCTATTCATTTTCATACCAGGAAATGAGCTTTGTGGAATTCTCACCGAGAACCATGTCAACCCCAGCATCAAAGGAGGAAGAGGGGGCATCCCTATTAAAGTCGCAGGAGACAACCTGGTCCTCAGTATAGCCCAGGATGCCTTTTAGTGGGCCCTACCATGCCTGCTTCAGCACCTTCTTGATGTCATTGTACTTGGCAGCTTTCTCTAGGTGGCATGTCAGATTCAAGAGAGACATGTCAGGGGCAGAGCACAGGAGGCCAACCCGGTGAGCTTCGCTCAGCTCTGGGATGACCTTGCCCACAGCTTTGGCAACAACAGTGGATGCAGAGGATAATGTTCTGGGTAGTCTCATGGCTATCACATCACAGCTTCCCAGAGGGTCCCCCACAGTCTTTTGGGTGGCAGTGATGGCACGGACTGTGGTCGTGAGTCCTACAATGTTGACGTTGTCATGGATGACCTTGATCGGGGGGTCTAAGCAGTTGGTGGTGCAGGAAGCATTGCTGACAATCTTGCGGGAGTTGTCATACTTCTCATGGTCCACACCCATTCCTTTTTTTATGATAGAGTTTCACTATATACCCCAGGCTGCCTGGAACTCAACAGCTTCTTCTGCCTCTGTCCCTGAGTGTTGGAATTAAATGCATACACAACTATGTTCAATGAAGCAGGTTTTCTTTGTATTTTTCCCTCTGCTAGGTGCCATTCTGCTATTCTTTTAGTGTTGTGAATGAACATTTTAAATTGTATGGTTGACTTAGAAAGTCTAAAACCTGGTTCACTGGGTTTGGTGGCACATGCCCAATAATCTCAGCACTCAGCAGAGACAGAGGCAGGTGGATCTTTGTGAGTTTGAGGTCAGCTTGGTCTATACAGTAAGTTCTAGGCTAGCCAGTATTAAAAAGTGAGACCCTGTCTCAAAAAAGCCTTAAATCAAATTGGTATCCATCTTTTTGTTTCTTTTTAAAAATTTAATTTTATTAAAAAACTTTTTTTTTTAAGATAGAAGCTCATGTAGCTCAGGCTATTTTAAATTCCTGATGTCTCTGCCTTCATGGTTCTGTGGTTACAGGGGTACACTACTTCTGTCATCTCTGACCTTTGAAATCCCAGGGCCTGCTGGGCAGTGGTGGCACATGCCTTTAATTCCAGCACTTGGAAGGCAGAGACAGGCAGATCTCTGTGAGTTCAAGGCCAGCCTGGCCTACAGGATAGGCTCCAAAGCTACAGTTTCCACTTGTCATTTCTCTACTCTTCATTCTAGGCTCTCTTTTTCTTTTTTCTTTTTCTTTTTTTTTTTTTTGGTTTTTTGAGACAGGGTTTCTCTGTGGTTTTGGAGCCTATCCTGAAACTAGCTCTGTAGACCAGGCTGGTCTCGAACTCACAGAGATCCACCTGCCTCTGCCTCCCGAGTGCTGGGATTAAAGGCATGCGCCACCATCGCCAGTCTAGGCTCTCTTTTCATCTTTGATGGAGCTACAGTTAGCTCTCAGTACTTGTGGGTTTAGACGTAAAATATTTTTATAAAAATAGTCACTAATCCCTAAATAATATAGTATACCAACTATTTGTATAGCATTTGTATTGTGTTCGATGGCACTAGTACTATTGATGTGATTTAAGCCATCTTGGAGGATGTGCATAGGTTATATACAAATACTATGGGGTAAGGGCTTTGGAATGAGTTCTCCCCAGTACTGATGAATGATGACCATGATTCTTTTCAACTATTGGCTATTCTGTTGTTTAATCAGTCCATTAAGTTTTTTTCCCCAATTTTTGTGATGATATGTCCTGGCTAGTTTTATGTCATACTGACACAAGCTTAAGTCATCTGAAAGGAGGGAACCTTATTTGAGACGCCTCCATAAGATCCAGCTGTAGGGCATTTTCTTAACTAATGATTGATGGGGGAGGGCCCAGCCCACATCCCTGGGCATGTGGTCCTAGGTTCTATAAGAAAGCAGACTGAGCAAGCCATAAGGGACAAGCCAGTAAGCAGCTCCCCTCCACGGACTCTGCGTCAGTTCCTGCCTCAAGGTTCCTTCCCTGTTGAGTTCCTATCCTGACTTCCTTCAGTGATGGACCATGATGTGGAAGTATAAGCCAAATGAACCTTTCCTCCCCAGCTTGCTCCTTGGTCCTGGCGTTTCATCCCAGCTACAGAAACAGAGACACCTTAACTAAGATGCCATTCTTTTACTTCTAGAAATACCCTATTTATTTGTTTTTGCAACAGGTTCTCACTATGTAGCCCTGACTGGCCTGGAACTCCATGTGTAGACAAGGCTGGCCTCAAATTCAGAACATCTATCTGTCACTGCCTCCTCATTGCTAGGTGTAGGCTAGGGGGCTGGAGAAATGGCTCAGCAGTTAAGAGCACTGGATGCTCTTCCAGAGGTCCCGAGTTCAATTCCTAGCATCCAAATGGTGGCTCACAACCATCTAGAGTGGGATCTGATGCCCCTGTCTGGCATAAATTCATACATGCAGATAGAGTGCTCATATATAAATCTTAAAAAAATGTGAGATATTATGGTTGTCTAGAAATACCTTCCTACCTGCCCTCTCCACAAGAAAAGGGTTTCTCTGTATAGCCCTCCTGATGCAAACTCTGTGGGTCACAGGGCTCCCCACATCAGGGATGTTGGGCTGGTGCATGCTTTTAATCCCAGCAGAGGCAGGCAGATCTCTGTGAATTGAATGCCAGCCTGGTCTACAAGAGCTCATTCCAGGACAGGCTCCAAAGCAACACAGAGAAACCCTGTCTCGAAAAAATAAAAAAGAAAAAAAAAAAAAGAAAGAAAAGAAAAAAAAATCCAATCCGATTAGCACGGTTTATACCATTTTGAGTGTGTGGTCATTCACTGTAGTATGTTTCACCTACCAGGGACCATATCCTTAAAGAAAACTAACTCTCCTTGTCCTGGCAACTGTCTATTTACCAATAGCAACTCAGTAAGGGTTGGCTTTGTGCCCACCCTCTCCTTCCGTGCTGGGATTTTGTTTGGCTTGAGCTGTCACAGGTATTGAGCTGCTCTCATAGCCGCTGTGAATTCACACTTGCGGCTGCCTTGCTGGGTTCTTTGTAGTCACATACCACCTTTGGCTCTCATAATCCTTCCACCCCTCACCCCTTTTCCCACCACGATCCCGGAACCTTGGTAGGAGAAGAGAGTGATAAAGATGCACCGTTTAGGGCCAAACACTTGGTAGTTCCTTATTCTTTGCACCTTGACCAAATGTGGACCTCTGTGTTAATTGCTGTGTACTAAACAGCTGATGAGGTTGGTGAGGTTTGAGAGAGGCACTAATCTCTAACAATAAGTCATTAGGAGTCAGTTTAATGCTGTGTCCCTTTAGCAGAGATAGTAATAGTACGTTCTCCCCTAGAGCCTATGGGCCTGTCTAGCCACAGGTTCTTGGCCCTGATAACGGTGCCGGGTACAGGTTCCGTCTGTGGAATGGGTCTTAAATCCAGTCAGAAGGGGTCAGCTACTCCCATGACATTCTTGCCACTATTGGACCAGTGGGCACAACTTATAAGGCTGGTTTTATTGTAGCTTGTAGGGTTCACAGTTGCATAGAAGATTGATGACTAAGGTTTAGTGGTTTCTATGGGCTGTGCCTTTTCTAATTTCCACCTTTGTGCTGTTAGTTTTATACATGCTTAACAAGTCATATTATCTTTAGAAATCGGTTTGTTTGTTTGTTTGAGACAGGGTCTTACAATGTAGCTCTGACTGACTGTCCTGGACTCACTATGTAGATCAGGCTGGCCTCGAATTCACAAAGATCTACTTGCCTTTGCCTCCCATGTGCTGGAATTAGAGGTGTGAGCCACAGCATCTGACTTTAGGAGTATCTTTATATGAATTTGAGTTCTTGAATACAATCATGATATTAGTGTTTCTTATTAATGGTAGATTGTTTTGTTTCTATTGATTAGTATTAGTATTTTTTTTTTTTTTTTGAGACAGAGTTTTTCTGTGTAGCTTTGACTATCCTGGAACTCGTTCCGTAAACCAGGCTGGCCTTGAACTCATAGAAAACTGCTTGTCTTTGCTTCCAGAATTCTGGGATTAAAGGCATGCACCACCACCTCTCAGTGAGATTGCTTCTGGTTTTGTAATGCGTGGTTGTGCGTTTATATTGAACAGGGTTTGAGGTCTGTATTCTGGGGTGGTTCCTCCTGTTGTCGACCCTGCTTTACCTGGGAACTTCAGTTCTATCTTTGTTCTCTGCCCAGTTTTTCTGCCCATATATTAATATCAACCCCTCGGATAATGTAAATTTGAACCCCTAACCTGCTAGGTATGGTACTAACAGATACAAGCTCTGTTGTTTGTTTTGTTTGTCTTTTTGTTTTTTGTTGACAGGGTTTCTCTGTGCAGCTCTGGCTGTTCTGGAACTTACTTTATAAACCGGACTGGCCTCATACTCACAGAGATCCTCCTGCCTCAGCCTCCAGAGTGCTGGGATTAAAGGTGTGCACCACCATTTACCACGCCAGAGCTCAGCTTGAGCTAGATCAGCTTTTGTCATCTGTGGCAGCCATGCTGCTCTACAACTTGGATCTCAGTTTAAGGGCTTGCATTCAGCTTGCCCGTGAACACCTTTGGGAAATGCCTTGGTTTTCATGTTCTGCTTGACAGGGACTGAGAAGCAGGTGGTTGGGGCCTGGTCATTTAGGGCTAGGGTTGGAGGCCTTCAGTGGGCAGCATTTGCCCTAGATCACCTTGTTGGGCTGGTTGAAACTGCCAGGTCTACATTCTGCTGTGCTCCTGATTTCCAAACTTGCTTCCCTGCCTCTTCCTGTCACAGGTGCTCCCCCTGCCTGCGGCCTGAGATGCGGCCTCACATGTAAACTTCTTGTGCTTCAAACTGTTTGAGCATCTGTTTCCCAGGAGACCCGCCTTCACCTTCACATGGTGCTATGGTAGCAGGCCGTGTTTTGGAAGCTCGTGTGTGCTGATGACATGGTGGTGGACAAGGTTTTTGTGGAGTCCAGTTTTGGGGAGTCCTTGGACTTATGGCTGTACCCTTCTCCAGACCCAACCAACCCCAGATAGGTACAAGAGGGACTTCTATGATTGTAACTTGGGCATGCAGTTGTCTTCATTTGGGGCATATACTCTTTCCCTTTATTTTTTGTCTTAGCTTTGTATTTGAAAGCATGTTTATTAAATCTTATTCAGAATTTCAAGATACGCATATCAGAAATGTTTGGGTCATATGGTTCACAATATCTGCATTTATTACTTAAAAAGCTCCTTTATATTTATGCACATGAGTGTTTTGTATGCATGTGTGTATATGTACTATGCATGCTTTGTATTTGTGGAGGTCAGAAGAGGGTCAAAAGAGGGTGTCCCAGAACTGGAGTTATGGATGGGTGTGAGCTACCATGAGCATTCTGGGAGTTAAACTCAGGTCCTCTGCAAGATCACGTGCTCCCATTGAACCATCTCTCCAGTGGCTCCCCACCCATGCCACCCCCTTGTTTAAAATGGCCTCACTCTGCAGCCCAGACTGGCTTGGAAAGTTCATCACATAGCCTAACTGACCTTGAACTCAAAGTGATCCTTCTGCCTCAGCTTCCCAAATGCTGGTATTAATAGATGTGAGCCACCATACCTGATACCCCCGCACTTAAAAAATAACATAGAATTAGTGGACAGTATATATTATCTAAATGGTCTTTTAATATTTTCAATCAATCATGTGTACATTGTAGGATACTTTGTCAATTACATCCAAATTAGAAACTCTGCCTTACACTGTCAAAGAAAAAAGGCCTTGTTTTCTAAGCCTGTTGTTGTGTTTTTAAATGGGCAACTTTCATAGACATCTACAAGGTAGAAAAGGGTGGGACAAGGTGACAGATGGAGTCTACACAGGAGTCTGGGACACAGGCAGAGCTGGTGTCAGTTCCACTGGCAGAGACCAGGGGAGGCAGCACAATTCTTTGAGCCAGGAGCAAGGGGAGGTAGGAATGTACCAGATGGACTGGGGATAAGGGAAGGTGGATATTGTTTGTGGTTGCTGTGGTATAGAGTTCAGGGGAGCAGTGGCTCAGTTTGTTTGTCTCAGGTGAGATGCAAATGGAACATGGGAAAGCACAACGAACCCCCCTCCCCCAACCCCCGGGTTAGAAGTGTTATGCTCAGTTTTAGATTTTAACCAGCGGGTAATGGAGACTCCTTTGCCAACCAGGGAGCATGGAACAGGGCCTTTGTGACAGTGAAACTTTCAGTGATGTAGGAGAGTTAAGTGTTTAGAAAGATCATAGTTGGGTTGGAGATAATGTCTTAGCAATTAAAAGCACTTGCTGCTCTTGCACAGGACCTGGTTTGATTTCTAGAACCAGTGTAGTGACTCACAGGGGCC
Organism: Chionomys nivalis; assembly: GCF_950005125.1. Lineage (NCBI taxonomy): Eukaryota > Metazoa > Chordata > Mammalia > Rodentia > Cricetidae > Chionomys > Chionomys nivalis. Next base: position 155,051,713 of record NC_080086.1, on the reverse strand, counting down.
TGCAACTCCAGTTCCAGGGAATGTAATACCCTCTTCTGACTTCTGCTGTACACACATGTACACATGAACGCACCATAAGCACACACACACGAAAAGAACTTTTTAAAAAATGATAGTTACTTTCCAGCTATGTTTTTATTTATTTTTTACAGGGCCTCACTATGAAAAGCCCTGACTTACTTGGGACTATGTAGACTAGGTTGGCTTTGAATTGCAATGACCCTCCTGCCTTTGCCTTCGAGTTGCTGGGATGATGGAATGCACCACCACATGATGTTACTGATATGGTTAAAATGCAGCTTTTCCCATCTTGTCTTTTGTCATCTGGCAAGTGGCACTCAGCCCAGGATGGAGAAATCCTTTATTAGGGAACCATGGCCAGGCTCTCTGGCTTATTAGTTTTGCATGCAGGAGTGGAGGGGTTGGGGTAGAGCAAGGGCACAGTGAACTGGGTAGGCCTCCTTGGCTTTCAGTACTGGGGACATCCAATGGGAGAGATGACCAGAAGTGAAGGAAGGGGTCAAGTTAGCAAAGAGTTAGCACTGTCATGATTCTCCATCATGGGCCTGGTAGAACCATCCCTCTGTCACACTTTTTTTTTAAGATTTATTTATTTATTTATTTATTTATTTATTTATTTATTTATTTATTTATTATATATACAACATTCTGCCTGCATGTATGCCTGCACACCAGAAGAGGGCACCAGATCTCATTACAGATGGTTGTGAGCCACCAGGTGGTTGCTGGGAATTGAACTCAGGACCTCTGGAGGAACAGCCAGTGCTCTTAACCTCTGAGCCATCTCTCCAGCCCCCCTCTGTCACATTCTTATGTCCTTCATGGAAAAAATAACATGAAATAAGTGAATAAAATTATATATATCTTTATTCTTAATTATGCATATCTGTGTGGGAGCGTGTGCTCATGAGTGCAGGTGTCTTTGAGGGCTGGGGTGTCAGAGCCACTGCAGCTAGAATTACAGGAGGCTCACAGCTGGGAATTGAACTTGGGTCTCTGTAAGAGCAACAAGTGCTCTTAACTGCTAAGCCATCTCTCCAGCCCCCAAAATATTTTTTTCTTTTCCTTAAAAAAATTATGACAAAGATGAAAAATTCCAAAAGCGTGAGGTTAAATGTCAACACTGATTGGCCCTTGGGTGGGAGTATGGCAGAAATGCCACTGGAGCAGCAAGACCAGGTTGCATCTAGAGGTACTGCCACCTCTCCAGGCAAGGAAGGGTGGGAGGACTCAATAGCTTACATCCATTTTCTTGATATTCCATAGTTTTCTCCAAGAGTATCCTATCTTCCTGAATACCATCTCAGAGTAAACTAAAGTATATAAACTGTATTCACAGTCTGTAGCAATGTGATTGGTAGGTTTTGATTCTCTCCAAAATCCAGTTTATCTCCAGGGAGCCAAACCGCCCTGAAATCACCTTCTCATGTTCCCAGAGTGGCCAAGTGTTAGCTGTGGGCTTGGGGCATGGCCGCCTAGAGAAGCTGTTTAGAAGCAGCAGGGAAAATGGCCAAATATCTAAGAATGGATCCATCAAACAGCCTTGGTGCTGGTTAGGTTTTATTTTAACAGGATGTTTTCTGTTCATTTGTTTTTCAAAATATCAGTTATATCAATATTAGAAGTGTAAACAGGTACAAAATATACAGTACATAGAAACAATCTTCTTAACTAGTCTATTTCTAATAAAAGTACGCAGAAGGGAGTTGAGTGGGCACCATGGTCTCTGCCCTCTTCAGGGAGTCATTACCCACTTGGGGAAGAGGACCAGTGGCTGCTTTAACAAAATGGGAATGGTTATGTGTGGTGGGGACAGCACTGTATTGACAGAAACTTGGACCTAGCTCTAATTCCATTGTGAAGATAATCCAGGCAAGCCTGAGGAAGCCACTTACCCAGTTACCTGGCATTCCAACTACCTGTGTGTCTAGTCATGCGGAAGCACACATACTGGGGGCCGTCCAGCTTGAGCTGCCGAGGCCGTTCTCTGTGTCTTGATGATCTGATCCATTTGTGTGAGACAAATTTTTTAAGAGGGCAAGACCTCAAAAACCTCTCCTTCCCTAAACTGGTGTTCCACGAGAGCTGAGACTCAGCTGGAGCTCTTCCCAGTTCCTGGAACACACAGTACTTGTAGTTAGAGGCTGTATCCCCTCTGAGCCCTTTCTTTGTTCTTTAAAAAGAACCACCCATCTGCTGCTTCCCAATGTGAGGTGGAACCATTTTGAAAACGAACATACTGCACAATGGGCAGCCAAGAGAAGCATCTATGGATAACAGACATAGCCCAAGATGGGTGGCCCTGGCTTTCTGTGATCTCATGCTCAAGGGCTCAACACTGTTCAGATCTAACACTACTACAACGCAATATGACTCTTCCTAGCCAGGCCCAGGAGTCACTACTACAGTGAATGTTACCATCTTGGACAGGTACCACCAATGGCTCAAAAAGGGAAAAGTCAGGGCTGGGCATTAGGGTCTTTTCAGAAAGTAAGGAGTCCTTACTGCTGAGTGGAAGCTGTCTAGGCCTCAGTGCCCTCATCACCCAGGGCCTAAGGTCCAGACCAGCTGCCTGGACTGAATGGGAACTCACCTGCCATAGGACTGTATGGTCTAAGGCTGGGAAGCCTTTGCCTGGTCTTCCCACTGACCGCCTTTCCAACACCAGTAAGACAAGGTGAACACACAACCCTGAGAGCCACAAGCACACCTCAGAACTTCAACTGGTGTGGCTACTATTTTCCATCTTTTTTTTTTTTCTCAAGAATTAAAGAGAAAAACAAAAATGGGTTTGTAATTAAATTACTTAAGATTCTACTAAGGTGTTCAGTCTCACAGTCAGAATCCTCCTCACTTTAGGTGGAGGCTGCACTGATAGTTTCTTTCCAATGATCAGTTCCAACAGGGAAATTTGATTCTCTGCCGAGTCTCCCTTTTTGCTTCTGAGCTTTCTGGCCACCCTGCTGTCTGCACACGGGACTTTGTACATTTGTGGCCTGCAGGGACCACAGAAGGGTTGGGGGCCCTCAAAGGTCCCCTCCACCATCAGTGGGTCCCAGGACACTTAGGCCACAAGTCCAGTCAGTCACAAGGTCTGTGGAAGCCATGGGTCCTTTGGCTGCGGGGCTCTTGAAGGGGTCGGGAGGAGCTGGCAGTGGTGGGAGTGGCTGCCCATGGGTGGGCGCCTTGGCCACTGCCGGGTGGTTGCGCTGGTGCTTGCGGAGGTGGTCCTTGCGGATGAAGCTCTTGCCACACACTGTGCAGGTGAAAGGCCGCACACCCGTGTGCGTTCGGTAGTGGTCGATAAGCTTGGAACGCTCTGTGAAACGCTTCTCACACTCGGTGCAAGGGAAGGGCCGCTCGCCAGTGTGTAACATGCGGTGGCGGATGAGGTGTGCGGGGCGTGTGAAGCAGCGGCCACACTCCCCGCATCGCAGGGCACTGCTGTCCCGTGCGCTACCCCCGCCTCCGCTGCTGCCTCCGCCGCCACCACCACTACTGCCACCTCCACCTCCAGTAGCGGTAGAAGCTGCCCCCGTGCCCGCCCCGTCAGGCAGTCCACAGCTGCGCTGGTGAGCACTCAGGCTCACCTGCAGCTGGAAGCTCTTTCCGCATGTGGCACAGGTGAAGGGCCGGCCTCCGGGTGGCGCTGCTGGGTGCTTCTTCTGTCCCGGCTTATGACCAAAGCCTTTTGTCCGGCCGGGATATTTGCAGGGATCGTTGAAGGGTCTTGAGGCCTGGCTGGGGTCCAAGATGGCATCTCCATTGTCAGGAGAGGAAAAAGGGAGCCCCTCAGGCACAGTCCTTGGGTTCAGGCCCACTGGAGGTTTGCACCGGAAATTCCAGCCCCACCGGACACCACCAAAGAGCCAATCCCCAGGAGGGGCCTCCTCCTGTGCTATGGCAGGACTGAGCTCACCAATGTCCCTCTCTGGCCTAGTGGGCTCCCGCAGCCCAAGCACCGTATCCTGGCTAGGGAAAGAACTGCCCTGACTTTCCCAGGCTCCTTCCTGGACAGGGCTAGGAAAGAATCTTGCAGCTTGGCCTGGTGCAAACAAAGTCCCATGAGCCTCCAGGTCGGTGGGATGCACAGGTGTGGCCACCACCTCCTCTTCCTGGACTTCTGTTTTGATGACAATTTTTACATCTGCTGAGAAGAGAAAAGAGCAGAGATCATTCTGGACATTATTAAAGGACAAAGGGTCAGCCCCTTCATCTGGAAGCACCGCAATCGGTCAGCCCCATCGGAACACCACAGCCCAAACGAGCAATCCATCCTGTTTGAGAGGCTAGCCAAAAGCTTCATCTGGCCCGGTGACTTCCCCACTGTAAAAGCAACCCTAAATTTCGTCCCCAGATTCTGTTTTCTCTTTCTTTGGCTGTTAAATCATGAGTTTATTCTAAGAAAGGGATTCTGAATGTGATGGCCATGTACTAAAAATACAAGCTTGGCCTCTGAGGCATCTGGGACTCTGTACAGCTGTCAGACACATTTCTTAACCACAGCTCCACTGTGAATGCCCAACTCCACAGGGCAACAAGCTTGGACAACACATCTAAAGGTACCTCAGCATGCCATTTGGTACACAGTAACTGCAGTTACCTGATGACCAAAATGTTACTGAACAAATAGAACTGTTTGACTTTATATAAATATATTGAATTTCAACCCCAAGGCTTGTTATTGGATTTTTAGTGTATTTACGGGTGGCAAAAGATGACAGAAATTTTTATTAAGGTAACAGATAATTGGCCTTCAAACAAGAGAATGAATACAAGAATGTGAGAGTTGTTCTTTCCAACTCTGGCTTCCGCTGTCTTTGGCAGCAGTGATATCTAGGAAGTGGTTTTAGCTCAGTCTGTTTGCATCTGTGCCATGGGAGCCACAGGTTGCCTGGGGGGAGGGGAAGGCCTGTCCTCCAAGAAATCAGACTATTTGAATAGATTGGCTAACTCTACACAAAAGGAACTATCTATATCTATAAAAAATATCGGCATCCTCAAGAAAGGCTGTTCAAATCAGAGAGTTCTGAAGGAGAAGAGAGCAGAAGGCACAGCGAGCTGTAAGATCAGACTCAGTGCATGGTGGCTGGAAGGACGGGACAACTGACCAGCAAGAATAGGCTCCCAGGCCAGCACTCATTCTCCTTTCCTGCCACTCCTGTACCTTCTGTGGATGCTGCTGTGTTGAGCTTCAGTGTTCCATCTGAGCATGCTGAAGAGGGGTGGTGGGGAGGGAGGTCTGCTTGCCAGGAAGTGGGCGGGACGGTGGTTGAGAAGTTGGAATGGATACCTGTAAGGGAGAGAAATTGTAGCCTGTGGGTTAGGGGAAGGACACGGACATGGGAGAACAGTGAACATGAAAACTGAGGGAGGGTGAGGCAGGGCAGCGAAACCCTGAAAGCCCTGCTCTGAATGTCCATGTGCAACGGCCTCTCTGAAGTCAGTGTGTTTTGCTCCCTTCTCTGTAGCACTGGAAAAGTCAGATGTTATCAACTCACCTTTCTCCAACAAAAGGCGAGCCTATGCCTCAAGGAAGGTTTGAAAAACTTCTTGTCAGGCCAGATTTTTTTCTTCTTTTTAAGATTTATTTTTATATTATACAGATGGCTGTTTTGCCTGCATGTATGTCTGTGCACCATATGCATGCCTTGTACCCTCAGAGGCCAGAAGGGGCCATCAGATCCCCTTATGACAGTCTGCCATGTGGGTGCTGGGAATTGAACCTGTGTCCCTGGAAGAGCACTCAGTGCTCTTAATCACTGAGCCCTCTTTGCAACCCCTTGGCTAGATCTTCTGAGAGCTCACAGTTCCTCATATGCTTTTAGGCACCTTCCCAACCTCTACCTTCAGTCCCTAAAACTCATGCCAGAATCTGCTCCCCTGTCTCAATTACTTACCAGAGGTAGCATCTGTGGAGATGTCTCCTGCCCCAGAGTCCAACTGGCTGAGGCCCCAGGGCTCTTCCCCAATATCTGGCTGTCCAGCTGCCCAGGCTTCCACACCTAGAGCCTGCTGCTCCTGCAGCTGGAGCTCCCCTTCCTGCTTGATCTGCATCAGGAGGTCAGGGGCAGGAACTGGAGCGCCGGAGCCTAGGAAAAGGAGAGCATGTGAGCCCCTAAGGCCTGAGCTGGATGTATATATGATCAAGGAGTGCAAGAAAGCCATGGCGTAGGGTGCGTGGGTTGGTGAGAAGGAAAAACATGCAGACAGGTTCAGGGCTAGAGCTGATCCAAGGGTAAGTCCTAGCTGCCCTGGAGTTTTCCTCTCATTTGTATGTAATAAGCAATGCTTGACCTCTCAACTCTATCTTACCCTGCATGAGCTTAAAAGAAAGAGTCCAGAGGTAAAGGAAAGCAATTCAATTAGGGGATGGAGTGAGGAACATGCTCTTCTGTGGGCCAGAAGAGGCACTAGATCTCAGTACAGATGGTTGTGAGCTACTGTGTGGTTGCTAGGAATTGAACTCAGGTCCTCTGGAAGAGTAGCCACAGTGCTCTTAACCACTGAGCCATCTCTCCAGCCTGAACTTAAACTTCTGATCCATCTGCCTCTACCTCCCAAGTCCTGGGATTACCTGACTGTACCACCATCCTTTTTTAATGTAGTGCTGGGGATTGGACTGACGGCCCCTTGAGCTAACAGGCACTCCACCAGCTCCTACATACACAGACTTTGCATATTTATAGCAGAAAAGGCGAAGCGAAAATTAATGGGCTAGTCAGGTAATGCAAAGTATCACAAATGAAGCAATACCGACAACAAAAGCCTTCATTTACGTATTTATTTAATTTATTTGAGACGGTGTTGTAATTCAAAAAATACCGCAAAGAGAAGTCATGCCATGTAACAAAGCTCACATAGGAAGAGGAAAGAGAAGGGACAGAAAAGTGGGCAGAGACAAGAGTGGCAGAAGAGAAAGGAAGAGACAGAGAGATGGGGTGGGCAAGGTTGACCTTTTAAAAGGGAAGGTAGAAAATGCACACAGGAGGTGCCCCTAGTGGCTGCAGCTGAGGACGTTTCCTGTCAGGACCCTAAAGGCAGGCCAGTACAAATGCCTGAACACTAACACAGGGTCTCTCTATGTAGCCTCAGCTGTCCTGGAATTCACTGTGTAGACCAGGCTGGCCTCAAAACAAAAGCCTTTAAAGAGCAGAAGGAAGATGCCCTGTGCTCAGGCTTCTAGTCCCAGCTTCTTGGCAGGCAGTGGGAGAGGATCATAAGCACATTATTTATGGTAACCTGGGCCATGTTCTGAGACCCTGCCTCAAGAAGTGGGGAATAAACAAAGTCAATCAAACAAAAACAGCTGGGTACACAGTGCTAGGTAGAGAGTACTGGCCTAGCATATGGGAAGCCCTAGGTTTAATTCCCAGTTTGAGAGAGGAGGAAAGACATGAGAGTGGAATTAGTGAAGTAGAATATGGGAAAACAATGCGGAGAACATAAGATTAGTTTGCTGAAAAGAATATTAAACCAGTTCATCTCTAGTAAAAGTACGAGGAGAAAGGAGAGACCCTGACGGTCTGAGCATGATGCAGCTGAGGTTAGCATGGTAAGGAGCACACTGTGAATGGTATTCTAAATGAACGCATCCCTAGAAAAATTACAACATGCCAAAACACCCCAAAAGGAACAGAATACCTAAATAACCTTATAACTAAAATACACTAAATCTAAAGCCTCCAGCAAAGAAAATTTGAGACCCACGTGGCTTCAATGGTGTCTTCTTTACACCCAGAGTAGATCATTCCAACATCAAACAAACTGAGCAAATAATAATGGAGACCACATCATGGCTTATATCTTTAATACTAAAAGCAGGAGGAGGCGGTCTACAAAAGGAAAATTACAGTCTAACTGACGAACACTCAGCATAACAAATCTACAATGTACACAAATGTTCATGATGCAGTAAGGCTTATTCCAGGATCACAAGGTTGGCTCAATTTTAGGAAATAATGTAATTTACTGTATTAGCACACTACAGGAACAAACAAACAAACAAGTATCATCTCGATAGATGCCAAAGTCAACAACAAATCCATCCTATAAAAGTCTGTAGTCCCTCCTGTTGGATATTGGAAACCTCTAGCCTCCCGGAACTGTAGGACTTGTTTAGTGGCATTTTCAATGTGGGAAGTTCAAAGCAGTCTCTTTAAAATCATGAATCACTGGAGTGCCCATTATCACGTACATCACTAGGGCACCCACTATTACATCTATATCACACTAGGGTGCCTATTTTTTACTGAAGTCATTACAGATTTGAAAACAAAAACCAATAATCTTTATTAATTAATGATGTGATTAATTTCTCAGAAAATGTGGAATAGACAATTATTAGAAAAGTTATTTAGTATTAATAAGAATTTCAGGAAGATTTCTAGAAATGTCAACAAATGAGAAGCAACTGCTCTCTCTTTCTTTCCTTCTTTTTTGCTTTTTCGAAACAGGGTTTCTCTGTGTAGACCTGTATACCTAACTGTTCTGGAACTCACTCTGTAGACCAGGCTGGCCTTGAACTCAAGAGAAATCTGCCTGCCTGTCTCCCAGAGCTCGGCTTAAAGTTGTGCACCACCACACCTGGCCTCACAACTACCTTTTTAATACATTACTAGTGTTCTGAGGAGCCAAACAATTGCTATTTTTTCCTGTCATGGATCTTAACACAAGAAACAAAGGAGGAAAGCGGCTCAGCTAAGCTATTTTTATGATGATAATTCAGATTTTCACGTTCATCTGTGGACAAAGAACATTTTTACAATGACCCTAGTATCAGAAGTTAACCTGGGCTGGCTGGAGCCTGTTCCTAGCAGAGAAGTTGAAGACACCTGTCTCAGGAGGAAGCCAGTGGTCCAGGGACTACGCTGTTCTAGCTCCTGATCCTCATCTCTCCAGTGTGGTGTGTTACTTCACACTATCAAAGGCGGCTGTGTGAAGGGCAGAGGACTGAAAACAGCACCTCCGCAGAGCTCCTGCTAGGTGGGAGGGGTGTTTCCTGCCTCTAGTCCCCATAAATCAGCAATAAACAGACACTGCTAGTTAAAACAAGATACCATTAAGCATAGTAATTAAAACAACAATAGCAACAAAAAACCAAAGTACAGGGGCTGGAGAGATGGCTCAGTGGTTAAGAGCATTGCCTGCTCTTCCAAAGGTCCTGAGTTCAATTCCCAGCAACCACATGGTGGCTCACAACCATCTATAAAGAGGTCTGGCGCCCTCTTCTGGCCTTCAGGCATACACAGAGAATATTGTATACATAATAAATAAATATAAAAAAAAACAAAGTACACATGGAACATAGAAATATAAAGAAAAAGTATAAGACCTTTTGAGCATAAAATTATGAAAACTTAGATATCCTAAGGACTGCAGGTCATCAAGTATAATGTGACTCTATGAGAGTGAGAAGTGTCAATACTTTGCAATTTCAAAACCCCACTTGTATTTTTCATGGCACTTGATTTGGCAGTGAAAGTTTTCTCACAATGGTACAGGAAAAAAAACAAAGTGCTAGTAAGAAAGTACCAAGGTCTTCTCTGCTGCTCTGCAAAAAGCCTAAGCCTAATCCTGCTGGGTTAAGGACTTGAATATGTAAAGCAAAGTTTGACACTTTCAGTAGGAAATACAAGACTTTACGATCTGGAAACTGGGAAATATTTCTTAATTGCTGGAGACACAAAAGACTCATGTATGCAGGGAAAGAGTATCAAATCTAAGTAAAGTGGCCTGAGAAGCATCTGGGTTCTAGAATACAGCATGGAGCACACTGTCGTCTATTGTATGCATGGCCTGGAGTTCCAGCTCCAGCACATAAAACAATCAGTAAGCCATTTCAACTTGAGAAGTGTCAGCACACACACAAAGATTCATATTCATACATGTAAAGAACTACAAATGAATAAGAAAAACAACTAAGCAGACAAGCAGAAGACTGGCCCATGAACACAGCACACAGTGCTCCATCTCACATGTGCTCACAGCCTTTTCACTCCCACACAATCGTCAGAAATAAAAACACCTTTTGAATGAGGCAGGAGCCCCAGGGCCTGCTGATAACTCCACTTCAGGGCCACTTTGACATTACGGTTGTCACTTCCAGGTCTATAATAGAGAAACCTTTGCAAATGCCTAAGAATTTTCACAACAGCATGTCCTTATAGCAAAACAACCAAACCAAACCCAAACCCATAACTAACCCAAAACATAGACAAAATGCAAATACTTCCCAACAATAAATGAAGTAAATGCAATGTGGTAATTTAGGGAAATCATGGAAATGAACAAGTTATTGGCTTTCTTTTTTTTTTTTTTGGTTTTTCGAGACAGGGTTTCTCTGTGGTTTTGGAGCCTGTCCTGGAACTAGCTCTTGTAGACCAGGCTGGTCTCGAACTCACAGAGATCCACCTGCCTCTGCCTCCCGAGTGCTGGGATTAAAGGCGTGCGCCACCACCGCCCGGCTAAGTTATTGGCTTTCTATCAACATAGAGGGCTCAAGCACAAATGTCCAATGAGAAAAGCAAGCACAAGAAGAAAATCTGCACCATGGTACCATTCATAAAAACTCTAAAACTAGGCCAAAACAAACAATGGTTTTTGGTAATACACACAGAAAATAACAATATAAAGAAAGGTAGGGAATGATCTGCTCAGTGCCTGATTTCTGTTTGTTAATAAAAAGGGCTGGGACTTGGAAGGGACTCAGACTCTGGAAGGTTCTAGTGGTGCTCAATTCTCATGCTAGGTGTTTGGCATTCAAGTTGTTCATTGCATTCTAGATACCTCATCATCCTTTTCTTGGATATTTTCATATTATGTGTGATGCAGAAAAATCACACTATTAAAAAATAAAAGGAAGTTGAGTGGTGGTGGCGCACGCCTTTAATCCCAGCACTCGGGAGGCAGATCTCCGTGAGTTTGAGGTCAACCTGGTCTATAAGAGCTAGTTCCAGGACAGCCAGGACTACACAGAGAAACCCTGTCTCAAAAAAACCCAAAACAAAACAAAAAACAACAAACAAACAACCCCCAAACCAAAAGGAACCCTCTATGTTTGATAACAATATTTGTCCACAATAAACACTTCTGGCTAGGAGATGAGCTAAAGTGCTTGGTGACCACGTGCATGAAAGTCTCTATAGTGGATTTCCACACAACTGCCCCCGAACCACCCACCAGTTTTGGCTAGATACAAGTAGAAGGGTACGGGTATGCACGTGTGCACGGTGCCGATGGCAGCACTAGGACCTTGCATGTTAGGCAAGAGCTCTATCACCGAGTTACATCCTCAGCCTTTGTTTTTTGAGACAGGACCTCATGATGGGAGTCTCAAATTTCTGATACTCTTACTCCTGAATGTCATGATTATAGGTGTACACAGCTATGCCATAAAACTTAAATTATGTTAAATTACTTAAAATTATGTAATAAATTGCTGATTAAATAGGGTAGTCTAAAATAATTTAAGCTGCCTGACACAGATGCTGGGGAACAGAACCTGGGTCCTCTGGAAGAGCAGAAAGAGTGGTCTTAACAACAGGGTTTCACTGTGTAGTCCTGTGCTGGGGACTGTGGACACCCAGACTTTGAATTTTGCAGCTGCTCTGAGCACAAGACCCTGATGGCAGGGGAGTGGTCTCTGGTGGCTTGCAGCTGAACGATCCTGAGACCTAGGGCATGGCCATTGGTCAGGGAAGGCACTATATAAGCTGCCCTGGTACACAATAAATTTGGCATTCTTGATATTCTTGTTTCAAGGATGACCTGTGTCTCTTGTCTCTGTATGTCTGTGTGTGTTTCAATCCCCAGGGCCTTGCCTGGCTCACCAACCTTCCTGTAATGCAGACTGTAAGGTACAGGTATCATATTGTAGTACATGTAGTACAGGCGAACAGGACTGTAATACACTTAGTAGTATGGACGTTACAGTCCTGGCTATCCTAGAACTCACTCTGTAGACCAAGCAGGCTTTCTTTGAACAAGAGATCCATCTGCCCTTGCCTCACAAGTGCTGGGATTAAAGATGTACAAAGATACTTTGTTTTTTTGAGACAGGGTCTCACTATGTGGTCTTGGCTGGATTGGAACTTGCTATGTAGACCAGAGATTTACTTGACTCTTGTTTTTTTTTTTTTTAAAGTATTTATTTATTTATTATGTATACAATATTCTGTCTGTGTTTATGTCTGCAGGCCAGAAGAGGGCACCAGACCTCATTACAGATGGTTGTGAGCCACCATGTGGTTGCTGGGAATTGAACTCAGGACCTTTGGAAGAGCAGGCAGTACTCTTAACCACTGAGCCATCTCTCCAGCCCCTTGACTCGTTATATACATCAGAGGTCTACCTGCTTCTGCCTCCCAAATTAAAGGTGTGCACCACCATGCCTGGCTCTTGAGAATATTTTTTTTTTATTCTTATTTCATGTGTACTAGAGTTTTGCTTAATATGAGAGCGTTGGGTCCCTTGAAACTTGAGTTACGAGCAGTTGTGAGCTGCCATGTGGGTGCTGGGAATTGAACCTGAGTTCTGTGGAAGAGCTGCCAGTGCTCTTAAACACTGAGCCATCTCTCCAGCCCCCTTTAGAAGACACTTTAAAGAAAATTCCAAGCCAGATATGATGACACACACCTGTAATCCTGAGTCTCAGTAGGCAGGCTTCAGATGTGAGGTAACCAAGGAAATGGAATCTGTTATCTTGGTAGCTGGGTCTATGTTCAAAATGCCACTTTGTGGCTGAACATTCTTAGACTGCAGTTAGGTTATCCCCACTATAGTAAAACTAGAAGGAGGGGGCACTTTCCCAGTTGCCACACATGTGAACTAACAAAGGATATGTACCCTCCCAGGACCCAGGTTTCAAAATACCATTGATATTGTGATTTTTGATCTCTTTAGTGGGTTTCTAAAAAAGAGCACGGGAAGAAATGCCCTAGAAATGTGCTCCAGTGTACCATGATTTGGGAGAGAAAAGGTTACCTTACCACACAAATAGGCTATGCACCTCATAAATATTCATAACACTTCTTACAAAAATAACAAGTGCAAGATCTTTTCAGCTACCTACCCTTGGGTCAGCTTATTCCCAGCTATATGGAACACACTATGACTTTGCTTAATTGTGCTAAGTAAATCATAGCTTAAACTGAGCCCTTCTGATGAATTCTTTCCTTTAAGACAAGCACCCAAGAACTCTCCTCCCAGGTAACAGTTCCAGTGCTCAGCAGGCAAGGAAAGCCTGGGCAGCTCAGGGGGTGCCATGTCAAGTGAAAAATCAAGTATAAACTTAAAAGGAGGCTTGGATACAGCTCAGTGAGAGAATGCTAGCCTGCCGCGAGCAAGGCCCTGAGTTTCATCTTTAGTGCTGAAAACAAAACAAACCACTTGATAAAAAGAAACATTAGCAGCAAAGGTGTCTATTCCACAACATCTTATTGTTAGAGCAGAAACAACGTTGTACAAGTCCCTGGGCTCTATCCCTAGCACCGCCATGACTTTTTTTTTTTTAAAAATATTTATTTATTTTATTATGTATACAATATTCTTTCTGTGTGTATGCCTGAAGGCCAGAAGAGGGCACCAGACCTCATTACAGATGGTTGTGAGCCACCATGTGGTTGCTGGGAATTGAACTCAGGACCTTTGGAAGAGCAGGCAATGCTCTTAACCACTGAGCCATCTCTCCAGCCCCCCGCCATGACTTTTTTGTAAAGGTTTAGAGAACCAAAGATGTCTGAACAGATGACTCACCTCACCTAACAAGAGCAGCATTTTTATTTTAAAGTTTTTTTTTTTTTTTTTTTTTTTTTTTTTTGGTTTTTCGAGACAGGGTTTCTCTGTGGCTTTGGAACCTGTCCTGGAACTAGCTCTGTAGACCAGGCTGGTCTCGAACTCACAGAGATCCGCCTGCCTCTGCCTCCCGAGTGCTGGGATTAAAGGCGTGCGCCACCACCGCCCGGCAAGAGCAGCATTTTTAATCTAATGAAGTCAACGCGTATCACAAGTATCCCTGTCACAACTATATAAAACATAAAATTAAGTTTAAAGAAAACTCTTTAAGTAAAGACTGTGAAACCTTATCCAACCACCTAAGAAACTGTCAATAAATGAGTCTTCCTGTGGACAGAAAAGCCCAGAGTTGTAACGATGACAATTCTCCAGAAGTTAAATTATAAAGCAAACGAATACAATTCATCTATGCTCCCAAGAAGATTTTTCTTGAGAACATAAAGATTCCAAAATGCATATCAAAGAACAAAGATCCAACAACAGCAGAACAGTTCAAAGAGCAAGCGGGGCAGGTTTGACCCACGAGTTAAGGTTTGGAGGAGCTGAACAATGTGGTGTTGGTAGAGACAGAGCAACAGAGAGACCAACGAGCCCTCCAACAGCCTTGTGGATATACAGAAACTAGTTCAAGTTGGAGGTGATATTACAAACCAGCCAGGACAGGAGTATTTACTAATTAACGTATGCTTTGAGTCAGGGTCTCATGTATTTTAAGCCTGTCTTCAATTAGCTTTTAAACATTTATTATTATTGCGTATGTGTGTGTGAGTGCCAGTGCCCATATGTGTAGAGGTCAGAGGGGAACTTTCAGGAGTTGGTTCTCTCTTACCATGTGGGTCCTAGGGATCAAACTCAGGTCCCTAGGCTTGGTGGCAAGTATTTTGGGCAGGGCCTGTTAGTCATCCCTCCAACTTTCTCAGCAGTCAAGGATGATACTGAGTTTCCTATTTTTGGCTGGGAGTGGTGGCACATGCCTTTAATCCCATCACTTGGGAGGCAGAGGCAGGCAGATCTATGTGAGTTGAGGCCAGCCTGGTCTACAGAGTGAATTCCAGGACAGCCAAAGATACACAGAGAAACCCTGTTTCAAAAAAACCAAAAAAAAAAAAAAAAAAAAAAAAAAAAAGTTTCTGATTTTTCTGCCTACACTCCCAGTTAGTTAGAGACATGTGCCACTGTGCCCATGGAAAAATTTTAAGTTCTTCTTTGCAGCCTATATAAATATTAATTCTAGATGGATTAAGGACTTACATTTAAAAAACAAAACCTTAGAAAATGTATTTGGAAAATACATGGGCTGGTGAGATGGCTCAGTGTGTAGCTGCTGAGTTTGATCCCCAGGGGACAAGAGAACGTATCCTATAAGCTGTCCTCTGACTTCCATGTGTACATGCACACCCACACCCCTAAATTTAAAGTGTAACTTAAAAATATTCAAAGGGGTTGCAAAGATGGCTCAGCTGCTTAGGACCCAGGTTCAGTTCCCAGCACTCACATGGTGGCTTACAACAGTCCGTAACTCTAGTTCTAGAGGGAATATGATGCCCTCTTCTGGCCTCTGTAGGTGCTGCACATACATGGTGTGCACACATAAATGCAGACAAGACATTCATATACATAAATCTTTTAAAGAAGAAAAAATTAAGACAATCTTTGCTCTGCTTTCTGTTTGCCCTGAGGTGAATAGACTCTTTTTTCCTCTGTGTGCTATGATATTCTGTTGGAGAAACAGAAATTAAACTGAGATACAATTTCATACCTGCCTCACTGTCAAATGCTAATTGTGAAAAGATGTCAGAAACATATTTCATAATGCTGATGGAAGAGACTTCTGTTGATTCTCGGGAGAGCAGTGGTACTGCAAGGGGTGACCAAGACTTGACACAGGGAAGCACCTTAGGTTGCTCTAAAGAAACATTTACATGTTGATACAAAGATGTGCTCAAGGATGCCACTACCATGCTGCTTTTGGCAGTGAAAAAAAGACATTACTGGAAAATACACTGCAACAGTTTCTTCTTTTGTTGTTGCTGTTTTATTTTTATAGGGTCTATGTAGCCCTGGGTGACCTAGAACTCATTGCAATCCATCTGTCTCAGCCTCCAAAACACTGGCATACATTACTATGCCCAGATTTTTCTTTTATCTTGTTTGAGAGGCTTCACTAATGTACTCCTAGCTCATCTCAAGAGTCGTCTTCTTTCAAATGCTGAGATTACAGGGACGTGTTGCACCCAGCTATACAGCGTTTTTCAAATATCAAGCACCTGAAAAGCCTGGTCCAGGTGCAATAGGCCCTGCCTCTAACACAAGTATTGAGGTGATGGCTGGAAGGCCTGAACTAAAACAGCAGGACTGTCTTCTGCAGCAGCAACACCCTAATATGTTAGTACAGACAAATGTGAAACACAGAGTAAAAATAAAATGACATTTATTTTGGTTTTCCAAAACACAAGGGCAAGTAGTAACTGCAAGAAGAATGGGACTTGTTGTGGAATATTATTTTAAGATGTGTTACACTTGTTTATGCTTTGGAACATCTGCTTTAATGATGCAAAGATATGTTGCATTCTTATATGTTGCATTTGTTTAACTCTGTGAAGCTGTGTTACTGTGTCTGTCTAAAATACCCGATTGGTCTATTAAAGAGCTGAACGGCCAATAGTAAAGCAGGAGAAAGGATAGGTGGGGCTGGCAGGCAGAGAGGCTAAATAGGATAAAGAGAGGGATAGGGAAGCAAGAGAGATCAAGGAGCAAGAGAATAAGGAAAGGAGGACTCGAGGGCCAGTCACACAGCCAGTCATGGAGTAAGAGTGAAAGTAAGGTATACAGTAGTAAGAAAAGGAAATAGCCCAGAGGCAAAAGGTAGATGGGGATAATTTAAGTTAAAAAAAAAAAAAAAAAAAGCTGGTTAGAAAAAGCGAGGCTAAGGCATTTATAAGAAAAAAAAGTTTCTATGTGACTTATTTGGGAGCTAGGTGGCAGACCCCCCAAAAGACTAAAAGAGTTAAAAAAAGAAAAGAAAAAAAAAATCCAGCAATAGAGACTGACTGAGTCTGCAAAGGCAGCTAATGATACCAGAGACACATTCCAAATACCAAACCATAGACACATCTTAAAGGATGGACTGAGCATACACTCAAAACCACTTCCTGAATTCCTACTCTGTTATGAAATATTCCGAGTATGGAATTATTCCATGAACAAAAAACACATACTTTTTATCGTCTGAGATTTCTAAATGGGAGGGAGGACATGCATATAAAGAATAGATAAATACACAACACCTGGAACAAAGAGAGACTAGAATATTAGATGGGGAAATCTGAGGAAAGTCCCACTCAAAGGCCTCCCTGCAGTGGCTCTGAAGAAGTACACCACTCAGGGATTTGGGACCAGAAGCCTGAATGCTGAACAAATAGCTTAGAGGAGAGTGGGATGAGAGCAGAAAGACAGGAAAGTGGGAGGATGGCTGGCTGTGAGAAGTTAGAATGTGCATTTTACGCGGCTCTCTGCTGGGTCCAAGCAGACTGTAGGGGCTAAGGGCAGGACCAATGATGGCAATCTCTCAGCAGGAGACTGAGGCTTGGAGGCAGTCCAGATAACTGAGTGGGAGGGCTAAGAAGAGAGAAAGCGGATGTGTGGTAAACAGAGGGCCAGAGAACTTGGGTTTTTGGCTTACAGCTGGATGGATGGAGAAGACAAGGAGAATGAGGGAAGAATGGGTTTCAAAGAGAGGTTACTAGCTTGCCTTGCCATGGCTATCTATGGGCCATCCAAGTGGAGACACAGCGTAGGCAGTGGGGTGTGGGAAATTCAGGCAGAAGTCAAGCTAGGAGCACACACCTAGACATAGGTGCTGAGACCTAAGCTGTCATGAGGAAGGGACTGTGAGGATGAGGGGGACACAATTTCAGAAAGGTCCCAAGGCCACAGGAAACAGCAAAGGAAGGACATCAGGGGTGGGGCAGGAACCACAGGAGATGGAGTTGTCCTGTGTCTCCAAAGACACTTCAGGAAGCAATGCTATGGTTGGGTGTGTCCCTGGAATCCCTGTGCTGGAAACTTAGTCCCTTGATTCTTGTTAATGGTATTAGAGGCGGAGCCTTTGGAGGCAATCAGGATTAGATAAGGTCATGAGTGTGGGATCCCCCAAAATAGCCTGAGTGGCTTTTTAACAAGGGGAAGGAGGATTTGCTGTCCCACAATGGGATATTCTTTCTTGCTTTCATCAAGAAGGGTCATCAAGAAGGGTCAGCCTCCAGGCTAGGACTGTGGGGGAATCTACAATGACCCCGTCTATGGTATTCAGTAATAACAGAGAATGGATTAAGACAGTGAATTATGGGGCAAACACTCCAGACACAATGAGGAAGGCCGGCATTTTGGCACCAGCAGTTCACTGGAGTCCGAGATGGTTAGGATTAGTGGAGGAGGCACCCAGATTAAAATGGATGGCTTGGAAACTTATATGCTCCCTCTGAAGCTTGACTGGAGGCCAGAGAAGTGGGGCAGTCTTGGGAGAGGAGTGGGATCAAGGGCGGGAATGTCTGTTGCCCTTGAGAAGGCGGCATAGGGCAGATTCTTGGGCCAGGCAGATGGGATATCAAAAAATATCCAAAGACCACAGAGTAGCCAGGTAAGCAGAGCAGCAGGCACAGAACAGGCAGGGCACCAGGAGTCAGAGGGCCATGAGAATTTTTTCTTAAAAAAATAAAAACCAAAAAACCCTAATATATATTATACCTATGATATATATAATATATCCATATATGGATAGGTTTTAGATTTATTTTATCTTATGTATGTGAATGTTCAGTCTATACGTATACACATGCACCACATGTGTGCTTGATGAGAAGGTTATCAGATTCCTTAGAATGGAGTTACAGATGGTTGTGAAACACCATGTGGGTGCTGGGAAAAGAACCTGGGTCCTCTACAAGAGCAACATGTGCTCTTAACCACTGATCCATCTCTTTAGCCCTTCCCTGCAAGAGTAGGTTTTTAAAATTAAAAGTGATCTTTTAATATATACCGAAATTGCTGGTTGTGAGCTCTCTCCATATAAATAGGGCTAGGTCTGGTCTCTGAGCTAGCGAGGCAACTGAGATAATGCTGGTGACTACTGGCAGATGAAAAGCCCCCACTAAATGTTGGTCAGGAACACCACATGAGGCTGGCTGTAGGGTTATGGGTTTGCCACTGGCAGCTGCCTGCGTGCAGGTGCAGAGCAGGCAGATGATTTTTCTGAGATTCCGGCTTTGCCAAGTAGACAGAATAAATAGAGGGAAAGTGAGAGAGTGTGTGTGGGGTAATTGGTGATGGCCACAGGGGAAGGAGGAGGAGGAGAGAGTGAGAAGGCTTTGAAGGTCCTACAGATTGAGGACCTGCTGGACTTGAGGTTCTAAGGACTGGAAGGACAAGAAGCAGGAAGTGGCTGTGGAATACATACTAGGGATGGGGACAGTGGAAGGGATGAGGCAAACACCAAAAGTGGCAGGACCACCACATGACTCTAGTAATCTTCACGAGTAGTGAGGCTCAAGGATGACAAGGTGGTAGATCTGTAGAGGAGGGCAAGGACACCTGCCTCCTGAAAGCCCAGCGTCAAAGGGACATGGGGAAGAGGACAAAAGAGCTGCAGGGCAGCAGCACTTGGAAAGAGAGAGCCAGGGCTCAGCCTGAGCAAGACAGATGGGAATACACCGGACCCATGGAGGGTCCTGAAAAGTGTCATGGAGATATTAGGGTGTGAAGAGAAGAGATGAGGTCTGACAAGGGCATGGACTTAATCAAGAGTGAGAGGAGGGCAGGGACCCAGATGCCAGGACTGAGGAGGGAAGAAAGGCAGCATGCGATTCCTGCTGTCAAATTCCAATGGGCAGTGGACAGTGAGGGCCACCAACTGGCTGTTTCTTGGACCCTACTGGTTCTCACCAGGGAAACTACCACATGTTACAAACACTAAGAAATAAAAGCAGATACCAGGAACCTCTCACCCTTGGCTTGGAAGTCAAGGTGACATGTGTCCCCCCCACCAGGCGCGAACTCAGTAGACACCTTTCCACCATCCAGCTGACCCACCGTCTTTGGTACCAACAAAACTCAACACAATTAACTACACAGGAATTAACCACAGGAAGATCTGAGTGACACAGTATCAAAAATGACAAACCTAAGGTGGCAGGACAGGCAAAGGACAGACAAGGGAGGCAGAGGCTTAGCAAAGTCAATGTCTCTTGCAAATGACTCAGCAAGGTCTTCCACGTAGGAACCCGGCATCCCTATTCTTCCTAAACTTGAAGAGGTGCTGACTGCTCCAGGGAAATGTAAGACACTGTGTTTAGTATCCAAGTCACCTGAAATAAACACCTGGTTCTAGTCACACTGGACCACATAGCTGGCCAATGGGTTTTGAAAGTTCCAGTGTTTAAAACTGGATGACTCCTTGAGCAGCTCCAGCTCTTCACTCCCTCTTCTCTTATCCCCTAATTCTGTGACCCTGCTTCTGGCTTTGCTATCTATGTCCAAGATACAAATGACCAGTTTCCACACCATGGCTGGGTAAGTCAGTTGTGACTCAACCATCGAAGAGTTACATTTGAAACACTGTGTCTTTCTGGAAAGCAGAGTAGCACCAACCCTAGACCTTTATTTTTCTATGTTCACTTGGTCACCTGGTGTGTCCCTGACCTTTTCCCAACCCTTCACCTGGACTTGGGTCCACAGGAACTTCCGGGACCTTGGGGCCGGCGCGACGCCAAGTGCATGGTTCCTTGCCTTGTTCAATCTGGGAGAGGACCTCGGGTTTGGAGATGGCATAGTCTGAGGAAAGACAGGGTTAATCACATTCTCATCAGAAAGGGTGATAGGCAGCTGTAAAATCACTAATAGCCTAGAAACTAAATGTCTTGACTGGTACCAAACAGCAGTTCTCAATGGTAGGCATTCTGCTGCGACGTCTAGGGACGAGCTTGTGTCAGCTCTGGGGTGGGAGAGCGCTACTGCATACTGAACAATGCATATGAAAGACCCCATCCCAAGCGTCGTCTGTCCACAGAGCTAGCTGTGTGGGATACAGAGCCACACTAAGCAGCAGCATGCCTGCAGAGCAGAACATACTGTGAGTGCACTCACTCAGTCCACGAAACACTCCTGATTAGAAAGTAAGGCCAAGAGGAGGGGGCTGGAGTAACAGGGCTTTGGGGCACCCTGTGATGGTGAAAGAACAATTCCTTCGCTACAGCAGAGTGGACTAAAAACCCCGGAGAGCTGTGGCACACCTGCACTCTAGTCTCGGTAAAAGCACAGATGTCCATACTTTGGGCCTGGTGAGGACAGAGGCTACCGCTTTCCTAGGTCTGCTACTCCAAACAGAAGGAGTACCTGACTCTTCACCCCAGAACATGGGAGGAGTCTCCTTGCTCACAGTATCTAGGGATCTATATAGACACCACTGAAAACAACTATATGACAAAGAGGTCTGGGGAGTCTAAAATCCCACCTTACAGAGGCATGTGTCAGGCCTTACCCAGGGAGACCAGTGTCTCATAGTTGCCCCTCATCACGTGCTTGTAGAGCTCCTTCTGCCAGTCCTCCAGCTTGCCCCACTCCTGCTCAGAAAAATAGATGGCCACATCACCAGAGGTCACAGGAACCCGAAACCACAATTCACACTCACTCACCCACATCCTTGCAGGCATGGACCCTTGGACTCCCCATCCCAGGGCCCCCAAAAGCTACCTTGGGGACCTCGCCCTTGCTGCCAGGGGGAAGTCTCAAAATCCAGAAGTTCCGGTTGCGCAACAGATTCTCCACGTTCTCCAGCCGCCGCTGCAGCAGCCCATACTCCTGCAGCAGGGTCCCCAGCACGGCCCACTTGCCCTCCAGCTGGTTGCTGAACTCTACAGCTGTCTTCTCACAGTCAGCCAGCTTCTTCTCTGCCATCCCAGTTCGGCCTTCTAGAGAAAGCAGTCGAGCGGCCTGTGATTCAATCTTCCTCTCCATGGCCTGAATTGTAGCTGCCATTGTCCATGGAGAAATCTTCAAGAAAGAGGAGAAACCAACATTATTTTTCTCATTGTGATCCTTCTATCCCACGCATGGGGGAGCCAAGCTGGGAGTGGGGAGCCCAAGTATGTTCGAAGTAGGAACATCCTATATCATGCACCAGATCTTGCCTTAGTAACAGCCTCTGGGTTTAAGATCTGGCCTGAGGCTGGCAGGTGCCTTGCTCAGGACCCCACAGCACACTGCAGATTTCTACCTTGGCCCTTCCCCCTGTTCAGTCAGCTCCTGTGTGTCCCACACTGAACATCTCTCTTGGTGGACATGATTTCTTTCACAGCACAGCGCTAGACACATGGTAAACACACAGTGCGATTTTGCAAAATAAACAGTGACTTAGCATTGCTGGGGCGTTTTAGTGGAGAAACGATAAACTGCAGATTTACTAGGGCCCAGCCTGCACTTCTGTCACAATCACACAGGAACTGCCTGATGATGACCCAGCAAAAACTCCAGCTGCTTCAACTGAGAGGCACAAACAAGGGGTTGCTCAAGTGCTTTTTAAAAGAGCATCTCATGTCCCCTCTTACAGACAGATAAGCTCAATGGCCAATTCCCTTTCCTCCAGGACAACCTGATTTGGTCCCTTCCTAACTGCCCCTCCCCCCATGAGCTAAAATTATCATTATTGCCAATTTTAACCAATAAAAGAGATGACTATTTTGTTTCTGTGATGAAGTCTCACATAGTCCAGGCTGACCTAGAACCTGCTTGGATGGTGCTGAACCCTTGCTCCTCCTTGCCTTTACCTCCCAAGTCCTGAAGTGACTCTTAATGCCTGGCATTAAGAGTTGGACTCAACTCCCTGCAAGGTATGAATCAGTCTCAGATACAAGCTGTCCTGAGATCAGGGACATACTTAATCTGGTGGGGAAGATAGACTTTTACACGTGCAACAACAATCACAAGACTGACACGTCCTTGCCATTGGAAATGGCAGAGGCTTTAGTGACTGCCCACTGGAGATGAAGAACACAGGTTGGGGGGGGACAAGGGAAGAGCTCCTTCATGTACATCCAAGGTGCAACCCCCAGGACTGATTGGAGATTCCTGCATGGGTGCTTCTCTGGTCAGTGCCTGAAGACAGATGCTCCTTACATTCCAGAAGGATGCTCCTTAACAAGAAAGGGTGGATGACTACTTGTAAAATAAAGTGACATCTAGGAACTAGTGTGGACTCATCTGAGTCACTGGGAACCAGAATGTGGGAAGGCACATCAGAAAATGGGGCCAGAAAAGCAGGTCTGCATGGTGCTCCAGAGTTTCTCAGGCTGTACAGGAGGCACAAGCTCTGAGGACTTTCAGTGGGTCTCAGAAGACGGATTCTGACAGGCAGAACTGTTGTAAGGGAAAGTCTGCTGTGGGAGGATACCTCTGGCCTCTTCTTCTTTAGGGCCAGCCCCGACTGGGATTATCCCAGAGTCTATTTCAGATGTAGCCTTGTACTTTGCCACCATTCCCTCTGCTGCAATCTCTGTGTTACACAAAAGGGCATCTGCACAGACATCTTCCTCAGTGATGTTTTTCTTGTTCAACATCTGAACAATGGGTCGGGTTTTTTTGTTGTTGTTGTTGTTTGAACTATTTTTGTGGGGTTCATGGACCTTTGAACTGCGTGGCTTGTGCTCTGCTTAAGCCTAGCACCTTGCTCACTCAAAGGGAAGGTGGAACAGCCAACTGCAAAAACTGACAGGGAAGTCAAAACTCTGAGCTTGAGAGGAGCCACTGGTCTAAGAGGACGCCAAATCCTTCCACTGTTCCCCACCCACATGACGAAGTCCAGGCCTTCCAGCCCCTTCCAACTCTGCAGCTCATAACCAAAACCATCTCTCCAGGCTTGTGGACCAGTCCTGTACTGTCCTGTCTCTGTGCCTTGACTCTCTCGGCCCAAGTCCTATGAAGCCCTAGTTAACTCAGTTCACGGAAGCATAGACTACCTGGCCAGGTAGGAGGAACAGGGTCTGCTAAGCACCTGCTTATTCGAACTTCGTTTCCACCAGGTTGCTACAAGCTCTTTCTGTTTGACCATATGGCTACTCGGGTACCTGTCTGCTTTTCTTATCACAGTCACTGAACTGTAAGCACTGTCTTCCCACACTTTCTCTCCGAGATTCTCAGCAAGTTAACTTCGCTGGACCTCCAGCTTCTCTTTTGTACAAAATAATAACGATAATAGTAACTATCCCACAGGTTTGCTGTGAGGACAGAAATCATGCCTAAACCGGGCTGAGCACAGCGCCAGCCTGGCTGGACAAATGGAAGCAAGCCCTCGCGCGCCGCCCGGGGAGGGCCGGGCACATAGTGGGTGCTCAGTGTATGCGGAATCGACGTCGGACACCTCCCAGGTGCCACCAGGCCGCTGGGGGAGCTGGGGGAGGGAAGCACCGGCCCGGCGCCGAGGAAGGAGCTCGGCCCGGGGACGCGCAGATCGCGAACTTGGCGCGGGTCGGCCTCCGGAGCGCGGACGGCCGTTCCCGGCTCCACCCGGTCCGGTAGGCCCCGGCGGACCTCGCGGCCGCTCGCCGCAGCCCCAGGACCCGCAGGCCCGGTCTGGCCCGGAAGCCCTCCTGGGGCCTGCGGCACTGTGTGCTGGGCCCCGGCCTTCCGGGGCCCGAGGCCGCGCGGGCCAAGCGCGCGGGCCGCCCTTACCGGAGCCGCGGCCGCCTCGGCCATGGCCCTGCGCTGTCCTGCCCGGCGCGGAGGAAGTCGACGCCGCGGCGCGCGGCCCCACGCAGGCCCGGCCGCCGGGTCCTCTCCGCCAGCAGCGCCGCTGCCTTCCCCGCCGCGCTCCTCGCAGGCCGGCCTCCCGCCGCTCTGCCCGCAGCCGCACCGCCACCGTCAGCGCCCGGCCACTCCACACTGCATCCTGGGAGCCGGCGCCGCGGCCAGGCCGACGAAGGCCCGTGAGGCTTCCTGGAGGCAGCGCGGCGGCACAGCTCCACCTGGAGCTCGAGCGGCGAACGGCAGCGCCGGCACCCGCCCGCCGCCGCGCCTGGCCCCGCCCTCCTCGCGAGGCCCCGCCTCAGCCCGGCCTCCGGCCCCGGCCCCGCGCGCTGCCCCGCCCCTTGCGGTCCTGCGGCGCAAGTGTTGGGGCGGGAGGGACAGACAGCAGTGGCATCCTAGTTTGGCTGGGTAAAACTTGGGCTCGTGGCCTCGGCGGGCAGTGCGCACCCCTGGCTCGGTCACATCTGCAACTGGCCAGTTGTAGC
The DNA here is from genome assembly GCF_950005125.1 of Chionomys nivalis. Taxonomy (NCBI): domain Eukaryota; kingdom Metazoa; phylum Chordata; class Mammalia; order Rodentia; family Cricetidae; genus Chionomys; species Chionomys nivalis. The sequence goes on along the minus strand of NC_080086.1, from coordinate 155,026,619 downwards.
ACTCCTATCTTTGCCTTGAAATGGAATGACTACTTCCAACAACAGAAAAATGACTTGATAAGTCCCAGGAGGCATCCGTGTAGGATTTTCCCTAATATGTGTATTTTAATAAACATTTAAATGACAAACATGGAATAAAATGCCGTCGTTTAAAAATGTTTTGAATGGAGCCGGAGGGACAGCTCAGCCGCTAAAAGCACTTGTTCTTGAAGAGGGCAGGGGTTTGGTTTCTAGCATCCACATGACAGCTCACTACCGTCTGTAAGGAAGTCCAGAGATCCGACCCCCTCCTGATGTATGTTATCATGTGCATTATTCATGTTCATCTAATGTTCATATAAAATTGTATGCCTAACGAAGTTTAGGCAGATTTGGAAGCATATACATTAACGCAGTGTCAGTAGTTTTATGTTAATAGAGAGACCACAGACTGTTTGGGGGGCATTTCCTAACCTTTTCAATTCATATATTTGTTTTGTAATAACAGGGAAGGAAGAAAAAAATAAAAATCTAAAATTCCTCCAGAAGCCTGGTGTGGAGCCCCCGTGTGGCAACAAAGAGGTATTGCCTTTGAGAATTGCCTCTGTGCCAACCCCCAAGCAGGAACTTGTAAGACCTGGGCTAGCTAGTGGCTGAGATCTTTTTGTTGTTGCTATGATTATTTATGATATACTTTTATTTTTGATTATGTATACATGTGCCTGTATGTAAATATGTGTACTCACGTGTGGGGGTGGGAGGGAGGTCACATGTCCTTTGATGAACAGTGATGTGGAAGTGTGAGCCACATAAACCCCTTCCTTCCCAAGTTACTTTGGTCATGGTGTTTCATCACAGCAACAGAAATTCTAAGACACCGACTGAGACCTTAACACTCCCTCCCATTCTCTCCTCAGCCCGCGCGGCCTGTAGCGGTGTGAGAGGAGACCAGTCAGTAGAATGGACCCTTCTTCTTAATGCGTAAAAATCGGATTTCTCCTGGGGACTGCCTTGGGTGAGTTTTTTTTTTTTTTTCCATTTTGGAAACCAGAACATTTATTTTATGACAGATTGAAATCCTCAAGATGAACTGGATGCTGCAACAGTTGCCCTCTTGGGTTTAGGGGTTGTCCCTTCACGGAATCCATGTCTGAATCTTCGGTAGACAATTTTTAGGTGCCTCATCCGCCCAGTCCCGGTAGTGTTTCGTCTCTTAGCCTTGCCACTCCAGTTATACTTTCTCTTGCGCTTGACAGGGTAGCCGCATTTGCCACAGGTAGACTTTTGAAGGTGGTAGGCCTTAGAATCACAGCGGCAGCACGTCATCTTGCTTCTGCCGCCGAGGCCAAAGAGACCGGAAGAGCCCTTGGGTGAGTCCTTACTCTTAATATTTGGAGAGGCTGGTCCCCCATCTCTAATTTTCCTCTCTTCCTGCTAATTCAGCTGTGTTCTGAGGTCTCCAAAGTCCTGGGATTTATTGCCTCTCAAAAGAATTGCCTGGATCCCCTGATGTCACTTGCCTTTTGGAGTCAATTCTTCAAAGGGTGATGCCCATCTCATTTTTATTACAGGGAACAGCTTTGGCATCTGCTCCCAGCTCCTTTCTTATTGTTTCCTTTTGGTAGCTCTTCCAGGGAGAGAATTTATTACCCTTTCAGCACATCCCCTTTGCTGGGGTGGACTGAAGTTTTCTGATCTGGAGGGAATTTGATAAGGGAAACACCCGACTAGACTACAACTGTAAAGGTAGGTGCAAAGAAAGTGTTTCTTGGCCTGTGCTTGTTAGCTTTGCTGAAAAATAAATAAACAAACAAAGCAAAGGCAACTCTCTACTGGAGAGCCACGCCCACACCTCATTCTTACTTTCCTCAGCTTTTCTTCAAGAAGCCCATAGCCATGCTCTTAGGTATGTTTTACTTTTTCCTGTGCCTCCACCCTTCTCCTAACCTTTGTCTTTAAGCCCATATTAAATATCTTTATTAACCCCAACTTTATTAATAAAAATTCAGGGCTAGAGAGATGGCTCAGCAATTAAGAACACTGACTGCTTTTTCAAAGGACCTGGGTTGAGTTCCCACCACCCACCCGGTGGCTTGTAACTGTCTGTAATTCTAGTTCCAGGGGATCCGATGCCCTCTTTCTACCTCCAAAGACTCCAGGGTCTTACAGTGGTCATGAGAATACAAGCAAATAATCACACAGAGTGACCAACCACTGAACCCTAGCTTCTCCTGTGAGCAGCGACCCTATATGGGGTTGTGTGACTGGATGTGGGGATCCTGAAACATTTGTCAAGAGAGACACATTTCTGAGTGCATGGAGACCCAAAATTAATTCAGGGAGCCCCGGGAGTCTAGAAATCTGCACCTTCAGCCATTACTGCCAGAGATTCTTGACAAGTCAGCCAGTCTCCCGGGGTCTCCTCGTCTCGTGTTTAAGATGGTCACCCTAGAAATTTACTTGACTCTGCCTTCCTTTTGATATTAAGTTGCCTTTTTTTGAGACAAATCTTTCTATCTATTCCTGGTTGTCCTATAACTCGGTATGTAGACCATGTTGGCCTGGAACTCCCAGAGATCCACCTGTACTGCCTCCCTCCAGAGTGCTGGGGTTAAAGGCTGTGCTGCCACACCTAGGAGAAACTACCTTGCTTTCATACTGGACCCAGCTGAAGCCCAACATTCCCTCAATCCTTCCACCAAGCCTTAGTTCAGGGCTTCTTTCTTAGAGATTTTAAAATTAAAAACATTTTTTGTATTATGTGTATGGGTGTTTTGCTTGCACGGATGCTTGTGCACCACTTGTGTGCTGGATGCCGGCAAAGGCCAGAAGAGGGCATCAGAGCCCCTGGAGCTAGAGTTACAGATGCTTGTGAGCTGCCATGTGGTGATGGAAATCCAACCTAGGTACTCTACGAGAACAGCCAGCTTCTTAACCACTGAGCCATCTCTCCAACCTCAGTTCTTAGACTTTTTATGCTTCAGATTGCTGAGAAAATTTTATATGACCCTAAGTATATATAAATGGGTCTCTAAATCAAACATTTTCTCATAGTAAGTATAGATTTTTTTCTAGAATGACTCTTTGGCATATGTATAACCTTACCAATTATTTACAGGGAAAATCAAGTTGATTCTAATGTGATAGGTATACCTGTTTATTTTTAGGTTAAGAATTAAATCTTGGAGGCAGAGTTGAGTGGTGGTGGCAGCACATGCCTTTAACCTTTAACCCTAGCATTTTGGAGGCAGGGGCAGGTAGATCTTTGAGTTCAAGGCCAGCCTGGTCTACAGAGTGAGTTCCAGGACATAAAACCCTGTCTCAAAAAAACAAAAAGAAAAAAAATCTTGGCTGAACATTTGATATCACCGGATGTGGAACATCTGCCGAGAGTGGCTGATATTTTGATTTCATAATTTTCAGTACTGAGAGCTCCACTTTGTGCAAGCGCCTAGTACAGAACCGCAGTTTGTTTAGAGCCATTTCAGAAATTGTTGGAAATTCTACCCTAATCTCAAGCCAAAATTCATTTGGATTTTTTGTTTGTTTGTTTTTTTTTTTGGTTTTTCGAGACAGGGTTTCTCTGTGGCTTTGGAGCCTGTCCTGGAACTAGCTCTGTAGACCAGGCTGGTCTTGAACTCACAGAGATCCGCCTGCCTCTGCCTCCCGAGTGCTGGGATTAAAGGCGTGCGCCACCATCGCCCGGCTTCATTTGGATTTTTTAAGAAATTAAAATTCATGTCAGTGTTTCAAAGAGCACTTTTAAATTTCCAACATTCACATATACAATAATTCAAAGACATGCTATAATACAGTATGAAACTTACATACTGATAAAAGATGGTAGGACAATCTAGTCTTAATTTTCTGTAAAGCATTATGTTTCTATGTAAGCATAAGACTGGGAAAGCAATGCGGTTTATAACACAGTAGTTCTAAGTCTGAGCCAAGGCGTCCCAGGCGGTGTTTGTTGGTATTGTGTGCTGTGATGGAGGGTGCAGCACAAAGTGCATGTGTTCAGGTCAGAACCCAATTTTCAGTGAGGTTGTTCAGTGCAACACAGGCAGGTGATGCTAGCTGCACCAAGAATCCATTTTGTGTTTTGTTTATTTATTGATTGCTTGTTTATCTTGAGGCACAAGGTCTTGGCACAAAGCCCAGGCTGTCTTGTAATTCCATATTCAGACAACTGGCCTTGAATTTCTAGTGGAGATCCTCCTGTCTCTGTCTCTGCCGTGGTGGTGGGATTGCAGGCATGAACCACCATGCTGGGCTACACGTTTGATTTTGAGTTAACTTTTTGTCTTTGTGCTTTCAGAGACCTTTAACTGCTGCCCAATGTTTCAGGACCCCCATTGTGTTTCATGAGCCTCATGCTTAGTGTCACAGCTTTGTATAGAGTCCACGCCTGCTCTTTAAGGAGCTGTGGTGGTAAACCATGTGGTGGTGGCGCACGCCTCTAATCTCAGCACTCAGGAGGCAGAGGCAGGTGGATCTCTGTGAGTTTGAGGTCAGCCTGGTCTGCAGAGTGAGTTCCAGGATAGCTAGGACTCTGTTACCGAGATAAACCTTGTCTCAAAAAACCAGAAAAAAGGGGAACAAAAGAAGAAAAAAGAGAAGAAGAAGAAAAGAAGAAGTAGCTGAAGAAGAGAATAAGATGAAGAAGAGGAGAAGAAGAGAGGAAGCGACAAGGAGGAGCAGGAGAAGACCAGCAGCTGCTGGTCTCTCCCCATGATTATTTGCGTATAGTCTCACAGGCCTCCCACCCAGCCCCAATACCCAATGTAAGTCCAGTCTACTCTTAAACTTATGATCCTCCTTTCTCAGCCTTCCGAGTGCTAGGATTATAGGCCTGGTACACCACCATTCCTGGCAGGTCAGCCCATTTCCTTCTGCCTGAAGCCATTGCTCAGAAAGAAAGGGCCTTGCTGCTGCCTAAGGACAAAGAGGTAGAGAGTCCATGGTGTTAGCCTCAGGACTCCTACTGTTTCCTCCCACCACTTCCTTGGTGAAAGAGCTCTCCATCCTTGAGGACACAGCATCCTGATAGGGTGTTGCCTGGGTTTAGGAGACCACCTGTGAGTCCCCCAAAGGAATTCTGGGGGAGGGAATCTAGTTGGTCAGTTCTTGCCATCCAATGCAGGGCAGAGTTGAAACCGAGGCTCTCAATATGTAGGAGGCCAGAACGGCACTGTCAGGAACTTGGCACAGATTGTCAGCGACTTTGTAGAGAGAAGTTACCTTGAATTACGGTCTTTCAAAGGGAGCTGTGGGTGTGAGAATGCTTTAACTCCACAGACCTCTTCCAATTTGTATCCCACTGTTTGCTCTGGTCTGCTGAGGATGGACGTTCCACTACGTGATGGAAGAACCACAACTTGCTTTTCTTTGCATCCCAAGACTAGCAACTGCTAAGAAAGTATGCAAGAGAACTATGTGTCTAAATACATCTTGGAGTTGGAGAGATGATTCAGTGGTTCAGAGCACTCATTGCAGAGGACTTGGGTTCAATTCCCAGCATCCGAGCGACAGCTCACAACTATCTGTAACTCCAGTAGGGAAGGACCGAACACCCACCTCTCACCTCCAGAGCACACACGTAGTGCACAGACAAAACACCCACACATGTAAGATAAAAATTAAAAATATTTTTTATCATTTGTTTTTCTTCAAAATGGTAAGACTTTACAGAGAAGGTAAAATTTGAACTGATCTTGCAGGATAGGCAGAATTTTGGTAGAGAGTTTCAGACCCGAGGGTGGTAATAATGGTGGGAGTTGGTGTCAGCCTGGGAAAAACCGGAGGCAGACAGATACATTTTAGAAAAAGGAGAGCAGGCCAGTATGATTAAAACTTGAACAATGGAGGAAATAAGCTACGAGACAGCTTTCTGTTGCTATAGCTGAATACCTGATACAATATAAACTATGAAAAGCTTATTTTGACCTAATTGATTTTATTATTTAGGTATGTGTGCTCACGTTTGTGTGAATATATTTATCAGTGCATGTGCGCGTGTGAACGCGCCTGCATATGTACACACACACACACACACACACACACACACACACACACACACACACTAGAAGAGGGTGTCAGATCCCCGGGAACTGGAGCAGGTCCTAGAAACCAAACTCTGACTCTGCAAGAGCAGCAAGCATTCTTACCAGCTGAGCCACCTCTCCAGTCATATGGCTCACAGTTTTCGAGTTCCCCTCCAGGACTGGGAAGACTCCCTGCTTTAGTAAAGTGAAAGTGCACAGAGGAGCAAACCCCACTCACCTCATGGCCAGCAAGTCAGAGTGAGGAAAGAGCTGGGGTTCACAGTACCCTCTGAACCTAAGATATCCAGTTGGTTACCACTTAAAGGCTCCACCATCTCCATTAACACCACACTGGGGGCCAAGCCTTGAACTTCATAGATTTTAGTGCACATTCACTATCCAAACTACAGGGATCTGGGGACCTGGGCTGGGATGTCTGTGGCTGTGTACCTCGCAAGCATCCTACACCAGTGCGTTAGAAAAGTGAGCATTTGGGCGCTGGAGGGATGACTCAGTGGTTAAGAGCACTTGCTGCTATTGGAGAGGACCCAGGTTTGACTCCCAGCACACACATGGTGGCTCCCAACCATCTGTAACTCCAGTTCCAGGGGATCTGACACCCTATATTGACTTCCTTGGGCATCAGACACATACATGTAGACAAAACACCTATACACTTAAAATAAGATAAATAAATATAAAATACTTTAAAAGTTGCCACATGTTCCTCAGGGCCAGATGTATCGACTTGTCACACTGTAACAATCCATGTAAATCTCGTAGTCTCCTTTATAAAACTCTAGGCTTGTTTGAGTTTTAAAGGATTGTTTGGGGGACACTCTGGAGACATGGCTTGCTGGTGAGGTGGCTCAGGAGTTAAGTGCACAGGATTCTCTTCCAGATGACTTAGATTTGATTCTAGCATCTGTATGGTAGTCCACAACATGAGATTTCTTACACTCCCTTCTGGCAAAGTGGAATGCACAGAGAAGCCAATCCACTTGCCTCAGAGACAAGCACCAGGTATCAAGGCACAGACATATATGCAGGTCAAAAAACAAAACAAAATATACACAATCACATACCCACAAAGCCAAAATATAGACATAAAGTAATAAATTATAAATTCTTAAAAGATTAGTTTGATCTAGAGAGGTTGCTTAATGGGTTAGAGCACCTGCCATTAGGTCTGCCCACTGAACTTCAATCTCTGAAACCATAAGGCAGCCGAGAACCAGTGCCCACAAGTCATCCTCTGACCCACACGCTGCTATGGCATGTATGTGTGAGTACTCAAGTGTGTGTATGTACACACACACACTAAACCAACCAACCAACCAACCAACCAATCAAACAAAATAAAACATTTAAAGGTTTGTTTGATTTATTGACTACCGGGTAAAAATCAAGGCTATGCTGCTTCAAGAGCCCTCCCTTGGACTGGAAAGATGGTTCAGTGGTTAAGAGCACTTGTTGTTCTTGCAGAGGGCCCAGGCATGATCCCCAACACCCACACAACAGCTAGCAACTGTTCGTAACTCCAGTTCCAGGGGAGCTGTCACAAGTGCAGACATACATACAGGCTAACACTGATATACATAAAATGAAAAAAAAAAATCAATCTTAAAAGAAAAAAGCCCTCTAGTCAAGCAGTGGTGGCACACGTCTTTTAATCCCAGCATTCAGGAGACAGAGGCAGGCGGATTTCTGTGAGTTCAAGGACAGCCTGGTCTACAAGAGCGAGTTCCAGGACAGACCACAAAGCTACAGAAACCCTGTCTTAAAAAAAAAAAAAAAAAAAAAGAAAGAAAGAAAGAAAAAAAAAAAAGGTGGGAAGAGCCTTCTCTTGTTCCTCTTGTTCCCAGAGCTGTACTGCTCTGGGTACTTCTTTGGAGAGGCCCAAGCTTCAGTCTGAGAAACAGCCCTGAGGTGGGATTTTCATCACAATGACATCACTCTTGGACTGGTGGAGGTAAGATTTTGACATGACTTTGAACCAGAGATGAGATGGACAGACGGCATTTGTGGGGAAAACCCCTGAGGTCCACGATTGTCTTCTGTTTTCTAGAACCCTCTGTAGTCACAGTTATTGTGAGGGTTGATGTCAGAGCTTGAGGACATGGGTGTCAGTGACCGACAACCACTTAGAGGGTAGCCCATCCCTAGGAATAGCGCTCTGAGCAGCAGAAATTCAGGACACAAATCCTTCCCCACAGGTTGTAGGGCTTTAGGCCTGAGCTCTCCAGGACAAGAAAGGGGTCACTGCTCCAGCAGAGGAAGAAGTCATGAAAGAAAAACCAGGTGGGGCTGTCTTTAAGTAAACTTTAAACAAGAAAAAATCCAGACTCATAAAAGAAGTACCAGTGTGTGTTTATTTGAAAACTTCAGGAACTAAAGTTACTAAATTTCCCTGTAACTAATGCCATTTAAGTTCCACATGAAAATAATCCTCAGAGGAAGGAGACTCACAAGACTTGGGAAGCTAATGAAACTAGAAGACCCAGGATGTTTACAAAGTCCCAAGATTGCCAGCCCCTTCCCCAAGCTGAGAGGAGCAGTAACCAGTGCTGGGGGAGGGGCACACTCTCTGATGATGCTGACAGCAAACTGTGCAAAGATCTCCGGGATGCTGCTTCTCTGAGTAATCCCTACACTGGAGTCGGTTTCCTGGTGCCGCTTCCTCTGAGTCCTGTGTGTAACCCCCCCCCAAACTCATTGGCCACCAAACTAGATGGGGTAGAAGAGTTTCTTTGGTGTACTCTCTGGGGGTGGGGGAGACATTTACTCTCATCTTCCCGGGAAAAGTCACAGAATGACTAAGTTCTCCGTGGCTTTTTGAGAATAATGGTCTAGGCATAAAAAGCTGAGTTTCTCACTTTGTAGTTGGGGAACACCAGCATGCAAGAGTCCAGTGCGCCCCAGCAATGACATTAGTAATTATAACATAGACAAGCTTCTTACTCAGACCCTGACTCACATTTACAAGAGATTCTGAAGCTTTATAAGGCTGACGGTTGACTCATCAATGTTGATGACCTCATAGTCAATGCAACATGGCTTTATAACTTGGAGTGGGAGAAAGATGTCACATCAAAGGCCAGTCAGAAATTAAGAACGCTTTGCTGGGACACTGAGTCCTCTCTAGCTTGGGTACAAACAAACCCACTCAACAGGGATTAGTCAAGTTTATACAGAATTCTTACTGGGGCTTCTGGCTGGTCTTAGGTATGCAGGGCAGACATAGAATAAAGAAACAAGTATCTTCTAATCCCAAACTCAGGGATTCTGGTATTTTAAAGATTTTTTTTTGTGGCACTTATTATTGCTGGGAGATATGGGGAGAAAGAGTCTGGGACCCAAATACAGAAAAATGGAACAATTTTTATATTCATCTGGGCAAAAGACTTGTAATTGACCAAGGTAGACAGGTAGGCATGGTCCCTGGTTCAGCACAAACTGCTCAGGGCTGAGCAGAAGGTTGAAAGCCACAGTCTTCCTTAGGGATTTCATTGTCTAGTGGTGAGCAAGCAAACATGAAGAGGATGGGGTTTGGAGAGATGGCTCAGCAGTTCTTGAAGAGCTTCAAAGTTTGGTTCTCAGCCCCAACATGGTGGCTCATAACTGTTAGAAACATTTCCTAAGCGAGCTCTCTGACGATGCAAAAATTCCCAATCAAGCCAAATCAAAACAAGCCAAATTAAGAAATATCCAGGTTTACAATGGGAGATCTGCACTCTCGGATCTGCTTCTCGAGGGGGAAACAGGAAGCCACAGGACCGCGACCCCCGGGATGAAGAAAGGGAGACCACGTGTTCTTCTTTTGGGGGGATCACTTAAGTACCCTGGGGAGTGGTCCTGACCCCACCCCCAGGGAGAGGTCAGGACCTGGCCTGCTGGGATTTGAAGTTCAGACCAGGCCTGGGGGCTGAGATAGATGCCAGGGACTGGGGCCTACACTCCCAACCTAACAATAACCATCTGTAATTCTAATTCCAGGGGATCCAATATCCTCTTCTGACCTCCACAGGGACAAGGCATTCAAATAGTGCACAGACATACAATGCAGGCAAAACACTCATGAACATAAAATAATATCAAGTAAAGACCACCATTGATTTAGGATCTGGGAAGCAACTGGTACATTTGGAGCTGAGCATGAAATACGGAATAGACATTTGACAAGATTACCCTTGGAGTTGTACAAACGATTGCTTTGAGGGAAGGGTAGCAGATGTTAGGAGGTGAGAAGAAAAGTCCAGGTGAGACACAGGGAGAGGATGATTGGAGTCTCCAGCTTCCAGGAGGAGAGGTCCTGATAAGCTCCAGCACCAGGCCAGCAGCAGTAAAACGGCATGATAATGTGTGCCATGTAAGCATAACAGAAAGAAAGCAGTGAAGTTTACCATTTAATTTATTCTGAAATTTAAGAAACTTTTAGAAATTTCTTAGAGAAATTTCATAACATGACCAATTCAGTAGAGTGGAAATATATAGCATATTTTTTTTTCTTTTAAACACTGCCTGGCCCATTAGTTTTAACCTCTTATTGACTAGCTCTTACATATTGATCTAACCCATTTCTAATATTCTGTGTAGCACCATGAGCTGGCTTACCAGGAAAGATCTTAACCTGCGTCTGTCTGGAGTGGGAGAATCATGGCGACTCCTGACTCGGCTTCTTTCTCCCAGCATTCTCTTCTGTTTACTCCACCCACCTAAGGGTTGGCCTATCAAATGGGCCTAGGCAGTTTTTTTTTATTAATTAACCAATGAAAGCAACAGATAAGATACAAGAACCACCTCCATCATTTCCCCTTTTTCTGTTTAAACAAAAAAGAAAGGCTTTCACTTTAACATAGTAAGATTACATATAACAAAACAGTTGTCAAGCAAGAATTACAGTTACAATATTTATATCTATCTTTTAACATAACTAAGGAAAACTATAACTATCTATCCATTTTTTAACTCCATCAAAGACTTCAGAGGATATAATATTACCTAAGTAAACAAGAAATCCAAAACTCTAGAAATGAAAGAGACATCTCACTGTCTAGACAGTCACCCAAAGTTCTTTTGTACTGTTGGGGCATCCATCTTTGGCCTACAGGCCCATAGTATCCAGCAGACATTTTCATGAAGCAGGAAATTCCAAGACAGTTTAGTCACTTTCTGCTGTGTCCTGCAGAATGTCTCGCAGACTCTTTTATGAATCAGGAACCCTGAAAAACCATCTCACCTTTAGGCAAGTTTAGCAGTCCTCTTTTTGTGGGTTTTCTGTGTCCAGTTTATGCAACAGTTCAGGCAAGAGCAGTTTTTTGCCCAAATGGCTATTAAACTCCTTAAAGAGCCTCTTTGGTGCCCATCTTCCTCTTGAAGTAGATTGGTGCTGCCAGGAGCAGATGTGTCTCATTATCATGAAAAGCCCTAAGTTATTAAAACATTAAATGCCATATTCTACAGTCTTTGAAAGACATGAAGAATGCCTATCTAGCTAAAATATATCTATGCACATCTAGAAAATCTAACTAACATGACTAAAAGCTTGACAATTATCGATGATTATCCATTAACAACCTATATACATTACATTTTTAAATGAACTATACAATCACAATACCTTAATCAAGATTAGAAATATGCATATACATATAACAAAATTGACCTTCAAATCCACACCAATGTAAATTATTCATATCTATATCATACCCCCTTTAAATGTAAAAGAACGTTTATAAACAATATTTGGGAACATGGGCGCAGTTTTTTCTCCAAACTGCTTCCTGCTGAATGGGGGCGCTGTATTCAGATCTTCCATGGTGTAACCTGTGTGTCAGGGTCATCTCAGTCGGCAGTTGAGTGAAGTAATTTTCTGAAGGTGTTCACAGCAACCTTTCAGGAGGGCGTGGTCTATCATACCATATTGGGAAAGACGCAATCCACAGAGTCTCATCCTCTGTGAAAACAAAAGGAGACCCTCTCCAAAGCATCATATCCTTAGACCCATATTCTGAAATCATAATACCCTTATATCCATTCTGGTTTAGCTTGGCAGCCCATATAATGAAATGTCTCTCTGCATTTAGCTCCTTTACAGTCAAAAATTTCAAAGAAAACACAATAATACAAAGAATCCAGACTCTCTGTGAATTTTCCATTTTTACGTGGCTTATTTTTCTTTATTTCTTTTAATCTATAACTATCTGTACTCTGTCTCTTTAAAGACTTTACCCTTTTTTTTAAGACATTAACTTTATTCTTTATATATATATATTTTTTCTCTCTCAAGCCTACGTACATTTATACATCAGTGTCTGAATCAGTTCTATTGTGAATCTGTAATTTTTTTACTATCCAGGAGCATTTCTTAAAATGTTAAGCACTTCTTAAAAACTTAAGTTGCACCATATACAGATAATACGGTACCACCTGTGTCCTGCCCAGTCGAAACCTTAACTGCGCTGTTATTACAGTAATTATGGTAGTTCCTGCCTGAGACCAGCAGAGTTCAGCACGATGGAGCTGAGCTGCTCCTGCCTCAGAGCCATTTGGTGCCCCTGAGCCACATACAGTTCCAGACACACAGCAGTCCACATTGCCATCAAGCAAGCCATAGCACTTTACTCCAAATGCTCCATTCAAAAGCTCTGTCTCCAGTAGGAGCCAGACAGAGATCGCGATGGCGGCACAGCCCAGAAAGCCGGCATTTTAAAACAGCCAGTTTTTTTCCTGTTGCTGAATCAGGACAATTTCTTTGCCGCACGCAACCCACAAACAGCAAAAATCTGTCTTAAATTCTCTCTGTGTCCTTTTTAAGCTCTCTCAGGTTTTACGTGGAGTTCATTAGCACGTTGGGTGCCACTCTGTTGAAATAAGAAGCAGCGGCGGGGCTGCTTCCCACCACCCGGCTAGTTTTACCCGAAATAATTACACGGAAACTGTATTCTTTTAAACACTGCCTGGCCCATTAGTTTTAACCTCTTATTGATTAGCTCTTACATATTGATCTAACCCATTTCTAATATTCTGTGTAGCACCATGAACTGGCTTACCAGGAAAGATCTTAACCTGCGTCTGTCTGGAGTGGGAGAATCATGGCGACTCCCAATATATAGCATATTTAAGTTTGTTTTTAAATTACATTTATTATGTATGTGTGTGTGCACGCACATGTATGTATGTCACCCACCATGGCACATGTGTGAAAGTGAGGGCAACTTTCAGGAACCATTTCTCTCTGTCCATCATGTGGGTCCCTGGGATTGGATTCACATCACCAGGCTTGGTGGCAAGTGCCTTTACCTGTTGAGCCATATTGCTGACCTCATATTTAAGTGTTAATGCATAAACACCATAGCCTCAAAAACATAAAAGCTAAAATTAAGAGGACTAAAATAAAAACTTTCAAATACCTAACCATGATGGGTGATTTGAACAACTTCTTTATAACTGATAGAAGTAGAGGAAAAATCAGCAAAGATGGAAGGCTTTGAAATTCACAATTAATTCTATTTAATTTCCAAATATAAGATGATACCCAATAACTGGAAAGACAATTTCCCTTTCATTGTGCAGAGATAGAACACTTACCCAAACTGTCAAATTGCTGAGCCAGCAAGTCAGCTTCAACAGCTTTCAGAACACTGAACTGGCCAGGGGGTGGTGGCACACACCTTTAATCAAGGCAGAGGCAGAGGCAGAGGCAGAGGCAGAGGCAGAGGCAGAGGCAGAGGCAGAGGCAGAGGCAGAGGCAGAGGCAGAGGCAGAGGCAGAGGCAGAGGCAGAGGCAGAGGGGTCTCTGTGAGTTTAAGGCCTACCTGGTCTACAGAGATAGTTCTAGCACAGTGAGGGCAACATAGAGAAACCCTGTCTCAGGAAAAAAAAAAAAAAAAAACCAACAACAACAAAAACTAAACTGAAAGAGTAGATTATCAGTAACAAAACTATGAGGAGATAATATAAAATGTTTGGAAAGGGGCAAGAAGATGGCTCACTGGTTAAGAGAACTTATTGCTCTTGCAGAGGACCTGGGTTTGGAACGAGAAAAGTAGATTGAAACGCCAATAAAACAAAAGTAGAAAAAGAACCAAATTAAACCCACTGAACACAAAAGAAATGAAACAGTACGAGTAAGAACAGAAGTCAAGTGTTCATAGATAGGATCAACAAATGCAAAGTCTATCAATAAAGCAAACTAATAAATGGATAAGCCAACAGAAAGATTGACCAAGAGAAAACAAATGGAGATCTCAGAGCATACGTCAGAAATTATGAGAGAACTCCTCAGGGTGTGGACCATGAGAGACCAAAGAGGATATTATGAACAACTTGATGCCAATACATCAAAATATTGTTACAGAAAATTTCAAACTCAGTGTAAAACTTAACTTACTAAAACTGAGCCACAGAATCGGGTGCGGTGCGGTGCACACCTGTGGAATCGGGTGCGGTGCGGTGCACACCTGTGGTCCAGCACCAGGAGGGACGGCAGGAGGAGCAGAAGTTTAAGGTCACCTACAGCTTCTTACTGAGTTCGAGGTCAGCCTGAGATGCATGAGACTCTGTGGAAAAAACAAAACTGATCAAGGAAATGTAGAAAACCGAATGTTTGTATATTTTCTAAATATTAGATTCAGTAGTTGAAAACCCTCCGAGAAAGAAAGTTTGCATCTTAGATGGCTTTACTGGTGAAGTCTCCGAAACGTGCGTGGGGAAAGCAATAGTCACCGCGTGTACAACCTTCAGAGAACAAGGAGAACGGGGAATACTTTCCAACATGGTTCACAACATGAATAATTGATATTGAAGCTTGCTAAAGACGAAAGGAGAAAAGTAAAGCCCAAAGCTCTTGTAAGCGAGGTGAAAATATTCTAAGTAAAAAACATAACTGACACCAGTGATATAAAGCACCACCTAATTCTACTCATCGCAGGAATCAAGGTGGGTGCAGCATCTGAAAATCACTAACGGACTAACAGTCAATCGTAATCACAGTCATCTTAATAAGTACGAGAAGATTATTTGAAAAATTTAGCTAGGGGCTGGAGAAATGGTTGTGCAGTTAAGAGCATTACTGCTCATTCCAGAGGGCTGGACTTTGGCCCTCAGTACCTACATCAGGAAGCTCACAACTGCCTGTAACTCCAGCCCCAGGGCATCTGATACATCCTCTTCTGGTTTCTGTGGGTACACACTTGTGACAGACAAATGAACAAAAATAAATCTTAAAAAAGAAGTTTAAGTTGTATTTGTGCCAGGCGGTGGTGGTGCACGCCTATAATCCCAGCACTCGGGAGGCAGAGGCAGGAGGATCTCTGTGAGTTCGAGGCCAGCCTGGTCTACAAGAGCTAGTTCCAGGACAGGCTCCAAAACCACAGAGAAATCCTGTCTCGAAAATAAAAAAAAAAAAAAAAAAAAAAAAAAAAAAAAAGAAATAACCACAGAAAACCGGGCATAGTTTTCAAAGTGCAGGCCTTGAGTCCCAACACACAGGAGGCAGAGACTGGTCAATCTCTGTGAGTTTGATATCAGCCTGGTTTACATAGTGCGTTCCAGGGCAGCCAGAGTTATGTAGTGACAGCCGGTCTGAAAACAAACAAACAAAAAGTCACAGAGCCGGGCAAGGTTGCTCAAGCCTTTAATTGAGGCCTTCAGGAAGCAGAAGTAGGTGGATTATCTGTGAGTTTGAGAGCAGCCTGGTCTATACAGTGAGTTCCATGGCAGCTAGAGCTACATAATAAGAGACCCTATCTCAAAAATAGATAAATAAAAGACCACAGACTACGTGACTTCAACAGCAGTTATTATTCTCCAGCTCCATGAGCCAGAAGTTGAGAATAAGCTTCACTATCATGCCATCAAGGTGTGTATCAAGACGGGGTACCATGCTTGCCTCTTCCGGCTTCTGGGGCTGTTCCTCTCTTGGTTTGCGGTTCCATCCTTTCAGGCTCAGCCTCTGTGACCATATTGCCCTCTGTGTTGAATCTCTCTTGGTATTTCTCATAAGAGGATACGTGTATGTCTTTGTATGTTTCTTGAATTGTTAGAAATATGGTTGGAATACTTCGATATGTATTTTCTAAAAACACAAGCTTTCTGAGCAGGGGAGGATACACAGTCCTGTAATCCTGAACTAGTGAGCTGAGGCAGGAGACCGAAAGTTCAGAGCCAGCGTGGGCTACAAGGTGAGTAGAGAACAGTGTGGGTGCTATAGTTAGACTGTCCTAAATGACAGGAAACTTTCTCCTAAAATATACCCCCAGATAGTCAATCAGTTGACAGATGCTATAATCAACCACCCCATTATACAACCCAGAGGCTGGAGGCTGGAGGAATGGGCTCAGCGGTTAAGAGTGTAGTCAATGGTCTATATGTTCTATTTCTGTGAAGAGACACTGTGACCATGGCCACGCTTCAAAGGGAAAGCAATTTAACTGGGGCTGGCTTAGTTTCAGAGGCTTAGTTCATTGTTCATGACAGGAAACATAGTAGCAGGCAAACAAGTACAGTGCTGGAGAAGAGAGCTTACATCCTGATCACCAGGTAGCAGGGAGAGAGAGAGAGAAGAGAGAAGGGGGAAGAGAGATAGAGAGAGGGAGAGAGGGAGGGAGAGGGAGAGGGAGAGGGAGAGGGAGAGGGAGAGGGAGAGAGAGAGAGAGAGAGAGAGAGAGAGAGAGAGAGAGAGAGAGAGAGAGAGAGAGAGAGGGGGGAGAGAAATGCTAGAGCAAGATAGGAAAGGATATAGATAGGAGAGAGATAGAGATAGGACAGAAGGGAGAGAGAGGACTTTTGAAACCTCAAAGCTTATCCACAATGATACACCTCCTCTAGCAAGGCCATACTTCCTCCAACAAGATCACACCTCCTAATCGTTTCCAAATAATTTATGAAACTGGGCACTAAGCATGCAAATACATCAGCCTACGGGATCACTTTCATTCAAACCACTACAGAGCACTTGCTGCTTTTGCAGAGGATCTGAGTTTGGTTCCCAGCACTCATGTGACACCTCACAACTGCTTGTAATTCCAGTTCCAGAGGATTCTACACCCCTGTTTGACCTCTGTGGGCAACAGACATACATGCACAAGCACACACACACACACACACACACACACACACTTTTGAAAAAACTACAGCTGTGACTGGAGAGATGGTTCAGCAATTAAGAGCACTTGCTGCTCTTCCAGAGGACCTGAGTTCAGTTCCCAACACCTACATCAGGTGGTTCACAACCATCTTTAGCTTCAGCTTCAAGGGATCAGATTCCTCGTGCCTCTAGGGACACCTGCACTCACATTCCCATTCCCATATGTACACGTACACACATGAAATTTAAAAAAAGCCCATATTGAACTATAGCCTTTATTTCTCAATTATTCAAACAATGTCAGTGATAGCAGCCTTTGATTTGCATGAGCTCAGGGCCATGGCTTCAAGGGCTTCCAGACTGATTTGTCTACATCAGTTCTCTAGTCTTTCTGATGTCCAAGAAGCCGAAGCTGCTTGCTTTGCATTCTGCGTCCAGCATAGGTTCACCAGCATAGCTGAGTCTCACAAATAAAACCCAGGGAGAAGGAATATGTCGGGATCAACAATGGACCAAAATGTCTAAAAGAAGAAAGGAAACAATGCAATACATCTGTAGATAGTTAAACAAATGCACATCTATCTTAGTTAGGGTTTCTGTTGCTATGAAGAGACACCATGACCACAGCAGCTCTTATAAGGAAAAAAAATCATTTAATTGGGGGTGGCTTTCATTTCCAGAGGTTTAGTCCATTATTATCATGGTGTAAGATGGAGGCAGACAAGGTGCCGGAGAAGGAGCTGAGGGCTCTACAGCTTGACTCAGAGGCAATGGGAACTGGTCTGAGACACTGGGCAGTATCTTGAGCACAGGAGACTGAAAAGCTCACCCCGACATTGACACACATTCTCCAACAAGGCCATGCCTACTAATAGTGCCAATCCTATGAGCTTGTGGGGGCCACTTACATTCAAACTACCACACATGGTTCAATTAAAGTGATATCTGACATATATTTCCATATTCTGTTCCACAAGAATCTTGTCCAGAAAAATTAGTACCTATCAATGATTCTGATCCAATTCAATGATTAGGATGATCACTATTGAATAGTGAGTATTGACGTACAAAAGAGTTCCACAATAACCCAGAATGGAGTATATCAAAGGTTTATTTATCTGGGGATAAACTCACAGAAAGAGTAGCAATCTGAAGTCCTGTACATGCACGGGGAACTGGAACTGAATCCAACAGTCAAGAGACCCACACACATTTTCCATCTGCATTCACCACCAGAGTGGGCTGGTATCTTAAAAGTTATTGGCTGAAGGAGTTCCCACAGCCCCTCCCCCTTTTGTTTAAATAAGTGAGTTCTAAGCCTAATACAAAACTATATATAATAAGAACAAATATCAAGTACTGTCCAGGAAAAAGAAGAGACAAAAACATGCAT
Source organism: Chionomys nivalis (assembly GCF_950005125.1). Taxonomy (NCBI): domain Eukaryota; kingdom Metazoa; phylum Chordata; class Mammalia; order Rodentia; family Cricetidae; genus Chionomys; species Chionomys nivalis. Next base: position 155,008,114 of record NC_080086.1, on the reverse strand, counting down.
AAAAATTAGAATTACAACTAGCATAAACAAGACCAAACAAGAAACATATACTAAATGTTTCAATACTTATTCTATCCTAAGGAGTCTAAATCTAATATTAAAAATGGCTTGGGTAAGTAATGAGAAGAAAGTAACTATGACTAACTAGTCTTTAACCCCATCAAAGAAGGGAAATAATATTACTTGAGTAAACAGGAAGTGCAATCAAGCAACTTCCAAAAGGTACAAGAAATGACAGAGACAACTGGCTACCTGGGCAATCACCAAAAGTCTCATTTGAAAATGGTTTGTCAGATACTTTAGGTCTTAGCCAAAGTTGGTTGCCCCAATGTTGGCAAGAAAGAGGCAGAAAGATTTGAAAAACTGTCTTACCCTGTCTTGGCAAGGTTTGGCAGTCTTTTTGCTTGCATCCTGCTTACCCAGTCTGGATACCAACTGTGCATTTTGTCAGTGGTTATGGTGGAGCAGTTCTTTACCCAAAGGCCAGTTTTGTCAAGAAGAAAACAAGCTCCAAGTGGAGTGCCTTCAGCCAACATTCTCTCAGGAATGGATCAGTGCTTCCAGGAGCAAACATGTCTCATGTCAACAGAATCCCAAGTAATTTAAATGCCATATTCTACATTCTACAGTTCTTTGAAGATTACATATCTATGTGAAACATATCTCTGTATATCTAGAAAACCTAACATGACTACAATGTTTGATTATTACAGATAACTATCTATTAATCTGTATTTCTTAACTATACATTACATTTTAAAATGAGCTGCATGAATACAATACCTTTCTACAAGAATAGAAATGTATATACACACTGTGGCAAATTGTCCTTAATTTTTTTTTCAAGGAGGGACGAGTTTATTTGGTTTACAGGTTATGGTCCATCACCAGGGGAAGTCAAAATAGGAACTCAAGGCAGAAACCTGGATGCAGGAACTGAAGCAGGACTTTAAATTTGTATCAATAGACCAAACTGTATATCAATATAAAGTATTCATCTTTATATATCATATTCCTCTATCTATCTATCTATCTATCTATCTATCTATCTATCTATCTATCTATCTATCTATCTATCTATCTATCTATAGAAATAGACTGTGACCATTAATCACTTATAACCAACCCTTTTAAAATGAAAGCAAACATTTATAAACAATAATTTTGGGAATTTGGGCATAGTTTTCTCCAAACTGCTTCCTGCTGTTTGTTGGAAGAAGTATTTTTAGGGGGTCATGGAGACCTTTTGGGGGGATCTTGTTCCATAAAACCACATTAGCCTGGAAAGAATCCACAAGTTCTCAACTTGTGTGGAAACAAAAGCAGAATCTATTTTCCAAAGTAACATATCCTTAGATTCAAATTTTGAAGTCAAGACATCTTTAAAATATATGTTGTTTTAGCTTAACAGTCTCCAGAATCAAATTTCTCTCTGCAGTCAAAAAATTTAAAGAAAACACAATAATATACACCATCCAGATTCTCTGTGTATATTCCATTTTTATGCGGCTTATTTTTTACTCCTTTAATCCATGACTATCTGTAATCTTTTGTACTACTTTCACTGTCTCTTAAAAGACTTTGTTTTTATTTTTTAAAACTATTTCTTTTTATACCTGTTTATACTCCTTTTCTTCTCTCTCCCAAGCCTATGTACATTTTTAAAACACACTGTGACTCATTTAATGGTCCTTTATGTCTGAATCTGTCTTTATTATTATCTGTAATCATTTTCTGACCAGGAGCACCTCTTAAAGTGCTAAGCTGTGTGGCTAGGACTAAGGCTGCTTTGCCTTTTGGCTCCACCCAGTCCAACATGGTGGAGGTGTGTTCACCACCAGCTCTGAGAGTCATGCTAACCACCCCAGCTCCAGGGATGCAGTGGGTCTCTGTCACCAGTAAGCACTGTGTAGCACTCTGCTCAGAAAACCCACTTAAATGCTCCATTACGGGACCTCCCAAAAGAGTCGTTCTGTGATGCCAGCATGAACCAGGAAGCAGGTTTTAAAGAAGCTGCACCACTGCTTGCAGCCAGCAAACAGAGCCTATCTGAAAAAAAAAAATGTGGCTACTAAGAAGCTGTGCCTGGTTCCAATTTCTGTGGTTCTAGAAGCCTTCTTTTTCTTTTTTTTTTTTTAAAGCTTTTTTAGGTCTTATGGGGATCTATGCCCCAGACGGTAGGCACCAATTTGTTTGCATACAAAAGAGTTTCACAATATCTCGAAATAGAGTAGTTTATCTGGGGATAAACTCACAGAAAGAGTGGCAATCTGTAGTCCTCTGCATGCACTGGGAACTGGAACTGAATCCAACAATCAAGAGACCCCCACACACGTTTTGTCTGCCTTTATAGTACACGAGACCACACCCAAAGTGGGCTGGTATCTTAAAGGCTATTGGCTGAAGGAGTTCCCACAGCAAGTGAGTTTAAAATTTATCACATCATCTACATTCATTAACTTTTCAATAAAGAAGAGCTTTCCTTTGTTCACTGCAAATTAAAAGGAGCTTATTAATAGGACTTCACAGATTCTTTAATGAGCTATAACATATTTTTATGTTTTACTCAAGTTACCCCAAACTTAGCTAGCCGTGAGTTTTTCACATGCTGCCTTGACATGGGTGTGTCCATAAGCTTCTGAGAACTCTTAAGTTCTAGCACAAAATGCTCCACACGCCATAAAGCTCCCAGGGCCAGCGCATCCCCGGAGTCCACCATTTATCAAGCGCTTTCAATTTCTTCCAAAGGCATTTTGAATGGCCTAGACATGGGAAGAGTTAGGACGCGTGTGGTGTGTGTTTTCTTTCCACCACCACCTTTCTCGTCTCCCTCTGCTAGTTATATGCCCAGTATTCCTCAAATAGAACTCTCGTTCCCCAAATGCCAAAATATAGTCTTACCCAAACAAAGGCCATTTCTGCTCTCAGAAGGCCGAGACAGGAGGGAAAGGAGGTGATTCTCGGCTACATAAGTGACTTTGAGGCCAACCTAGGTGACATGAGACCTGTCTGAAAAAAACAAAACAAAACAAACAAAAAAGAAGAAAGTTACCCCCAAACAACTTCTTGAATGAAGTTTAATATTTTATTGCAATCCAACATCTCCCTTTTCTTAGATAATATTACCAGTGGATCATGTTATTAATGTGATCTTACTACCAGGTGTAATGTTTTCTATTATTTAATTATTTTTCTTTGGGGGGGGTGGAGACAGGATCTCACTATGCAGTTCTGACTGTCCTGGAATTCACTATGTAGGCCAGGCTGGCCTCGAACTCAGAGATCCTTCTGCCTCTGTCTTCTGTGCGCTGGAACTAAAGGTGTTTGCTATCCTGTCTAATGGTTTTCGTTTGTTTTCTTTTTAAATTTGGTTTATCTCCTCATGTTTGTGGTTTTATTTTAATATTTATGTAAATATTTGTTTTAATATTTATACAAAATACTAAAGTGATTTGAAGGCTGAACCAACCCCCCACACACATGTGCACATGTGAGGGTGGGGGAGTGGAGGAGAGAGGACCTATTTGCCACCCCATCTCTTCCAGCTCATATTCATTACTTCTTTGACTCATGTGCTATTTCTTGATTTGGATGTGAGGTTATACACGTGATTTTAAAAATGATTTGTGTAGCTGAGTATGGATGGCATGTAGACCTGGATGATTTCTGCTCATGTGAAAACATCAACAGGAAGTCTGGCTGGTGAGATGTGACAGTCAGTGAAGTGGATCATTAAGTGTTACTGAATGAAGGAACTGTCACAGGAATAAGGTTATGGAGCGAGTTAGAGCGAACAGTCCAGAAGGGGGAGCTGAAGGATCAAAGAACAGCCACTAGCCAGCCTTTCTGCAGTCCAGAGATTGGGGCCAGTTAGGTGCAATAAAGGGAGAACCCAGGACCACAGACATCTAGCTGCTTGCATGGGAGTCGGTTGGGAGGCCCTGCTGGGAAGATGTTGCAGTCTGCCATAGCTTAGCAGCTCTCCCCAGGCTTGGCACAATATGGAGGACTGCCTCCCAAGGTGGGCTTCCTGCTCTCTACCTAGCCTTATCTGAGGGATTGACCGTTGAGCTCCCGGCAACCCTTTGCGGTTTCTAGGGATGGGGGGAACCTCCAACTGCTGGCTTCAGGGCCTCGGTTGTTCCCTTCGCTGGCATTCAATTCGGCTTGTCTCCTGTGCTAAGCCTGTGCCTGGGAGGCATGGCCTTAGCTCGCCCCTCAGCTCACCCGCACCTGGAGGCCCGGGGTCTCCAGTTCTCCCTCTTTTTTTCTTGTTTCATTTCTTTTCTTCCTTCTTTTCGTCATAACTGCCGCTATGGTGCGGCACGCCGCTATGGTGCAGCCTGACCTTGGCTGAATTCGACTCAGCCAGGTTATAGCACACCCCCTGTGAAATCGGACACCTTTTCACAGGGCCTGGGTGTTCATGCCATCTACATCTCGCCTTAACGGGCGTTCTCCTTGTAGGCTTGAGGTGCCATGGTTTTTGCGGGTGTTTTCACAGCCTTGACCATGGGAGCCAAACCATCCAGACATATCACTCCAGCCTCATGCTTTAATGCCTCACATTTATCTGTCTCTGTCCAAATAAGTGGCCCCATTAAAACCATAGACAGCCGTTTTTTGGTTCCAGCCTTTTGCCCCTCCCCGCTGCAGCTTTTGTTACGGCATGGCCGCTCTCCAAGAGCAGACTACACGCGGCAGTCGCCATCTTGGCTGAGGGCCAGATGGGTCAGGTGACTTTTTCCCTCTTTCTGCCTTTTTACAAATGTAAATCTTACCTGTTGAGAGCCAGTGTGGTCAAGCTCAGACCCAACTTTCCAAACAAATTCTATACTATAGTTATACCTGATAAACAGCCCTCACTGCTCAGAGATCTGGGGAATGTGATATTTAAGTATTTAATTATTAAAAACTTTTCACAACAACAAAAAGAGACAGGTTGGCTTCTAGCAGCAGCTCTGTGCTCCTTCCAAAGAAGACAGAAGACAGACACGCACAGAACAACGTCCTTCTGCATTTCACTTCCACTGCAGAGCTCTGACCATTGGGCGAACCTGCCTTTTGTCTAAAGTAAAGACCTCCAGACGTGGACGAAATCGCTGGAATCGACAGCCTAGCTGCTCAGGTCAAGGTAGGCCTGTCTTCCTACAGATTTCTTAGCCCACAGGGTCTTCTACAGCCTGACAGGCCCTGCCCTAAACAGTAAAGGTCAAATACAACTTTCAGCGACCACGGAGGACCCAAAAAAGAGTAGCTCTGGGTGCCAAACAAGTAAGTTCTCTGTCATTTTTTAATCAGTAACTCAAATAAAGTCTTATCCTTCTCAAAGATCTCTGATAGTTTGACAGCTGAGAGGTTTTGCCATGTTAAGGTTTTGCAAGGTGACCTCACCAAACAAATTTCAAATTAAATTTATCTCTTATGCCACAGTCATTATATGTCTAAAACTTCTGTTTTCACAAACCCAAGGAGTTCTCATGAGTTCCAGGGAGCCGAATTAAGAAATCCATCTTAAACAGGTCAGATATCCCCTCAATTCCCTGGTCCTAAAATTTTTTCCCTTAATTTAACTTTGTTTTTGTTCTGCCAATAACTTAGAGACACCAGACATCTCCATGCCATAGACACTGGTCAAAAGCAAAGAGACCAGCCATGCCAGGATGAGACCAGCACCCAGCCTTCTCTCGCGCCCCTCCCCCAAAGACGACGCCCACAATCAGCCGGAAGCAGTCTTGAGAGTTCGCTGCCCCAGTTCCTTTGGGCTGTGGTGTCTCCTGCTTTTTATTATAAGGAAGACCTGGGAATGTTGTGCTTTCCCAGCCCTTTAAGGGACAAGCCATGCCCACTCCCATTACCTCTGACCTGCCAGCCGCCATCTTGCCCCTTCCCTCTTTTGCTTTCTTGGCGTGCATATGCGTTTTCTCTGTCTCCCTCTCTCTCTCTCTCCTTTATCTTTTCTCTCTCTATCTCCTCTCTCTCTCTCTCCCTCCCTCCCTCCTTCCCTTCCTCCCTCCCTCTCTCTCTCTCCCTCCATCCCTCAATAAAATGCTTTATGCCTATCTTTGTGTTTATGTGTCTATTACCCGCCACCACTGGCCACACAGCGTGTGCCCTCCCACTGGTGGGAAACTGTAGCTGCTTGTCACCTGGCAGACCCCGCCAGCCTGCCTCGGAGAACGTTTTAAGAATAACAATGACCAAGGCAACTCTTAGAAAAGAATTAACTGGCCAGGCGATGGTGGCACACGCCTTTAATCCCAGCACTTGGGAGGCAGAGGCAGGCGGATCTCTGTGAGTTCGAGACCAGCCTGGTCTACAGAGCTAGTTCCAGGACAGGCTCCAAAGCCACAGAGAAACCCTGTCTCGAAAAAAACAAAACAAAACAAAACAAAAAACAAAAAAAAGAAAAGAAAAGAATTAACTGGGGCTTGCTTACAGTTTCAGAGGTGAGTCCATTATCACCATGGTGGGAACTTGGTGGTCCAGATTCTGGAGCAGTAGCTGAGAGCTACATCCTGATCTGCAGGCAGAGAGATCTGGGCTTGGCACGGGCTTCTGAAACCTCAAAACCTTCCCTGAGTGACACACTTTCTCCAACAAGGCCACACACCCCAATCTTCCTAATCTTTCAAATAGTTCAACTCATTGGTGACTAATAATTCAAATATGTGAGCCTATGGGCCATTCTTATTCAAACCACAACCCTTGAAAATAACTGTAACAGATTCTTTGATATAAGTGCAAATATGTACAAAAGTGGACACATTCATGTAGAGGGGATAAAGGTCACAGTAGAGCTGTCTCCACAGAGGCCCTTTGTGGCCCTCACTCTGTGTTTCCTCATGATGGGTGTCAGAACTCCTTCATTGCCCAGTCAAGACCTGGGAAGTCCACAGCCTTTTTCTGCCTCTGCCCTCACAGATCCATGGGCCAGAGATGTGTGTTCTGGTGTAGATACTGCAGGTGTCTATAAAGAATTAGCCATAGGGCCAGGAGATGTCTCAAGCTTGAGTTCCCTTTCTAGAAGTCACTTTAAAAGAAGGATGGGGAGGCAGATATCTGTAATCCTAGCACTCCTATGGTGAGATGAGAGGCACAGACGGAAGGAACAGCCAGAGGCTGGCAGACACTGTTCATCAGAGAAAGCCACAGACACCCTTGCCTCAAAACAAGGTGGAAGAGACAACAGACTCCTGTTCTCTGACCTCCATATGACTGTGATGTGTGTGTATATGTACACACATTCATACATGCACACACACACATACATTCACACATGCACACACAGAAAAATAAATAAATAAATGAGTAGGTCTTTTTTATTTTATTTTATTGAGCTATACATTTTTCTCTGCTCCCCTCCCTGCCTCCCCCTCCCCTTCAACTCTTGAGTTTTGTGCAAGGTGATATAGATCAACTTTCATTCTTCTACATGCTGATATCCAGTTATGCCATATTTGTTAAATATGCTTTCTTTTTTCCATTTGATATATTTTGTTTTGCTTCTTTGTTAAAATCAGGTGTTTGAAGGTGTGTGGATTAAAATTCGGGTCTTTGATTCAGTTCCATTGGTTCTCCTGTCTGTTTTTATGCCAATACCAGGCTGTTTTCAGTGCTGTAGGTCTGTAGTAGAGTTTGAAGTCAGGGTTTGTGATGCCTCTAGAAGTTCTCTTATTGTACAGGATTGTTTTGACTAGCCTGGACATTTTGCTTTTCTATGCAAAGTTGAGTACCATTATTTTGAGGTCTGTGAAAAACTTTGCAAAGATTTTTGATGGGCAATGCATTTAATATGTAGATAGGTTTTGGTAAGATTGCCATTTTTGCTATGTTAATCCTACCTACCCAAGAGCATGGGAGATCTTCCCACTTTTTGATGTCTTCTTCAATTTCTTTCTTCAAAGATTTAAAGTTCTTGTCATACAAGTCATCCACTTGTTTGGTTAGAGTTACTCCAAGATATTTTATGCTATTTGTGGCTATTCTGAGTGGTGATGTTTCTCCAATTTCTTTCTAGACCAATTTATCATCTGTGTAAAAAAGGGCTGCTAATTTTTTTGAGTTAATCTTGTATTCTGTTATATTATTGAAAGTGTTTATGAGTCGTAGAAGTTCCTTGGTAGAATTTTTGAGGTTGCTTATGTAAACTATCATATCAAAGGCAAATAATGAGAGTTTGACTTCTTCTTTTCTTATTTGTATCCCCTTGATCTCCTTTTGGTGTCTTATTGCTCTATCTAGGACCTCAGAACTATATTGAATAGATGGGGAGAGAGGACAACCTTGTCTTGTTACTGATTTCATTGGGATTGCTGTGAGTTTCTCTCCATTTAGTTTGATGTTGGCTGTTGGCTTGCTGTATATTGCCTTTATTATGATGTTTAGGTATGTTCCTTGTATCCCTACTCTTTCCAAGACCTTTATCATGATACATTTGTATTTTGCTAAAAGCTTTTTCAACATCTAATGAGATGATGATCATGTATTTTTTATTTTTCAGTTTGTTTATATGGTGGATTACATTGACAGATTTTTCATATGTTGAACTATCCCCGCATCTCTGGGATGAAGCTGACTTGATCACAGTGGATGATGGTTCTGACGTGTTCTTGGATTCGATTTGCCAGTATTTTATTTAGTATTTTTGCATCAATGTTCATGAGTGAGATTGGTTTTTAATTCTCTTTCTTAGTAATGTCTTTCTGTGGTTTGGGTACAGGGTAGTTGTTGCCTCATAAAAAGAGTTTGGTAATGTTCCTTCTGTTTCTATTGTGTGGAACAATTGGAAGAGTATGGTATTAGTTCTTTGAAAATCTTGTATAATTCTGAGCTGAAACCATCTGGTCCTAGGCTTTTTTGGTTGGGAGACTTTGATGACTGTTTCTATTTCTTCAGCAGAAATTTGCTTATCTGGTCTTGATTTAATTTTGGTAAGTGATATTTATCCAGAAAATTGTCCATTTCCTTTAAGTTTTCCAATTTTGTGGAATATACGTTTTCAAAATATGACCTGATGATACTCTGGATTTTCTCTGTCTTTTGTTATGTCCCTCTTTTCATTTCTGATTTTGTTAATTTGAATATTCTCTGTCTTTGGTTAGTTTGGATAAAGGTTTGTCTATTTTGTTGATTTTCTTGAAGAACTAACTCTTTGTCTCATTGATTCTTTGTATTGTTTTCTTTTTTTCTTTTTGTTGATTTCAGCTCTCAATTTGATTATTTACTGCCATCTAGTTCTCTTGGGTGAGTTTGATTTTTTTGTTCTAAAGTTTTCAAATGTTCTGTTAATTCACTAGTGTGGGATTTTTCCAGCTTCTTTATGTAGGCATTTAGTACTATGAACTTTCCTCTTAATACTGCTTTCATTGTGTCCCATAGATTTAGGTATGTTGTGAGGTCATTTTCATTGAATTTTAGGAAGTCTTTAATTTATCCCTTTAATTCTTCCTTGACCCATTGATGCTCCAGGTGAGCATTGTTTAATTTCCATGTGTTTGTGGGCTTTCTGGAAGAAGTGTTGCTGTTGAATTCTAGTTTTAAGCCACGGTGATCCAATATGATACATGGGGTTATTCCAATTTTTTGTATCTGTTGACGTTTGTTTTGTTACTGAATATGTGGTCAGTTTTTGAGAAGGTTCCATGAGGTGCTGAGAAGAAGGTATATTCTTTTATGTTTGGATGGAATATTCCATAGATGTCTTTTGAGTCCATTTGAGTCATAACATGTTAGTTTTCTTATTTCTTTGTTCATTTTTTGTCTGTCCAGTGGTGAGAGTGGAGTGTTGAAGTCTCCTACTATTAGTGTTTGGGGTTTAATGTATGATTTAAACTTTAGAAGTGTTTCTTTTACACATGAGGATGCCCTTGTATTTGGGGCATAGATATTCAGTATTGAGATTTCCTCTTGATGGAGTTATCCTGTGACTAATATAAAATGTCCTTCTTTGTTTCTTTTGATTGATTTTAGTTTAAAGTCTATTTTGTTAGATATTAGAATAGCTACAGCAGCTTGTTTTTCAGGTCCATTTGATTGGGATTTTTTTCCCCAACCCTTTACTCTGAGGCGATGTCTGTCTTTGAGGTTGAGGTGTGTTTCTTGTATTCAGAAGAAGGATGGTTTCTGTTTTCGTATCCAATCTGTTAGCTTGCATCTATTTATAGGTGAGATGAGTCCATTTATATTAAGAGATATTAGTGACCAGTGATTGCTATCTCCTGTTAATTTAGTTTTCGTTGTTGGTGGTCTTAATTTGTGTGTTTTCCCCTTCTTTGGGATTTGTTGCTGTGAGATCATTAATTGTCTGTGTTTTTGTTGATGTAGCCAACTTCTTTGGGTTGGAGTTTTCCTTCTAGTACTTTGTGTAGGGCTGGGTTTGTGGCTAGGTATTGGTTAAATCTGTTTTTTTATCATGAAATATCTTGTTTTGTCCTTGTATGGTGATTGAAAGTTTTGTTGGGTATAGTAGTCTGGGCTGGCATCTGTGGTCTCTTAATGTCTGCATAACACTTGACCAGGACCTTCTGGCTTTCATTGTCTCCATTGGGAAGTCAGGTATAATTCTGATAGGTCTACTTTTATATGTTATTTGGCCTTTTTTCTTTGTAGCTCTTAATATTCTTTCTTTATTCTGTATGTTTAGTGTTTTGATTATTATGTGGCAAGGGGAATTTTTTTTTTTTTTGGATCCAGTCTATTTGGTGTTCTGTAAGCTTCTTGTATCTTCATAGGCATATCTTTCTTTAGGTTGGGAAAGTTTTCTTCTTTGATTTTGTTAAATATATTTTCTGTGCTTTTGAGTTGAACTTCTTTTTCTTCTATACCAATTATTCTTAGGTTTGGTCTTTTCATTGTGTCCCATATTTCCTGGGTATTTTGTGTTAAGGTTTTGTTAGATTTAATGATTTCTTTAACTGATAAGTCTATTTCTTCTATTGTTTCTTCAGTGCTTGAGATTCTCTCTTCTATTTCTTGTATTCTGCTGTTTATGCTTACATTTGTGGTTCCTGATCATTTTCTCATGATTTCTGTTTCTATAATCCCCTCGGCTTTTGTTTTCTTTATTGTCTCTATTTCAGTTTCCAAGTCTTGAATAGTTTCTTTCATATGTTTCATTGCTTTTTCTTGGTTTTCTTTAAGAGATTTTCTTAAAGAAAATTTAAGAGATTGTCTTCCGATTTTTTTTTTGTCTTCCGATTTTTTGTTTGTGTTTTCTTCCATTTCTGGCTCATTCCTGCTCCTGTGGAGTTTGCTCTCCCAGGCCTGCTCCATGAGTAGGTCTTTTTAAAAAAGGAGTTAGGCCTAAATGCTTCTGTCTTTGTTACTTTACTATTCCTGTGATAAAACACTATGATCAAAAGCACTTGGGGAGAAAAGGGCTTATTTTGTCTTCTACTCCCAAATACTTATACTGTTGTCTGTTGCCAAAGAAAATCAGGGCCGAAACTCAAGGCAGGTCCCTGGAGGCAGGAGGAGGAGAGGCAGAGGTATGGAGGAGTGCTGCTTAAGGGGCTGTTCCTCAGGGCTTTCTGAGACTGCTTCCTTAAAGGCTGGCACCACCCACCGTGAACCTGGCCCTCCCACTTCCATCATCAACCAAGAAAATGTCCCATAGCTGAGTCTCCTCTTCTCATTCTCCCACACCACAGGGACATCAGATGATCTCCTAGAGTGACAAATTCAGCTCCTATTCATTAAGTAGACTCATCATTAAGGGCTATCGATCTGAAATTTCTATCACGTATAACAGTTTGGGGAGACAGAACACACACACACACACACACACACACACACACACACACACAGAGAGAGAGAGAGAGAGAGAGAGAGAGAGAGAGAGAGAGAGAGAGAGATATCAACAAAGCAACACTATACCTCCCAGAGAGGTAGTGAGGGAAAACCAAATTCCAGCATCCATGGTGAGATCCCTCCGTGGTGGAGAGAAGCTGGAATCTCCTCTGTGTACAACTTATCTGCTATCCAGGTTTCTGTTGCTGTGGACAAATGCCTGAGATAGACACTGTAAAGAAAGAAATGTTTGTTTTGGTTTATACTTCAAGGCCTCATCCCATGCCCATGTAGTTGTGCTGAGGTGGACTATCATGACTGGAATTATGGGATGGAGCAAAAACACCTGGGAGGGGTCACGAGAGGAGGGCACTGCTGGTGTCAGGCTCTATGCCCATTTAGGTGCCAGCTCCAGAGAGTCTCGTAGCCAAACGCAGTCTGTTATTCTCCCAGACGCTGAACCACCCCAGTGCTGCACATCAGGCACAGTAGGCAGTCTCTCATTGGAAGGACCCAGAATTTGACCTAATTGTCTTCTATGAAACCGAGACTTGGTGAGTGTGATGGTTAATTTCAGTGGTCAGAGGGATGGATTAATAGTCACCAGGAAGTATATGTCCGTGTGTGTCTTAGGGCTCCGAGGGGCCTACCTGAGGAGAGAGGGTTCATCCTGGATGCGATAGAACCATTCTACAGCTTGTTTTCCTCTTAAGAAATTAAAGAAGGAAGAAATAAAATATAGAAAATATTAAGGTAAATTTTGAAACAATAAACCATTTTAAAAAGGTAAAAAAGTAAATTAACATCATTTTAAAATCAGTTTTTTTAATCATGTTGGTATATTTATATGTAAATACAAAACTGTACCACTATAAGATATTGAATATGAACATTACAATTATTTACTGAATCTGACTCAGTCCATTGATGTTAAATACAAAATGAAATGATTGTAAAAAATAAGAATATACACATTCAAAGATCTTATTACAGTATAAAATTATTGGGTCTGACCAGCTGCCAACCTCATCATCTGGAGTAGGGGAAGATTTAGGGGGGTTCAGTGGAGTTTTGTGGGAACACTAAGTGTTGAGAACTCTTGATTCTATTCCTGGTGAATCGGACTGGGAAAAGACAGGATCAAGATGGATGGTTAGGGGACCAGTGATTGCAAGAAACTACCTCATCCAGCCAAGGGGATTATTATACTTTATAAGGACATAGAACACATCTAGTTTGAGGTCTAGGATCTGGCAGGCTAGCAGGCAAGGAGAACTGGGCATCTCAGTCGACTAGGAAGAGTTACACAGAGAAAGGGTCTTTCAGTGAAAGAAAAAGGGGCCCCAGTTTGTCCTCCCAGGAAGGGAGTTTCATAGTAGGTTCCTTTCAGTCACTCCAGGATTCTCCTTTCTTTTAAGATTTCGTACCGATTACTTTTGGCTCTGGCAGCTCTGTAAATTCATCTCTAGCCTTGGACCCCATTGCTGGGGTAAGACAGAGTCTGGAATCACAGTGGAGGTCTGTTCCCCAAATCAGCAAGGTAAACAGAAAATTTGTTAGATGGAGGACAACCCATGCTAAAGTGAACCAGTGTTACCATCGTCAGTATTTTTGGCTCCAACAAGCATTGAATCCAGAGGGAAAGATGTCATTAAGGAAGAGGAGCCTGTGGCCTGGGAAAAAAGTATGTGTTGTCTTCTATCACTCTGCTGTCTGACAACATGAGCATGAGCCCCAATCCCAGCTAGTTCAGACTAGTCAGTCAGCAAGGTCCAAGAAGCAAAGAATGCTCAACTGTGAGTTGAAGCCCCAGGAACGTCTACAAAGAGTATCTGTGTGTATATGTATTTATAGAATACAACCATATTATCACATACAGTATATATTATATACACACATACATATAGATCCATACACATAAGTGCACATACGTACACACGCACACACACAGAAGGACAGAAAAGACTGGAATACACGCCCTATGTATAAACGTGCTTGGCACTCGGGATATTCTCTAGAATATGTAACTTGGTCAAGCTCTCTGGGCAGGAAGGTGAATGCTCACCAAACCTCCCTGTCAAATCCTAGCAAAGGGAAGGAGGAGACTTCTAGAAGAATGGCATTGGGAGATGGGGGTTCCTTCCCCACTTACCTCAGGGACCCTGGCAAAAATCAATAGCCACGATTTGGTTTTAGTAAGGCACAGTTCGATAGCAGGTGCTAGGAATTAAGAACACATTGCTGCTGGCCCTTTCTAGTGGCAATTTCACCACATTTATCTAGCCAAAGGGAAAGGCTGCCTTGCGTGCACATGTGCGCTGGGAGACACAAGAAAGAGGTTGATCCATGGCTTCAGCATAGCTGATGGCAACCTATAGGCTCAGCGGTGTCCAGGGTAGTTTAAGGAAGGCTGGCCAGCAGGTGGAAACTCGTGGAACAGCTATTGACCCTCCATGGCCAACAGGCTGTGACCAGAGGGAACCATTCCTTCCTTCTCTGCAAATTCCAGAATGGCCTTGTAGCAAAAGTAGTACTGCTCAGGGGTCTGGATACTGAAGGCCCTCTGTGTCCTCATGCGCGACACTGTCTGGAACACATTAAGGGTGCCAAGCTCCTCCAGCTGTGCCAGGCAGATGTCCAGTGAGCAGAAGGTACCTGTCCTGCCAATGCCTGCACTGCAATGTACCACAATGGGTGGCTCGGGGCACTGCCCTTTGGACCGTGCTCCCAGGCTGCCAACAGCCAGGCTCTGCTGGTTTCTGACCACTCTCAGAAAGTCAATGAGGGAAGCTGCTGAGGAAGGGACGCCATAATCTGGCCAGCTCAGGAACTGGAAGTGGGTCACCTGGCGTTTCTGCCGCTCCTCTGTGTTGTGAATTTCTAGAGTTGTTTTCTTATAATGGTTCATGTTCTCCACTCCTAGATTAGTCACCGTGAGGAATCCAAATCGGATCCGAGAGTCTTTTTCTAACGGCCAGTACTGTCCACATTTTCTCCTTCCGCCTTCCTCGAAGCGGGTGGTCATTACAATCACCAAAACTTTTTGCTCCCAAACCATGAGCCAGAAGTCACGATAGGTATTCTCCAAAGGGCCTTGTTTACCAATATAAGCATTCTTCTGCTTGTAGCCATCCATGAAACTGGCATTGATGTAATCTGAGTGTGGCCACTTCGTTTTGTCAGCTTCACTCTTGTTTGGTCCAGGCAGGGTACATCTCCATATCGGTTTTTCTCTAGGTTTCCGGGAGACATGGAACAGTGGAAAGTGCCAACAGGGTTCTCACGACGGATGTCTTCATATTCCTCGTATATGCCCCGCTTTTGCCTGGTATTAACATAGTCTACCAACTCTTGGATGGTCATGGCATGGGGAACTGGAACATGTACTGAGTCCCAGTCTTAGGCAGGAGGTAGGGAAAACAGGATGATCTCATCGAAGGGATCTGGGTGGCCATTCACTTGGGGCAGGAACTGGAAATTCCAAGTGGCAAGGTCAATTTTGACGAACCCACCCAGATTTTCTGAAAGGCACTCCCTGGGCAGATGCTGGGTAACTTCAGACGTCTTTAATATCTGAATCCTCTCCCGGACTTTGTCCTTCAGGAGCAGGCTGATGATAGAATACGGCACTCGGAACCATATGGGTGCTCCTACAATCAGCACCTTCTTTAAACGAGCCGGAAATGCTCCCTTCAGCAGGTTTAGGACTTTCTTGCCAAGGTCTAGCTCAAAGTTGGCATAATTGGAACCACACATGTCATAGATAAACACCAATCCATTCCTTTGAGTTTCAAAGCTGTCCACAGCTCTGTCCAGCAAGTAAAATAAGGCCTGAAGTACCACGTGTTGGACGGACTTGTGAGGATGATGTAGCCTGGTAGTGAAAAGGGCAATGGAGGCTCCAGTTGGATCTCGAACATTCAAGATGGTAAATTTTCCACTGAGGATCTCAGAACGGAGAGGTTCCTCATGAGGTTTCAGCTTCACAATGCCTTCCTTCCTTCTTGTTTCTCTGTAGGAGTGAAACAACTCTACGGCACGAAGCACATCGAACTTTCTGGCCATGAGGAACTTGACAGCCACATTCCAAGAGAGTGGAGAAACATTGTACTAAACTGTCCACTTGTTGATCTCCTCAAGAAACTGCTTGGTAGCCTGCTCCTCCTCGGGGGTCAGCTCCGGCGCCATGTCCGGCCGGGGCGCGGTCACCGGCTCCATCCCGCCGCCGCCGCCGCCGCCGTCGCCCGCCGGGGGACAGCACTAGTCCGCGAGCGCCGGAGCCCGCCGCCCGCCCTCCAACTCCGCGTCTGCGGCCCGGCGCCTCAGCAGCTCTCGGCCGGCTCACGCATGGTGGGACCGACGCGGCCCGGCGCCCGCGGCGGCTGCCAACGTCGCTCCTGCTGGCCGGAGAATCTGCTGTCGCTCCCACGGGGAGGAAATGCCTCTTATTCTCTTCACTCCTTTCCTCGAGCTACCCCGCCTCTCCAGAGGAGGAAAAAAGTCAGCGGAGGAACTAACAGCGCGGGGTGGTTATTATTATTTTTTCTTTAAAGGAAATAATGAGAGCGACAACTTTTAAAGCCCCCCCCCCCCCCCCCCCCCCGCGAAGGCCGCCGGCCTCCGGGGCGTCTTCACTCGCGTGCAGAGCTCGCTGGCCCAGAAAGCGCCGGCGCCGCGAGCGCGCCCAGCCCGGGCGTCCTCGGGGATGCGGGCCCTGCGACCTGCGCGGCGGCCTCGCGGCCCAGTTCCTCAAAAGCCGCGGCGGAGAGAGGGAGGGCGGGCGCGAGCGAGCGAGGAAAAGGCGTCCCCCTCCCGGCCCAGGGCCAGCGTTGCGGCCTGCGCCGCGTCCGCCCGAGCCCCCCGCGGCTCCATTGAGAAACTCTTAAAATCAGTTTTTTAAAACTAAAATGCATAAAAAAAACAGCTGATGAGGGACTGGAGAGATGGCATAAGAGTTAAGAGTATATAATGCTCTTCTAGAGGACCCGAGTTTGGTCTCAGCACCCACATCTGACAAGTTACAATGACCTGAAAGTCCAGCTCCAGGGGATTTGATGCCTTGTTCTGGCCTCAGCAGGAGCCTTGCATACATATGCACATATCCATACACAGACACAGGAATAGTGCCCATAACTGAAAATAAATAAAAAACTAATGAAGATCATAGAAAGATAAAATGATGGAGGGACAAAATCCAATAAGCTTTCTCATAATGAAAGTCAAGGTTTTCCGTTAGAAAATATCTTTCTAGTGCTGAGCACAACAGATTAAAAAAATGATCATCACCAAGTCTATCAAAGTGCACACCAAAGAACATCAGAGCCAGAAGGAAGCTCTTAAAAATGTAACCAGCCAAAGAAACAGTAGACACACACAGACCAGGAAGCCACAGTGGCTAACCAGTATACTAGATACTAGAAGACATCAGGAAACTTAGTTCACAATAGAAAGGACTCGCATTTTTACCTAAATCAGTGCTATCCAGACTGTGAGTCAGTGTATAAGCAGAATGGCAGTGCCATCAGACACAGGTCTTGAGCAATTTCCCTCATTTGACTCTCATAGAAAGTAATGGCAGGAAGTCATCCGGTAAGGTGAAGATTTTTTCTTTTTTTAAATTCAACACTAGAAATGTGGGAAAGAGAGAAAATTTGTTTTTGTGAAGGTGACGTCATGAGGCCTTGACTGTACGTTGGAGTTTTGGTGTCCTCAGTACAAAGTGAGCAGGAACTTGGCTCACTACTGGCAAACAAAGTGGAAGAATTCATGATCTGAAGCGTTCCTGAATGGAACATTGCTCTGAGAAGCATTTTATTTTATTTATTTATTATTTTTGTTTTTTGAGACAAGGTTTCTCTGTAGCTTTGTGGCCTGTCCTGGAACTAGCTCTTGTAGACCAGGCTGGCCTCGAACTCACAGAGATCCGCCTGCCTCTGCCTCCCGAGTGCTGGGATTAAAGCCGTGCGCCATCACTGCCAGGCACCTGAAAGGCATTTATAGAGACCTCATAGGTGAGAAAACTCTGATACTTTAAGGAGACAAGGCAGTTGCAATGCAGGCATCCTAGTTCCTGTTCTGTTCTTGTGAAGATATCTTAGCGGAGGCAGGGTTTAGGGCTCACATCTCTAAGGAACAGTCCTCCACTGAGAGGGCTATGGTGAGAACTCAAGCAGGAACTTGAAGCAGAAACCATGGAGGAACAAGCTTCCCGGCTTTCTGGCCGACCCATGCTTAGCTTTTTTTCTTATACGGGTCAGGACCACCCACCTAGAGAATGGTATCACCCTTCCAATGTCAATTAGTAATCAAGGTTATTAACCAAATATTATTGAAGACAAATAAAAAATTAATGAAAACCATAGAAAGACAAAATGATGGCCAGTCTGATATAGGCAACCCCCAAATGAAGCTTCTTCTCAGGTGACTCCAGGCTGTGTCAAGTTGACAATCAAAGCTGAGTAGAACATGGGGGTGTCACTAACTCCAGTAAAACAAAGTCCTCCCAGATTCCTTAGTTCTCCCTAGCACAGTTAGATGAGTTGTGAGCATTCCTAACCATAATAAAAACAAAGAAATTCAACTTCAAGTTGCGATGTGTACCTCTGAAGATGAGAACAGATGGGAGTACGTGAATTAAAACTCTTTTGCACAGAATGTGTTGGTGATTTCTAATCTGATTATCTTAGACAAAGCACACCTCACTGAGTCTATCTATTTCCTTCCATTAGGCTCAGAGTCTAGAAGAAAGACTCCAAAGTATAAAAGTGGCTGTCTCTAGGTGACAGGAGCGACACACAAAGAACTGAGAGGTTTGTTTTTTAAATGATAATTTTTTTTTTCGAGGCAGGGTTTCTCTGTAGCTTTGGTGCCTGTCCAGGAACTAACTCTTGTAGACCAGGCTGGCCTTGAACTCCCAGAGATCCGCCTGCCTCTCCCTCACGAGTGCTGGAATTAAAGGCATGCGGCACCACCACCCGGCATAAATGATAAATTTTAAGAACAATATTTACTTTAGAAAAATACTTGTGAGAGGTATTTTGATATGAATACTGTGGACACATTCATGTAGTGGGGTAAGGATCAGAGCAGAGCTGTCTCCATAGAGGTGCTTTGTGGTCCTTGTTCCATGTGTCTTCCTGGTGGTTCTCAGAACTCCTTCATTGTCCAATCACGACCAGGGAATGCACAGACGCACAGGCTGGAGGATGTGTTCTGATGTAGGTACTACAGGTGTCTCGAGGAAGTTAGGCGTGGTACTTCCCACCGAGGTTTTTGTGGTCTATGACATGAGGGATTCCGGAGGCCCTGTCATATTATGTATGTAGTATATGTCTGTTGTACCTACAGCCTGAAGAAGGGATGTGAAGACATGTGAGCATGGTGGAGCTGGGCACACTGTAGATCAGAGAAGGATCTTTTGGATTGAGTTTGGAAGGATTCTGTATTAGTCTTAATCTCCAGAGATAAGTAGAAATTTCCTCTCTCATATGGGACTGCTGTGTATGTCTGTGACTATAAAAGGTGGTTATTAGACCCACAGGGTAGAGCAGTGGGATATAGCTCATGGGTAGAAGATCTGTCTTCAGTTCTGGAGTTCCCGGTTCAAGCCTTGGTAACCCCTGCTTGCTCTTTTGTTTGGGTTTGGTTTTTTTTTTTTTTTTTTTTGTTTAATTACTATTTCTTTTCTCACAAATCCAAGTTATTGATTATATTCAGTTTTACTTTTCTTTCGTTTATTCTTATTATGGTGCTTGGTAGAACTGGAAGCTACAGGCCAACCCTTGAACATGACATAGAGATGGACAACTGCCTCTTGTCTCTTTCTGTGGTTTGAATGTCCCTCTTATTCTTAGAGTCTAGCTCATATGTTTGTATATTTGGAATTTCTGACTCTATGAAACTCTCAGAGAGTGGTAGGCATTGTGATATACAGTTCTCTAGGCCAGAGAACTTCCCAGGAGCAGATGACAACCACCAACTCTAAAGTCTTTCCATTCTCTTCTTGTCATACACAGTGGTTTGGACATTGGCGGTCAGAACTGGGAGAAATCAGAACCCCCAGGTTTTCTGTCTATGGAGGATGAAACCTGAGCTGCTTCTCCTGCCCCAGTGCCACTGCACATTTCTTTCGACCTCAGATGCCAGAAGCCTGGTCTGCTCTCACTGGTAGGGCAGTGAGAGATTCTGGGGTGTTGTTGGTGCAAAGGTCAACTAGGCACAAAAAACATCTGTGTGACAGCCTATTCTGTCTTCTTGAAAGGAGGAGGGGTTTGTCTGGGCCAAAGCAGGACACAGTTGGCTGGTTCAGGAGCTGAGCCAGGACAGCAGTGTGAAACGGGCTCAGGGCTGCAGGCTGTTTCTTTCCTCTTTCTTGTCCCCATCCCAGGACAGGCCTGGAAGGCTGGAGAGCTGAAGGATACCATCTTGATAGTCATGTCTAGCAGCTTCTAGGGAGCAGGCCTGAGGGGATATAGAGTCTGCATGAAAGAAAAGATGTACCCATGTCTGGCTTGGTTCATTACACACAGTTTCAAACTGTTTTCTTCTATGTTGGACTTCTATTGCCCCAGCCTGTGTGGTCTTGAGTGTTTGTCTTCCTATGCAGAATGTCACTTCCACATGTGAAAGGACAAGAAGAAACTTCTACTGAGACACACTTATGTCAGATAAAGTGAAGTCTATTGGTTGGCTCTCTGGTGGAAAGTGGGTGGGACTAGCTTCCCCAAAGCCTACATGTGAAGTACCTAGAGCTCGCCAATGGCTCCATGCACCAGGTACGAGGTATGAAAACTCCCCATTTTCATTTAGATAACTAGACAGCTAAAAGGTCAGAGTGGTTTCTTAATGAGGAGGGAAAGACTGAAGAAGAGAAGGTACAGGAAGAGGATCAATGTGGTTTTGGTGTCACCAGTACAAAGTGAGCAGGAGCTTGGCTGACTACTGGCAAATAAAGGGGAAGAATTTATGATCTGATGCTCTCCTGTACGGAACATTGCTCTGAGAGGTGTTTTAAGGAGACCTCACAGGTGGGGAAACTCTGAATACTTTAAGGAGACAAGGAAGTTGCAAACACAGGCTTCCTAGTTCCTGCTCTGTTGCTGTGAAGACACCTTCGGGAGAGAAGGGTTTAGGGCTCACATCTCTAAGGAACAGTCCTCCTCTGAAAGGGCTATGGTGAGAACTCAAGCAGGAGCTTGAAGCAGACACCAAGGAGGAACACTATATGCTGGCTTCCTTGCTGACCCAAGCTTAGCTTTTTTGTTTTTTCTTATACAGGACAGGACCATCTATCTAGAGAATGGTATCACCCTTCCAATGTCACTTATCAATCAAGGTGATTCATTAAATATTATTGAAGACAAATAAAAAATTAATGAAAACCATAGAAAGACAAAATGATGGCCAGTCTGATATAGGCAACCCCCAAATGAAGCTTCCTCTCAGTGACTCCAGGCTGTGTCAAGTTGACAATCAAAGCTGAGTAGAACATGGGGGTGTCACTAACTCCAGTAAAACAAAGTCCTCCCAGATTCCTTAGTTCTCCCTAGCACAGTTAGATGAGTTGTGAGCATTCCTAACCATAATAAAAACAAAGGAATTCAACTTAAAGTTGCGATGTATACCTCTGAAGATGAGAACAGATGGGAGTACATGAATTAAAACTCTTTTGCACAGAATGTGTTAATGATTTCTAATCTGATTATCTTAGACAAAGCACATCTCACTGAGTCTATTTCCTTCCATTAGGCTCAGAGTCTAGAAGAAAGAATCCAAAGTATAAAAGTGGCTGTCTCTAGGTGACAGGAGCGACACACAAAGAACTGAGAAGTTTGTTTTTCAAATGATAATTTTTTTTTTTTTTTGGTTTTTCGAGGCAGGGTTTCTCTGTAGCTTTGGTGCCTGTCCCGGAACTAACTCTTGTAGACCATGCTGGCCTCGAACTCCCAGAGATCCACCTGCCTTTGCCTCACGAGTGCTGGGATTAAAGGCGTGTGCCACCACCGCCTGGCTTAAATGATAAATTTTAAGAGCAATATTTACTTTTGAAAAATACTTGTGAGAGGTATTTTGATATGAATACTGTGGACACATTCATGTAGTGGTGTAAGGATCAGAGCAGAGCTTTATGGTTATTGTTCCATGTGTCTTCCTGGTGGTTTTCAGTACTTCTTCATTGTCCAATCACGACCAGGGAATGTACAGACGCACAGGCTGGAGGGTGTGTTCTGATGTAGGTACTACAGGTGTCTCGAGGAAGTTAGGCGTGGTACTTCCCACCGAGGTTTTTGTGGTCTATGACATGAGGGATTCCGGAGGCCCTGTCATATTATGTATGTAGTATATGTCTGTTGTACCTACAGCCTGAAGAAGGGATGTGAAGACATGTGAGCAGGGTGGAGCTGGGCACACTGTAGATCAGAGAGGGATCTTTTGGATTGAGGTTGGTTGAATTCTGTATTAGTCTTAATCTCCAGAGATAAGTAGAAATTTCCTCTCTCATATGGGACTGCTGTGTATGTCTGTGACTATAAAAGGTGGTCAGTAGACCCACAGGGTAGAGCAGTGGGATATAGCTCATGGGTAGAAGATCTGGCTTCGGTTCTGGAGTTCACGGGTTCAAGCCTTGGTATCCCCTGCTTGCTCTTTTGTTTGGGTTTTTTTTTTTTGTTTGTTTAATTACTATTTCTTTTCTCACAAATCCAAGTTATTGATTATATTCAGTTTTACTTTTCTTTCGTTTATTCTCATTATTGTCCTTGATAGAATTGGAAGCTACAGGCCAACCCTTGAACATGACATAGAGATGGACAACTGCCTCCTGTCTCTTTCTGTGGTTTCAATGTCCCTCTTATTCTTAATGTCTAGCTATACGTTTGTATATTTGGAGTTTCTGAGTCTATTAAACTCTCAGACAGTAGGTAGGGTTGTGATGGACAGTTCTCTAGGCCAGAGAAGATAGCTGTACGCAGAGCCAACTTGCCAGGAGCAGATTTTGTTTTCATGTCTTCTTGTCATACTCAGTAGTTTGGTCATTGGTGGTCAGAACTGGGAGAAATCAGAACCCCCAGGTTTTCTGTCTATGGTGGATGAAACCTGAGCTGCTTCTCCTACCCCAGTGCCACTGCACATTTCTTTCGACCTCAGATGCCAGAAGCCTGGTCTGCTCTCACTGGTAGGGCAGTGAGAGATTCTGGGGTGTTGTTGGTGCAAAGGTCAACTAGGCACAAAAAACATCTGTGTGACAGTCTATTCTGTCTTCGTGAAAGGAAGAGGGGTTTGTCTGGGCCAAAGCAGGACACAGTTGGCTGGTTCAGGAGCTGAGCCAGGACAGCAGTGTGAAACGGGCTCAGGGCTGCAGGCTGTTTCTTTCCTCTTTCTTGTCCCCATCCCAGGACAGGCCTGGAAGGCTGGAGAGCTGAAGGATACCATCTTGATAGTAATGTCTAGCAGCTTCTAGGGAGTAGGCCTGAGGGGACCCTGCCTTTTCACTTTACAGGTCTGAGTGTTACCAAAAGAAGGAACATTGTTAGCTAAGTACCATTCCTCCCCAGGGGTAGTAGTACAGGGTTAGGTTATTTGACTGCAGATCAAGAGGTTCGTGAGTTCAAACCCTGTAAAATTCTGTACCTACTGCTTTTGCATATAAACTTGGTGTCAGAATTCCACCTTCTTTTCCTTACCAAGTGATCGGATATAGAGTCTGCCTGAAAGGAAGGATGTACCCAGGTCTGGCTGGTCTACTACACACAGTTTCAAACTGTTTTTTTTCTATGTTTAACGTCTATCTTTTCAGTTTGTGTGGTCTTGAGTGTCTTCCTATTCAGAATGTCACTGCACATGTGAAAAGACAAGGAGAAGAGAATTCTACTGAGACACACTTGTGTCAGATAAAGTGAAGCCTCTTGGTTGACTCTCTGGTGAAAAGTGGGTGGGGCTAGCTTCCCCAAAGCCTACATGTGAAGTACCTTGAGCTCGCCAATGGATCCATGCACTGGGTACTAGGTATGCAAACTCTACATTTTTATTTAGATAACTAGTGGTCAGAGTGGTTTCTTTCTTTTTTTTTCAAGTCAGGCTATTTTTATTTTATTTATTTATTTATTAACGATTTCTGCCTCCTCCTTGCCACCGCCTTCCATTTCCCTCCCCCTCCCCCGATCAAGTCTCCCTCCCTTGTCAGCCCTAAGAGCAATCAGGGTTCCCCTGCCCTGTGGGAGGTCCAAGGACCACCCACCTCCATCCAGGTCTAGTAAGGTGAGCATCCAAACTGCCTAGGCTCCCACAAAGCCAGTACGTGCAGTTGGATCAAAAACCCATTGCCATTGTTCTTGAGTCCTCAGTAGTCCTCATTGTCTGCTATGTTCAGCGAGTCCGGTTTTATCCCATGCTTTTTGAGACCCAGGCCAGCTGGCCTTGGTGAGTTCCTGATAGAACATCCCCATTGTTTCAGTGTATGGGTGCATCCCTCGCAGTCCTGAGTTCCTTGCTTGTGCTCTCTCTCCTTCTGCTCCTGATTTGGACCTTGAGATTTCAGTCTGGTGCTTCAATGTGGGTCTCTGTCTCTGTCTCCTTTCATCGCCTGATGAAGGTTAATATTCAGGAGGATGCTCATAGCAGCATTGTTTGTAATAGCCATAACCTGGAAACAACCTAGATGCCCTTCAATGGAAGAATGGATGAAGAAAGTATGGAATATATACATATTAGAGTACTACTCAGCAGTAAAAAACAATGACTTCTTGAATTTTGCATGCAAATGGACAGAAATAGAAAACACCATCCTGAGTGAGGTAAGCCAGACCCAAAAAGAGGAACATGGGATGTACTCACTCATATTTGGTTTCTAGCCATAAATAAAGGACATTGAGCCTAGAATTCGTGATCCTAGAGAAGCTAAATAAGAAGGTGAACCCAAAGAAAAACATACAGGCATCCTCAGAGTGGTTTCTCAATGAGAAGGGAAAGACTGAAGAAGAGAAGGCTCAGGAAGAGAGTCAGTGTGGTTGGGGACTCTAAAGTTGAGAAGATTACTAAATATTCCCGAAGCCATGTCGAGCTCCCGTGACATCTGATTCAGGAACGAGGGAAGGATGGGCTTTGTCCCTTTGGTGGTGTCGTAGTGATGGGCTCTGACATGAAGAATTTTCACTAAAAAGCAGGGTGCATCCCATGGATCTAGAGGCTGGGAAGGCTGGAGAGGGACTGCCTCTCCGAGGGCCTTCTTGCTGTGTCACGAAGTTCAAGACGTACTTTTAAATTCTGTGTCCTGCAGGTTCACCAAGGAAATTCTAGTTGCTGAACCTTTCTATAGGACTGGTGGTTATTTTTGTAGGGGGGAAGCTACTGCCTTGAGTTTTCATATTGTTTATATTTTGTGATGAGATCTGGGCAGTGGACTTCTTTGGTTAGTTTTATGTCTGATATGAACAGAATAAGTTGGGGCAGACTCAGGATGTGTGAGCTGGGTTGGTTTTAAAGGATGGAGTTGTCTTAGAAGGAAGTCAGGCAGACACGGCAGTGGTGTATGATGGAATTCTAGTCCAAGCCTGGAGCTTAGGGATAGTCTGGAGCTTAGGGATAGTCTGGAGCTTAGGGATAGCCTGGAGCTTAGGGATAGCCTGGAGCTTAGGGATAGTCTGGAGCTTAGGGATAGCCTGGAGCTTAGGGATAGTCTGGAGCTTAGGGATAGTCTGGAGCTTAGGGATAGTCTGGAGCTTAGGGATAGTCTGGAGCTTAGGGATAGCCTGGAGCTTAGGGATAGCCTGGAGCTTAGGGATAGCCTGGACCTTGGAGAGGGTGGGTGAAGGGAAGATGAGATGACTGATCCAGCTAGACCCTAGCACAGGATGTACAATATCTGTCAGGGCAGAGAGGTTGATGTGGGAAGGACCTGGGGATTAGAGGTAGGCAGGGGAGGCCAGAATAGGTTGAGGTACTGGATGAGGGTTCTGGGGAGGATTCATGGAGGGAAGAACTTGAACCCTGTACTAGCTATTCCTTGCCATCAACTTCACTGCACCAGGGATGAACTAGACCCCAACTAGCTGGGTACACCTGTGAGGGCCTTTCTCTTTTTCTTTTAGATTATTTATTTTTAATGTATGAGCATTGATTAATATTTTGCCTGCATGTAACTCTGTGTCAGATGCCCTGGAACTGGAGTTACAGACAGTTGTGAGTGGCCACATGGGTGCAGGGAATTGAAGCCCTGATTTTTCTCTCCAGCCCCGTGTTTTGTGTTTTGCTTAAATGAATCATCTGAAGTGAGAAGACTCACCTTTGATCTGAATCTTTTGACATAGATAATCTAACTTTAATCTAGGATACACCTTCTGCAGGTCAGCCCATCGTGTGGATGGATAGCTGCCTCTCATCTCCTCCTACAAGCTCCATGTCCCTCCTATTCTGATTAAATGTCTCCATGACTCCTGCATATATCTGGTTTCTCTGGTTTCGTTGGGCTCTTAAAGGGAAGGCAAGGACTATGGTGGAAAATTCTTCTGGATTTTCCAGGCTCAGCATCCATACAGACATCTAGGGAACAGAAAGGAAGACCTAACCATAAATCATGTCCCTTCTTGACTGTCTGGTGAACATGGGCTCAGAACAAAGGAGACACATCCGAGAATCAGGTATTCTGTGCGTGGTGGACATTTTCGACAGGAGCTTCTTCCCCTTCCAGAGCCCCCTGCTCTCTTGCTTCATCCTCAGAGGCTAAAGCCCGGCTCAGCTGCTGTACCAGGGAGAGAGGGACCTGCAGTGTTGCTGCTCCAGTGCCTGCTGGGCCCTGTGAGAACCTTGAGTGACAGCCTTGCTCCTCACCACTGCATCACTCAGGAGAGTGGGCCCTTCACACGTCACCTTCCAGCATAGTAGAGACGAACATGCTGAGGGGAGTGCAGGGGATCCCCAACTACAAAAGAGCATGGGGGATATGGCTCACCTCTCATCTGCCATATGGTGGGGTGGGTGAGGGAGAGAAGACCTTCCTCCACCTCTACCCCTCACCTCCTGTGGTGGGCAGGAGAGCTGACCCTGAGGTCATGAGAGTGGGGAATTTGCCCTACGCCACAATCAGGCAGCAGGGAGAGCTGGCCTGTCACTTCCTTGTATGACGTGGTGCATTGGATGAGGGAAATGTGCCCTCCCTCCAACTCATTGCCACCTTGGCATGCAGAAGAGCTGGCCTAAGGGCATGAGATCGGAAGAGCTGGCCCTGTCCCCTGCTGACTGTAGCAATCAGGAGAGCAGGCCATACACCTTCCCTGGGAAAACAGTTTGGCTGTACTGATGGTGAGTACTGTGAGCCTGACCTGAGGGCATGAGAGCAGGAGAACAGGTCCTGTTGATTGCTCCCTGCTGCTTTGCGTGAGCTAAATGGGGCTATGTTGGAGATATGGCCCTCGTGATGATGAGGGAAAACTGACAGGCTGAACCCTGTTACCACCCAGGCCCAGAACCAGGGCTATGAGTTATCCACCCTCAACATCCACCTCATCTGTGAACTGCTGGAGACTGTGAAGAGGCTAGGTCTGCAGATCCAAAGCTACAGGATCTCCATGACACAGGACCACAGCAGGATACCCAGGAGGCGTCCCAGTGAGGACCCAGAATTGATAGGGTAGAAGAAGCCAGAGGCTCTGGGTCTAATGATCCATTTCAATAAACACAAGTAAAGATGTGTGGACTAAGAGGTATACGGTGTGACTCACTGGGCCACAGTACAGCTTCCACACCATGTCGTGGTCTTTTATTGTTTTCTCTCTCTCTCTCTCTCTCTCTCTCTCTCTCTCTGACTCTCTCTCTCTCTCTGCCTATACTTTTAAATTTTGTTTTGCTTTGGGGCTGGAAGGTCTCAAGGACAAAAGGCAGAGATGAGGGGGTGGGGAAATGAGTGACTATGGGATGCAGTATGTGAAACCCACAAAGAACCAGTAAAAAGTAAACAAAACAAACAAACAAACAAGAACCAGGATGACTCAGTCATCAGACAGAGCTCAGAGAATTCCATGCAAGTGAGGGAGGAGGACTGTAGAAGCCATAGGGGTCAGAAGGGTCAAGAACATCAGTAAGTAAGGCCCATAGAATTGACTAAGTAGGGCTCATAGGGGCTCACAGATACTGGAGCAACCATCACAGAGCCTGCCTGGGTCTATGCTAGGGCGTCTGAGTATATGATATGGTAGTTTAGCTGGGGTTTTTGTGGGACTCCTAACAGTGGGAGTGGGGTGTCTCTGACTCTTTCCCCTGCTCTTGGGACTCTTTTTCTCCTACCGGGTTGCCTTGTTCAGCCTTGATATGAGGGTTTGATCCTAGTCTGATTTCCTCGTTATTCCATATTCAGTTAATATCTTTGAAAGTCCTGCTCTTTTCTGAAAGGAAACAGGTTCAGTGGTCTGGGGGAGCAGGGAGGTTGGGGGAGAACTAGGAAGAGTGGAGAAAGGGCAGGCTTCAGTCAGGAGCATTGTATGAGAGAAGAATAAAGAAACAAAGAGATGGACCTAGAGAGTTTCAGAGCTGAGGAAGGAATCTCACCAGTCAGGTCTGGATGCTTCTGGAAAGTAGGTTAAAGAAGACCTGTAATTTAACTTTATAGTCAGAATTTATCACCACACAGATGAAATGTATTAACTGGGTACACTGGTACCAGTGGGGGCATAGCTCAGGGGTAGAGCATTTGACTGCAGATCAAGAGGTCCCTGGTTCAAATCCAGGTGCCCCCTTACTTTTTTGGAATCTGGTTACTGCATCTTAGGCAGGAAGGTCATGAGATTAGAAAGTCTTCATTAGCTGAGGTTTCTGGAATCAGAGCTTCTATGCACCATTTACTTCTGTGGGTTTCATTCTCAGCTACATTATAATCACCCACTAACCCAAAGGCTGGAACCCCCAAAGTACATTAGTACCATTCACTCAGCTGACCTCTGACCTGTGCTGAGTTCTCTCCACCTTCTTGGTTTTCCCATCTGCATTTCTTCCCTCATCCTCACTGGGACAGTGAGTTTTAATTGTCAATATGACACACTGTAGAATCACCTTGGACATAAAGTCTCCATGAAGGATACAGTGTTCAGATCAGGTTCACCTGTGTTCCTGTCAATAGGGGATTGTCTTGATGGTTAAGTCAATTGATGCATGAGAACACAGTACTGTTCCCTAGGCAGGGATCCTGGACAGTGTGAGTGCAGAGAGTGAGCTCAGCACTAATGAGCATGCGTGCATTCATTCTTCTCTACTGTAAGGGGAGATGTGATGTGACTAAGTGTGTAAAGTTCCTGCTGCCTTGACCTCGCTGAAATTGTGACTGTATCCTGAAATTGTGAGCTAATGAAAACCCATTCTTCCCTTACTTGCCTTTTGTCTGGGCATTTTATCATTTTATCCCAGGCTACGGCAGTTTCAGTAGAAAGAACCAATATTTGTGTATAGAACCATGTATGGGAGCTGGCACCACAACTGGGGTGGGCAGTGGGCAATGACCCTGAAGATTGGGGTTAAAGAGCAAGGGGCTTTTCTGCCTTAACTCGAGAAGTCCACTTGTTTCTCCAGAGCTGGGATGCATAGCACACAGCCTCCTGGATTCTAGGCTGATTGATGATCTGGTGGGCACCCTATGGTGGTCATTGGGTGGCACATCTTCTAAATCATCAGGATCTGTTGTGTGGCAGCTATGCTTTGGCTTTTTTTGTTTGTTTTAAGAAATACAGTTGTTTTTGAGCCTATCCTGTAACTAGGTCTTATAGACCAGGCTTGCCTCAAACTCACAGAGATCTGCCTGCCTCTGCCTCTCGAGTGTTTAGATTAAAGGCTTGTTTAACTAGCATCAGACACATCAGCTTTTAAAGTTTCACTCCACAGAGCAACATTCTCACCAAAGTTTCTAACGTTTTACAAACAGCATTTGCTACAGCGTCTTGTAAAGGGCCTGTCAGAGCCTGACAGCTCTGGAGCTCAAGGTTGTACCATGGACAGCTCCACAGCATGCAGTCTTTGCTGGAGACGCAGAAGGAGCATGCAAACCCTCCTCACTGGGCAGAGGCCTCAGCTCCTTCTTCAGAATGACTTAATTGCATAAAACAAAAATGAATATAATAACCAAATTACCACAGTGTTGCCGGCAATAGTGTCATACGCCTTTAATCCCAGCACCCAGAAAGGCAGTGGCAGGTGGATTTGTGTGAGTGAGAGGTCAACCTGATCTACAGAGTGAGTTCCAGGACAGCCAGAGCCACACAGGGAAACCGTGTTTCAAAAACGAGAGAGAGAGAGAGAGAGAGAGAGAGAGAGAGAGAGAGAGAGAGAGAGAGAGAATGATCACAATGCTATCTAGTGAGATGGCTCAGCAGGCATTAGCACTTACTGCACAAGTCTGAGAACCTGTGTTTGGATATATACCCATCTACAAATCCAATATGAAGAGCCAGATGTGGAATCACATGTATGTAATCCTAGCACTACTAAAGAAAGGTGGGAGTTAGAGTCAGGAGAATCTTTCTGAAAGTTCATGGCTGGTGAACTTGGAGTATGCATCCCAGTTTCAAGCAATAAGATGGACTCTGCTTCAAATAAAGCAGAAGATGAGGTCTGACAACCCAGGCTTTCCTCTGACCTCCCAGCATGCTTCATGACATATATACACACTTATGTACAAAAACATATACCTGCCATGCACACATACACAAACACACAAACATTTACATAAACCCTCACACAAACACGCACAGGGTCATCATTGTCGGGAGGTTACATTGCCCCTGTCTCTCTTTAATACTACTTTCATTCAAGGTGAGTCTGGCCCTAGGGCCCTGGAGATGAGACTCACAGAACATATGATCTTGGCAGTGCAGGGATGTGGTAATGAAGAGAGTCTTCACGGGTACAAGGGCAAAAAGCACTGGCAGAGGAATTGGCTTCATGTCAGGCAATCCCCGACTCAAGACTGTGTGTTTCTGGGCACAGCAGTGTCCTGTGCCATGCTGCCGAGTCATAGAGTCTCTGGTTCTCACTTCACCACAATTGTGAGGACTGAATCAGTTCCTCAGGCTTAGCTTCTGATTCATGGAGGGATTCCACAGATGGAGACTAAGAGGGAGGAGCAGGAAAGACAATGGAGGCTGCTTCACCCCTGCTCAAGACAGATGATACAACATAGGTATCATAAATGTGAACTCTGTTACGGCTTGGTCTTTATGAGTCTTGTCTGGGCCTGATTTAGCCAATGTTTCCCACATCTATAGCATGGACCTGCTTATAAAAATTAATATATATATAAACAACCCACGAGCCTGAATCATCTTAGAGTGTCTTAAGGACACTGATCATCCTTGGGTCATGCTCTCATATAATCTGGTTTAGGGGTTCTCAAGTGAGAACTAAGAACATTTGCTACCTCACCCTACCTGCTCTGTGTTCTTAGATTGGCATTATCAAATATCTTTTCTCGGATCCAGCAAAACAGGGACAGCTATTCCATAACCTACTATGCAGGTCACTATTGCTCTTCACAGAGTCCACAGCTTGGTAAGACAGTTTGCAAAGCACCTTCCAGCTCAACCAAAGCTAGTCAACAGGGAGGAAGCTTCCTGGTCAGCACCAACTTGGTCCCCCACCTCCTGTGACTAATATGTGTGGTGTCTGCAGCAATAGGGATTTCAAAGCAGGTTCTGATGGCAACCGAGAGCAATGGTGATAACCTGAATTGTCCTGGCGTGTCTCTGTGATGCCAGAGTTGAATTGGAATTGCCCTACACAAGGGAGTATTATCATCTGAGAAACCATAGATTACCAAATAAAAATACAGTTCCAGGCATGGGATACATCCCTTTGAGTTGTTGGCCAGAAGTGTCCTGGAACTCCCAAACATGTTTCTTACTGTCTTCTACTGTTAAGAACTTGTAGTGCATTTTATTTGTATTTTAATACATAAAGCTTCTCTGAAGATCAGAAAAGTAAAACAGCCACACTGGCCGGCCTTACAGACCAGGCAGCAATGACACACACCTTTAATCCCAGTAGCCACTATGATACACACTTTTAATCTTAGTAGCTACAAGGGTTTGCGATAGAAATCAGGAAATAGTGGTGTCTGCTCTTAATCCTATACTGGAGAGACTTATAAGACAGGAGGAGACAGCTCTCAGGTTCAGTCTCAATATGAGGTTTCCTGGAGGCAGGATCAACGTTTTCAGATTGAGTTTGAGGTAAAAGCCAGTGGCAGGCTGCTTTTATTTTCTGGTCTTCAGGTTGTACCAAAATTTCTGTCTCTAAGTTTTATTAGTTGTGTTTCAAGAACTGGTGTTGGAAGGTTAACTACCATGACGATTTCAGTCCCGTGTGCATCACCTGTTCCTTGTGTGTTGTAGGAACGGTGGGCTGCGTTCTTGGCGCCAGGCTGCCTGCACGGCTAGCTTTACCCAAAATAATTACATGGAAACTGTATTCTTTTAAACACTGCTTGGCCCATTAGTTCTAGCCTCTTATTGGCTAATTCTCACATCTTTGATTAACCCATTTTTAATGATCTGTGTAGGACCATGAGCTGGTGGCTTACCAGGGAGGATCTTAACCTGCGTCTGTGTCCAGGAGAATCATGGCGACTGCCTGACTCGGCTTCTTTCTCCCAGCATTCTGTTCTGTTTACTCCACCCACCTAAGGGTTGGCCTATCAAATGGGCCTAGGCAGTTTCTTTATTAATTAACCAATGAAAGCAACAGATTAGAAAGAAATCACTCCCACACCATTTCCCCCTTTTCTGTTTAAACAAAAAACGCTTTCATTTTAACATAGTAAAATTACATATAGCAAAACAGTTATCAAGCAAGAATAACAGTTACAATATTTATATCTATTTTATCTTTTATCATAACTAAGGAAAACTATACTATGTATCCATTCTTCAACTCCATCAAAGACTCCAGAAGGATGTAATATTACCTAAGCAAACAAGAAGTCCAAAACTCTAGAAATGACAGAGACATCTCGCTGTCTGGACAGTCACCCAAAGTTCTTTTGTACCACTGGGGCATCCATCTTCAGTCTATAGGCCCATAGTATCCAGCAGACTTTTCCATGAAGCAGGAAATTTCAAAGACAGTTCAGTTACTTTCTGCTGTGTCCTGCAGAATGTCTCGCAGACTCTTTCATGAGTCAGAAACCCCAAAAGACCATCTCACCTTTAGGCAAGTTCAGCAGTCCTCTCTCTGAGGGTTCTCTGTGTCCAGTTTATGCATCAGTCCAGGCAAAAACAGTTTCTTGCCCAAATGGCTAACCAACTCCATAAGGAGCCTCTTCGATGCCCATTTTCCTCTTGAAGTAGATTGGTACTGCCAGGAGCAGACGTGTCTCATTGTCATGAAAAGCCCTAAGTTATTAAAACATTAAATGCCATATTCTGCGGTCTTTGAAAGATATGAAGAATGCCTATCTAAATGAAATATATCTATACACATCTAGAAAATCTAACTAACAAGCTTGACAATTATCGATGATTATCCATTAACAACCTATATACATTACATTTTTAAATGAACTACACAATCACAATATCTTAATCAAGATTAGAAATATGTATATACATATAAATTGACCTTCAAATCCACACCAATGTAAATTATTCATATCTATATCATATCCCCCTTTAAATGTAAAAGAACGTTTATAAACAATATTTGGGAACATGGGCGCAGTTTTTTCTCTCCAAACTGCTTCCTGCTGAATGGGGGCGCTGTTATTCAGGTCTTTTATGGGATAACCTGTCTGCTAGGTTCATCTCAGTTGGCAGTTGAGCAAAGTAATTTTTTGAGGGTGTTCACAGCAACCTTTCAGGAGGGCATGGTCTATCATACCATATTGGGATAGAAGCAATACACAGGGTCTCGTCCTCTGTGAAAACAAAAGAAGACCCTCTCCAAAGCATCATATCCTTAGACCCAAATTCTGAAATCATAATACCCTTATGATATCCATTCTGGTTCCGCTTGGCAGCCCATATAATGAAATGTCTCTTTGTACTTAGCTCCTTCACAGTCAAAAATTTTAAAGAAAACACAATGTACATAATCCAAACTCTCTGTGAATTTTCCATTGTTACGTGGCTTATTTTTCTTTATTTCTTTTTTAATCTATAACTATCTATACTCTGTCTCTTTAAAGACTTTACCTTTTTTTTTTTAAAGGACATTAACTTTATTCTCTCTCTCTTTTTTCTATCTCAAGCCTATGTACACTCATCTAACATTGTGATCCATTTAGTGGTCTGAATCTGTCCTATTGTGAATCTGTAATTTCTTTACTCTCCAGGAGCTTTTCTTAAAATGTTAAACACTTCTTAAAAACTTAAGTTGTACCATGTAGGGGTAATACGGTACTGCCTGTTTACTGCCAGTCTAAACCTTAACTGCGCTGTTGTTATGATAATTACGGTAGTTCCTGCCTGAGACCAGCAAAGTTCAGCAAGGTGGAGCTGAGCTGCTCCTGCCTCAGAGTCATTTGGTGCCCCTGAGCCACACACAGTTCCAGGCACACAGCAGTCCACATTGCCATCAAGCAAGCCATAGCACTTTACTCCAAATGCTCCATTCAAAAGCTCTGTATCCCGCAGGAGCCAGACAGAGATCGCGATGGCGGCACAGCCCAGAAAGCCGGTATTTTAAAACAGTCAGTTTTTTCCTGCTGCTGAGTCAGGACAATTTCTTTGGGGCACGCAACCCACAAATAGCAAAAAGTTGTCTTAAATTCTCTCTCTCTCTCCTTTTTAAGCCCTCTCAGGTTTTACGTGGCATTAGTTAATCACATTGAGGCACCACTCTGTTGTAGTGGGAGCGGCGGGGCTGCTTCCCCACTTGTGGCCTAGGTTTGTAAGATCTTCCCTCTGGCCTTAGATTTCCTTGACATTTGCCACTGAGTTCACATGTCATCCACTGTGTCAAGTACTTGTTAAAACCTGATGCAACCCCACATCTTCCTTTCTGGGAACTTTTCTTGTATTCTGTCAATCCATCATTTCTAGTTTCTGATCACTGTGCTAATGCAGGTAAAGTGTGGACTCAGAGTTGTGAGTGTTTGGGTCCTTGGGTGAGAGTTCTCTTAAGAGGCTAAATCATCCCCATGTAAGACATGAAATTACCCTGTATTATGCGTCTCAGCAAGAGAGAGAGGTTCTGGAGTTTATTAAAGAATTCGCACATAATGGAGACCTTTTATCTACACTGAGGTCCTCCCCAAGGTGAATGTGGTTGGTTAACTGCCAAAATCATATTTAAGCAAGGGGGCACCTGGATTTGAACCAGGGACCTCTTGATCTGCAGTCAAATGCTCTACCCCTGAGCTATACCCCCACTTATAGGGAAGGAATATGCCATTGTTACCTCTTCAATCTTGGCAACACACCTAGGCTTTCTATATGTTCAAGATCTACTGGTTCCTCCTTTAGATCTTGACCTGGCAAGATTTTCACTAAAGTCAGCCCTGCACTTCCCCCTCCACTTCCCCCTCCACTTCCCCCTCCACTTCCCTCCTCCACTTCCCTCCTCCACTTTCTCCTCCTCCACTTCCCCCTCCACTTCCCCCTCCACTTCCTCCTCCTCCACTTCCTCCTCCACTTCCCCCTCCACTTCCCCCTCCACTTCCTCCTCCACTTCCTCCTCCTCCACTTCCCCCTCTACTTCCTCCTCCTCCACTTCCCCCTCCACTTCCTCCTCCACTTCCCCCTCCACTTCCTCCTCCTCCACTTCCCCCTCCACTTCCTCCTCCTCCACTTCCCCCTCCACTTCCCCTTCCACTTCCTCCTCCACTTCCCCCTCCACTTCCTCCTCCACTTCCCCCTCCACTTCCTCCTCCACTTCCTCCTCCTCCACTTCCCCCTCTACTTCCTCCTCCTCCACTTCCCCCTCCACTTCCTCCTCCACTTCCCCCTCCACTTCCTCCTCCACTTCCCCCTCCACTTCCTCCTCCACTTCCTCCTCCACTTCCCCCTCCACTTCCTCCTCCACTTCCTCCTCCTCCACTTCCCTCTGCACCTCCTCCTCCACTTCCCCCTCCACTTCCTCCTCCACTTCCTCCTCTCCAGCATTAGTCAGTCCATTTCAATGCCCTCTCTCTCAAGTGTGTTAAAGACTTCAGCTTTTGCCCTGGAAAGGACTCTTAACTCGTATTTTCTTTAAGTACACTCCTAATTTCCCTTGATTGACCAAGGCAAGAAGTGATGGTTCTGAGTTTTCAATGGTGCAAATCCTTTGCCTGGAAAGAATTTTACCTGTTCTCTAAGATATGAGGAGGATACCCTTTATTTCATACCATCATTTATTCACTCAACAAACACCATATAGCTTCTTATGTTGTGGTCACTCATGACCATGTTGAGGACACAAAGAGCTGTCAGTCGTTTTCGTCTTCCTCAGAGTTTTAGTCTCATTTGGAGACAAATGTGCTCCAAGTCTTTCCTCAGAAGTAGCAGGAATCAAAGCACAGGCTGGGGGAATCATCATGTAAAAAGGTTTCTTTCTAGGGGCTCAGGAGGGACTTCCCAAGGGGCTGGCTCTGGAAAGTTGCCAGAGGAGGAATCCTGCTCCTCACCTTCATAGGACTCCTCTATGCTGACTCCCTGCAGTGAAGGAGCCTTTCAGAGCCTGGGAGGTCAGCCTGTGTCACCCATGAGTGTGACCTGCATGGGTTCACAGTGGGTCCTTTCCTTGTTCCTCTCAGTAAAGAGAACAGAATCCAGTCCTGAGCACAACACAGAGCACAGGGGAACACAGTACATCAGTTGCCTCTGTGTTAACCAGTATCAGATTTGGTCTCTTGTATCTAAAAGAGACATAGGAAGGGGGCACCCGGATTTGAACCGGGGACCTCTTGATCTGCAGTCAAATGCTCTACCCCTGAGCTATGCCCCCATCTGTGTCATGTATATCTAATAAACATCTTTGAACCTGTATGGCCACTCTCTGACGTGTACTTGCTAGTACTCTGTTATTATCTACTTTATCCTGTGAGTCCTAGCCCTCAGCCAACTGTAATCCTGTCTGCCACCTCCTCATGCCAACGCCTTCCTATCCTAGTTCACAGCTGTGATGGAGATGTTAGGCTGGTGTTCAACTTCTTTATCCATTTTGACAAGCGTTCATGGTGCTGTAAGGTACTTCACACAGCACCAGAGGAGAAAGGTAATCATCAGATACAAACCCTGTTTTTTATCTATTATAGCCACCTACCTACAAGACATATGAGTCTAATAATGACATGAATGTTATATGAATAACCACATCTTTTAATTTATAATTATTATTATTATTATTTTTAAACAGACAGGCTTTCTCTGTGTGGTGCTTGCAGTCCTGGAACCTGGTCTTTAGACTAGGCTGGCCTTGAACTCAGAGATCCATTGCTTCTGAAAGATTGTTAGAGCCAAAGGTGATGGATGACTCAAGGGAACACTGTCATCCATGCTGTATTTTGTTTTGCCTTCTTGATTCTTTCCATTGCATAAGAATCAGTGATAACCACGTGACAGTCAACACTAAGCTGTCCTGGAATCTCCTCTGCCAGCAACATCAGTCCAAGACTCTTCACTTAAGCTTTTGGCAGAATTTTGGTCAAGGGCAACAAGTGGCCACATTCTTTGCCAAAATATGAGAGTACTAATTTTCCTCATCTTGAAAGCTGCATAAGCCGAACCTCTACAACCGCATTGCACTGAGCACTACCATTTTCCTAGTTCCTGTTAGCATGGCTCATTAAGCTGCACTTACAGCATCCAAATACTTTTCTAATCCAAAGTCCCCACATCTTCCGGAATCCTCTAACAGGCAGCATGGTCAGGTCTGTTATAGCAATAACTCAGGTCCTGATATCAATTTCTCACTTAGTGTTCTGTGTTATCACTGTTGTACAAACTATGTTACTATACTGTTCTATTGCCATAAAGTCACAACATGGTCATGGAACCTATAAAGCATTTATTGGGAGCATCTTATGGTTTTGGAGAGTCAGTCCATGATCATCAAGGTGAGAAACATGATGGGAGGTGGGCAGGCATGGCACTGGAACAGTAACTGACAGTTTACACGTGATCCACAAGCAGGGGGCAGAGAGCAGGACTGGGCCTGATTTGTAACCACAAAGACCCTCCATGTGGACCACTTCTCCAAGAAGGTCACACCTCCTAATCCTTCCTAAACAGTTCATTGAGTAGGGTCCAAACATTTAAATATAAGAATCCATGGTGGCAGTTCTAATCAAAATGCCACATTCTTCTAAGAAAAAATATTTAAATTAAATATACAGACCATCAGTACAGTGTGTGGGAAGAGTTATAGGTCTTATCCTGGATACAAAGGCTAGAAATTTCACTCCTATTAACAACTCACAGAAGGGGTTCATCTCCCAAAAGGAACGTCAATTTGTTAAACATTCCAGAGACTTCCACACAGAAGAGATGGTGGAACAGAAGCAGGTCATGCGAAGGTGAAGGAAGTCACAGGGTCTTTACAATGCAGCAGACCTTTGGGGGCAAAACTCAGGAGCCCAGGTCACTCCTGGAAACCAGAAATAGAAATGTTCGTTATCTGTTGATCCATCTATGGAAAATTCCTCTGAAAAGTACTTCCCAGAGAACTCAAGGTTGGTGGAAGATGTAGATGTTTAAGGAAACAAAGCAGTTTAGACATCAGACTGCCATTAACTCACAGTAAACAAACCTTCTACCAGACATCTTCATCCTGTTCAGAATGGCACACGTCAGCTACACACAGGGCTCACAGATCATCGTGATGGAAACATAGACGGTCGTTCAGCTGAAGGCTGGGCATGAATGTAACGGGAAAGGGAGAATGGAGGGAGCCATGGAAATTATATCCATCTGCAAGTCAGTTACTGACGCTATCCCTGCCACCCTGTGTGAAGTTTACATAAGGGCACAGGCAGAGAAGAGAAAGCTAAACTTTAGAGGACGCTCCTTTTGAGTGACAGGAACATTAAGAGAATATTTGGAAGGGCATTATGACTTTTTCCTTTAAAATAATAACAAGTTTTCAAAATAATTGAATTCTGCTACATATCTTTATATAAACATTTGGCAATGACTCTGTGTAGTGACAACAGATCTGAAGGTCACGCAGAGGCCACAGCTTCAGCATTTTCTGATTCTCTGTGTCCTCCTGTCAGAGCTCCTTCATGACTCACTCAGGCCTGAAGAAATATTTCTACCCTGAAACTACCCTCAGGGGTCATCCATAGAATGGAAAGATGTCTTCACATGCTGGCACCACATAGCTCCCCCGAGAAGTTAGGCAGGGTCTCTTCATACTGGAGGGCTTGTATATAACTGAAGAAAGCAGACATTTAAATCTGAAGTCCTTTGTAGTCCTTATGTCCACCTGTCTCCAGCTGTGCTTCTCTCTCAGGCTGTAATGTGTGCTTGTGTGTGTGTGTGGGGGGGTGCTGACATTACAATATGGAAAATACTGGGGACTGGAGAGGGGCCTGTCTGGACTGAGTGTGTGGTGGCTGCAGTGCTGGTCTTGCCAAGTAAAAAGCATAAGTTGTAGGAATGTTGAGTGTGACTATGAAGATGAAAGGCACTTATAAATCATCTCTGACAGGGAGGAGGCATAGCTCAGGGGTAGAGCATTTGACTGCAGATCAAGAGGTCGTTGGTTCTAATACAGGTGCCCCCACCATAGTCTATTTGTTTATGTTTTCTCCCATGGAGTCATCACCTATGCTCAGTCCTATGTTTCCTCCTTTTATCACATTTATGCTCCTCAGCAGAGCTGGGAGCTACAGGTCAGCCCATCATGTGGATGGACGGCTGCCTCCCATCTCCTCCTACAAAATCCATGTCCTTCCTATTCTTATTAAATGTCTCCACTCCTGCATATATCGAGTTTCTCTGGTTCTGTTGGGCTCTTAAAGGTAAGGCAAGGACTACGGTGGAAAATTCTTTTATTTTATTTTATTTTTTATTTTTTTAAATTTATTTATTTCTTTATTCAAGATTTCTACCTCCTCCCCGCCACCGCCTCCCATTTCCCTCCCCCTCCCCCAACCAAGTCCCCCTCCCTCAGCAGCCCTAAGAGCAATCAGGGTTCCCTGCCCTGTGGGAAGTCCAAGGACCACCCACCTCCATCCAGGTTTAGTAAGTTGAGCATCCAAACTGCCTAGGCTCCCACAAAGCCAGTACATGCAGTAGGATTAAAAACCCATTGCCATTGTTCTTGAGTTTTCAGTAGTCCTCATTGTTCGCTATGTTCAGCGAGTCCGGTTTTATCCCATGCTTTTTGAGACCCAGGCCAGCTGGCCTTGGTGAGTTCCTGATAGAACATCCCCATTGTCTCAGTGTGTGGGTGCACTCCTCGCGGTCTTGTGGAAAATTCTTCTGGATTTTCCAGGCTCAGCATCCATACAGACTCCAGTGTCCAGGGAACAGAAAGGAAAGCCTAACCATAAATCATCTCCCTCCTTGTCATTCTGGACATGTTCAGAACTAAGTTCACCAGAACTAAGGAGACAAATACAAAATCAGCCTCTCTGTGGAGGGTGGACATGAGCTTCTTCCCATTCCATAGCCCTCTGCTCTCTTGTTTCATCTTCAAAGGCTAAAGCCCGGCTCAGCTGCTGTACCCGGGAGAGAGGGACCTGCAGTGTTACTGCTCCAGTGCCTGCTGGGCCCTGTGAGAACCTTGAGTGACAGCCCACTCTGTCTTCAGGGAAGGAGGAGAGGGTGATGGAGGCCTAGGTTGAAGGCTGTTGGCAGCTCAGGAGCTGACCCAGGAGAGCCTGGTGAAATGGGCTCAGGTCTGCAGACTGCTCCTCTAATTTCCTTGGCTGATGATGCTCATCAAGGATGGGCCAGTCCTGCTGCAGTGAGATCTCTGGTGAGGTCCGTGGTGGCTCCTATTGTCACCAAACCAGAGAGGATGGGACTATACAGAGTAGGTACTGTCTTCACCTACTACAGCACTGGAGAGAACTGGCCATGCTCCTCACCAGCTGCAGCACTCAGGAAAGTGGGCCCTGTACCTGTCCTGGACAGCACAGGAGGGTTGTCCCTATGGTGGGGGTACAGATGAGCCACCCATAAGGTGTGAAAGGAGAGCTAGCCCCACTATCTGCCATTCAGTGACATGGGTGAGGCAGAGATATCCCATTCACCCCTTGCACCTCTGTATTTATTCCAGGTAAGAAACCTGGTCCTGGGAGCACCAGAGTGGGAGAGCTGACCCTGACCCTCACTGGCTGCAGCACTCAGAAGAGTGAACGCTGCATACCTCACCAGGGCAACACAGTAGAGCTGTGTGTTCAGGGAAATCTCATCTTTGTAAGCATAGGAATATGGCCCCACCCCTCATCTGCCATGTGGTGGAGTGTGTGAGGGAGAGAAGACCTTACTCCACCTCTACCGCTCACTTCCTGTGGTGGGGAGGAGAGCTGACCCTGAGGTCATGATAGTTGGAGAATTGGAACTACACCTTAATGTGGCAGCAAAGTAGAGCTTGCCCCCTTGGCAGGCAGTACAGGTGAGCTGCCAAGGGGCATGAGAGCTGGAGAGCTGATCTGTCCCTCCCTTGTATGCCATGTGGTGGATTGGGTGAGGGAAGTATGCCCTCCCCCTTGCTGTCTTCAGCAGGCAGAAGAGCTGTCCTCCAGGGCATGAGATCTGAGGATCTGGCCCTGTCCTCCACTGACTGTAACAATTGAGGAAGCAGGTCATAAGCCTCACCTGGGAAAACAGTTTGGCTGTCCCTGATGGTGAGTACTGTGAGCCTGACCTGAGGGCATGAGAGCAGGAGAACAGGTCCTGCTTATTGCTGCCTGCTGCACTAGATTAGCTAACTGGGGCTATGCTGGAGAGCTGGTCCTCGAGATGTTGATGGACAGCTGAACCAGGGCTGTTCAACATCCACCTCATCTGTGAACTGCTGGAGACTGTGCAGAGGCCAGGTCTGCAGATCCAAAGCTACAGGATCTCCATGACACAGGACCACAACAGGATAACCAGGAGGAGTCCCACTGAGGACCAGTATTGGTAGGTCAGCAGGAGCAGAGGCCGAGTCAAACCAATGATTCATTTCAATAAACATGAGTAAAGATGTATGGAGTAAGATGTATACGGTGTGACTCATTGGGACACAATACAGCTTCCATGCTATGCTGTGATTCTCTTCTTTGCTTCCTTCCTTCCTTCCTTCCTTCCTTCCTTCCTTCCTTCCTTCCTTCCTTCCTTCCTTCCTTCCTTTCTGTTTTGGGGGTATACTTTTTAATTCATTTTGTTTTGTGGGGGAAGGTCTCAAGGGTAGAGGGCAGAGATTAGGGGATGGGGAAATGAGTGAGTGTGGAATTCAGGATATGAAATCCACAAAGAGGCAGTAAAAAGTCAAAACAACAACAACAACAACATAACCTAGCAAGAGAACTCCAAGGAAGAGTGGGAGGAGGATTGCGGAAGCCAGAATATTTGAGATCATCAGTATACAAGGCCCATAGAATCCACTACGTAGGGCTCATATGCGTTCACATATACTGGAGCAACCATCACAGAGCCTGCCTGGGTCTATGCTAAGGCCTCTGCCTGTATGATATGGTAGTTTAGCTGGGGTTTTTGTGGGACTCCTAACAGTGGGAGTAGGGGTGTCTCTGACTCTTTCCCCTGCACTTGAGATCCTTTCTCTCCTACTGGGTTGCCTCGTGCAGCCTTGATATGAGGGTTTGATCTTAGTCTGATTGCCTCATATTCAGTTGATATCCTTAAGAGTCCTGCTCTTTTCTGAAAGGAAACAGAGGTTCAGTGGGTCTGGGAGAACAGGGAGGTTAGGAGTACTAGGAAGAGTGGAGAAAGGAAAGGCTGCAGTCAGGAGCATTGTATGAGAGAAGAATAAAGAAACAAAGAGATGGACCTAGAGGGTTTCAGAGCTGAGGAAGGTGTCTCACCAGTCAGGTCTGGCTGCTTCTGGAAAGTAGGTCTGAGAGGACCTGTAATTTAACTTTATAGTCAGAATTTATCACCACACAGATGAAATGTATTAATTGGGTACACTGGTACCAGTGGGGGTATAGCTCAGGGGTAGAGCATTTGACTGCAGATCAAGAGGTCCCTGGTTCAAATCCAGGTGCCCCCTTACTTTTTTGGAATCTGGTTACTGCATCTTAGGCAGGAAGGTCATGAGATTAGAAAGTCTTCATTAGCTGAGGTTTCTGGAAGTAGAGCTTCAATGTGCCATTTACTTCTGTGGGTTTCATTCTCAGTTACATTATAATCACCCATGAACCCAAAGGCTGGAACCCCCAAAGTACATTAGTACAACGCACACAGCTGACCTCTGACCTGTGCTGAGTCCTCTCTACCTTCATGTTTTCCCCATCTCGATTCTTTCTCTCATCCTCATCTAACTGAATACTTAGTTTTAATTGTCAGTTTGACACAATGTAGAATCACCTTGGAAATGACGTCTCCATGAAGGATACAGTGTCTAGATCAGGTTGGTCTGT
This sequence comes from Chionomys nivalis, assembly GCF_950005125.1. Classification (NCBI taxonomy): domain Eukaryota; kingdom Metazoa; phylum Chordata; class Mammalia; order Rodentia; family Cricetidae; genus Chionomys; species Chionomys nivalis. The sequence continues at coordinate 154,964,838 of NC_080086.1, read as the reverse complement.
GTTCCTGTCAGTAGGGGATTGTCTTAATGGTTAAGTCCATTGATGCATGAGGACACAGCACTGTTCCCTAGGCAGGGATCCTGGACAGTGTGAGTGTAGAAAGTGAGCTCAGCACTAACGAGCATGCATGCATTCATTCTTCTCTGCTGTTAAGGGTAGATGTGATGTGACTAAGAGTGTAAAGTTCCTGCTGACTTGACCTCACTCAAATAAGTGACCGTATCTTGAAATTGTGAGCTAACAGAAACTCTTTTTTCCCTTACTTGCCTCCCGTGTTGGCATTTTATCATTTTATCCCGGGGTATGGCAGTTTCAGTAGAAAGAACCAGTATTTGTGTGTAGAACCATGTATGGGAGCTGGTACACAACTTGGGTGGGCAGTGGGCAATGACCCTAAAGACAAGGGTTAAAGAGCAAGGTGATTTTTCTGCCTTAACTGGAGAACTCCATTTGTTCAGCTCTGGAGACCCCAAATGTGGTGTTAAAGCACACAGCCTCCTGGAATCCAGGCTATTTTTTGGTTTGGTGCACATCCTATGGTAGCCATTCGCTGGCACTTCTATTAAATGATCATGATCTCTGGCATGGCAGACATGTTTCAAAATTTTAAGTTTCATTCCACAGAACAAAGTTCCAACAAAAGTTTCAAACTTCTTTTTTTTTGATTTTGTTTTTTTATTTTTATTTATTTTTTATTAATTAATTAATTTATTTAATCATTAAAGATTTCTGCCTCTTCCCCGCCTAATATTTATTTACTTTTTATGCATACAATATTCTGTCTGCATATATGCCTGCAGGCCAGAAGAGGGCACCAGACCTCATTACAGATGGTTGTGAGCCACCATGTGGTTGCTGGGAATTGAACTCAGGACCTTTGGAAGAGCAGGCAATGCTCTTAACCACTGAGCCATCTCTCCAGCGCTCAAACTTCTCATAAACAGCATTTGCTACAGAGCTTTGTGTGGGGTGAAGCAGAGCCTGACAGCTCTCGACTCCAAGTTGTACCATGGACAGCTTCAAGGCCTGCAGTCTTTCCTGAGAACACAGAAGAAGCATGTAGCCCCTCAGCACTCTACAGAGTCCACAGTTATTTCTTCAAAGTAACTAAGATTGCATAAAACCAAAAATGAAAACAATATCCAAATTACCACAATGTTGCTGGACAATAGTGGTGAACACCTTTCCTTTCAGCAGGAAGGGAAGCAGAGACAGGTGAATCTCTGTAGTTAGAGACCAGCCTGGTCTAAAGAGTTAGTTCCAGGACAGTCAGAGCTATTCCCAGACACCTTTTCTCGAAAGTCGAGAGAGAGAGAGAGAGAGAGAGAGAGAGAGAGAGAGAGAGAGAGAGAGAGAGAGAGAGAGAATGATCACAAGCTGTCTAGAGAGATGGCTCAGCAGGTATTAGCCCTTGCTCTGCACAACCCTGAAAATCTAGTGTGACACACAATACTAGGATTCCTAAGGAAATACAAAAGTTGGAGTCAGGAGAATCTTTCTGAAAGCTCATGGCTGGGGTACTTGGAGTATGTATCTCCGTTTCAAGCAATAAGATGGACTCTACTTCAAATAAACCAGAAGATGAGGTCTGACAGTTCTCATTGCCCTGCCTCTAGTTCTTGCTGGTCAACCTGACTCTATTTTCTGCCCGGCTACTTGCCAATCAGTGTTTATTTAAAATACAAGTGACAGGGTACAACCCATTGTCCCACAGCATGCCCAAATATATGTTTCATATTTTTTATTGGAATTTTTTATTTATCCTTGATGTTTAATCCATCATCTGGAACATTATGGTTTTTTTTCAAAGCAGGCATTGAATTTTTAAATTTTCCTGGTGATACATATTCTCCACTGTGACTGGAAATGATTGGACAGTGTTTGACCTGGGTTCCTGGGAGAGGTCCCCCAAGGCATTTCCTGATGGTATCATGTTGCCTTGTTTGTCTTTTTATGATCTACCTTCATTGATATAATGTTGGCACTTGTCATGTCTTTTACATGATCCAGAAGGTAGAGACCTTCTATTTTTGTCATTCCTAGAAGAGACCTTACTCCTTGGAATGCCTTGTCTACAATCCCTCCACAGATGTCATATTCTATCACAATTAAAGAATTTGGAATTTTGATGTCTCTTTATATGTTTGGAAATACTTTTTCTACTCAAGCTTCAGTATTATAGTAAAATGTCTGAATGTTGTTTGTATGCAGGGTCCATTCATCCATTCGTGCTGATCTAATCTTTAAAGGTTCAAGTATCATTTTGCATTCTAAATCGGCATTTTCAAAAGCCAGAGTTTAAATAAGTACCCGTCTAGCTTCTGAGTTGGTTACACGTTTTTATTCAGCCTTAGTTAATCTTTGTAAAAAGTCACTCAAGGGTTCTCTTCTGTCTTGTTTAACCCTAGTGCAGGATTCAATTATTTTTCCTAGTTCTTGAATCCTGTACCAAGCACTTAAGGCTGCTGTGTGGCATAGGTACAAGATCTGTTCATCATAAAAAGCTTGATCCTGTGGATCAGCATAAGTGTCCTTGCCAAGAATTTGATCTTGGGAGACCTCCAATCTTTTTGCTCTTCCCTATTGTTCTAAAATTTTTGCCTCTTCTCACTAGTAACATTTCCACAGTAGTTGTGGCCTGTCCTCCAGGATCGCTGAAACTAACTGAAGCCAGTTTTGTGGGGTAGCCTTATTGCTGGAAGCCTGTTTTCATCATCTCCCTAACAAATGGTGAATGTAATCCATAAGATACTAGTGCTTGCTTTATTTCCTTTAGATCATTCATACCTATAACTTTCCATTTACATTCTCTGAATCCTTTTGGTTATTTAGTATTGGGTGATTTGTCAGAGGTGATTATTGGATAAGTAGCTAAAACACTTGGTAAGTCATCTTTGACTCTGACATGACATGCGATGATATATCCTTTTCTTGTTACACCAACCCCTGCTCATCTATTCTGATAACTTCCTTAATCATTTCAAATATTTTTACCACTGTCTTTTGAAAAGCCTAAATCTCTTGACCTGTGAATATTTCTAATGATTTCATTGACTCATATACCTGCTGATCCTTATTCTGCATGATTCCAAGATATGAAGTTTTTCCATTAATGATAAGTTCCCATCCTTGGATATTATTTGTAATGGATGCAGAGTGCATTTCTGGAGAGATACTCTATCTGCTAAAGTATCGTAACATTTAACAGATTTTGATTGTCATTCTACAGTATGAATTCTTTCAGATGATTTGTCAGCACCCTTTGACATGGATAGAATTTTTCTGTCAAATTAATGTTATCCTATTCAATGGTATTGATTTTTTTCAGCTAACTTTTGTTTGAAAGTATAAATCCTGTCAGCTAGCTGCTCATTATTAGTCCATAAAGACTGTATTTTTTACAAAAGTGTCTCATTCTTAGCTCTGTTATCATAACATTTTTTATGAAATAATATAAAAATCAAAGCTAAGTCCCAATATCAAATAAATGGATATATCAGAAAAATCATAAACCCTTGCAATATATCATCCATAATATAAGAAAAAAAGTAATTAAATTCCTTTATGGGGATATTGTCTGCAATTATATAACTTTCAAATTTATTGATTTATTTAGTGATCAAATGAACTTACATTTGTTATGAGATTTTAGTAAATTGTTGTCTGGGAACACAAACCGGAAGTCCCCAAATGGCAGGGAAAGCAGCAAAGGGACAAAGTTTGCCCAACTCCAGGAAATTGCCAGGTCAGCATGCAGCTTGCCCACCAAAGGGGTAGTTCCATTGCAGTGTGGTTTTTGGCAAAAAATCATTTAGTTGATGATATCAGGCCAGGTGGGTGTTGGTGGGAGAGCTTCAGCCATGGACCTTTTGAGCTGGTCTCAGTAGTTGTGGGGTCAGAATCCATATGGGTGCCAAATGAAACATGATTTTAAAAACTCAGGAAGGTAAATTGGGGTTCAACCTGAAGATAAGAAAAGCAAAACAGTCAACCACTAGCTCTTACCTCTACCTCAGTCTGAAACGGTGATCCTGCCTCCTGGAATATCAGAATGAGACTGTGTTGAGAGCAATTTCCTCTAATTTTATAGTCCTCTCTAGGGCAGGATTTTTCTTGTTTTTTATTTTTTATTAAAAATTTTCACTTCCTCCCATTTCCTTCCCCCTCCCCCTACCTCTCCCTCTCCAGTCCAAAGAGCAGTCAGAGTTTCCTGCCCTGTGGGAAGTCCAAGGTCCACCTCCCACCATCCAGGTCTGGTAAGGTGAATATCCAAACATACTAGGCCCCCACAAAGCCAGTACATGCAGTAGAATCAAAACCCAGTGCCATTGTCCTTGGCTTCTTAGTCAGCCCTCATTGTCAGCCACATTCAGAGAGTCCGGTTTGATCACATGCTCCATCAGTCTCAGTCCAGATTGCCTTGGTGAGCTCCCATTAGATCAGCCCCACCGTCTCAGTGTGTGGACACACCTCTCGTGGTCCTGAATTCCTTGCTCATGTTCTCCCTCCTTCTGCTCCTCATTTGGACCTTGGGAGCTCAGTCCAATGCTCCAATGTGGGTCTCTGTCTCTATCTCCATTCATCGCCAGATGAAGGTTCTATGGTGATATGCAAGATATTCATCAGTATGGCTATAGTATAGGGCCAGTTCAGGCTCCCTCTCCTCAGCTGCCCAAGGAACAAGCTGGGGACATCTCCTTGGACACCTGGGAACCCCTTTAGAGTCAAGTCTCTTGCCAACCCTAAAATGGCTCCCTTAATTAAGATATATACTTCCCTGCTCCCATATCCACTGCTCCTCCATCCCAACTGTCCCATTCCCCCAAGCTCTCCCCATCCTCCCCTTCTCACTTCTCTCTCCCCATCTCTCCTTACCCCAACCCCACCCCCACCCCAGACTCCCAATTTTTGCCTGGCAATCTTGTCTACTTCTAATATCTAGGAGGATAACTATATGTTTTTCTTTGAGTTCACCTTAATTAGCTTCTCTAGAATCACAAATTATAGGTTCAATGTCCTTTATTTATGGATAGAATCCACTTATGAATACATACCATATTCATCTTTTGGAGTCTGGGTTACCTCACTCAGGATAGTGTTTTCTATTTCCATCCGTTTGCATGCAAAATTCAAGAAGTCATTGTTTTTTACCGCTGAGTAGTACTCTAATGTGTATATATTCCTCACTTTCTTTATCCATTCTTCTTCCATTGAGGGGCATTTAGGTTGTTTCCAGGTTCTGGCTATTACAAATAATTTTGAAAAAAGTTGAACAAATGCTTTTGTAGTATGATAGGGCATCTCTTGGGTATATTCTCAAGAGTGTTATTGCTGGATCCTGGGGTAGGTTGATCCCAAATTTCCTGAGAAACCACCACACTGATTTCCAGAGTGATTGCACAAGTTTGCATTCCCACCAGCAATGGATGAGTGTTCCCCTTATTCCACATCCTCACTTGGTGTTTTTAATTTTAACCATTCTGACAGGAGTAAGATGGTGTCTCAAAGTTGTTTTGATTTGCATTTTCCTGATCGTTAAGGAGGTTGAGCATGGTCTTGTGTCTTTTGGCCATTAGAACTTCTTCTGTTGAGAATTCTCTGTTCAGTTCAGTGCCCCATTTTCTAATTGGGTTGAATAGCATTTTAAAGTCTAGTTTCTTGAATTCTTTATATATTTTGGAGATCAGATCTTTGTCTGGTGCGGGGTTAGTGAAGATCTTCTCCCAATCACTAGGTTGCCTCTTTGTCTTAATGAGTGTCCTTTGCTTTACAGAAGCTTCTCAGTTTTCGGAGGTCCCATTTATTCAATGTTGCCCTTATTGTCTGTGCTACTGGGGTTATATGTAGAAAGTGGTCTCCTGTGTCTAGGGCAGGATTAAAGGCATGCACAACTGTCATTAAAGGCATGCACCACTCAGTTTCTGTGGCAACTAGTGTGGCTACTAGGATTGAAGGTGCGTGTCATTATAGCTACTGAGATTAACGGTGTGTGTTACCATAATCTGATCTGTAAGGCTGACCAGTGGGAATGTTTTACTCTTAGATCTTCAGGAAGTGTTTATTTATTAAAATACAAATAAAGTATCACTACATTGTACTTCACAGAGTCCAATGCTGGGTAAGACAATTTGTAAAGCACCTTCCAGCTCAACTAAAATTAGTCAACAGGGAGGAAGCTTCCTGGTCAGTATCAACTTGGGTCCCTACCCTCTGTGACTAATATGTGTAGTGTATTCAGCAACAGGGATTTTTCAGCAAGTTCTGGTGAGCAATACAGAGCAATGGCGATAGTCTGAATTGTCCTGGAGGGTCTCTGGAATCCCAAACTTAAATTGGAATTGTACACAGGGAATGATGCTCATCTGAGAATCCATAGATTTCCAAATAAAACATCTATTTCCAGGCATGGGATACATCCCTTTTAGTTGTTGGTCACAGGTGTCCTGAAAACCCCAAAGATGTTTGTGGGTTTTTTTTTTTTTTTTGGTTTTTCGAGACAGGGTTTCTCTGTGGCTTTGGAGCCTGTCCTGGAACTAGCTCTGTAGACCAGGCTGGTCTCGAACTCACAGAGATCCGCCTGCCTCTGCCTCCCAAGTGCTGGGATTAAAGGTGTGCGCCACCATCGCCCGGCTCCAAAAATGTTTCTTATTTTCTTCTAGGGTTAAGAACTTTTAGTGTCATTTCATCTGAATTTTAATAATAAAGCTTGCCTGAAAATAGAAAAGTAAAACAGCCACACTGGCCAGCCTTCCAGACCAGGCAGCAATGACACCCACCTTTAATCCCAATAGCCAAACTGGCACACAACTTTAATCCCACTACTTGCCCTAGCCTGGCATAGAATCCAGGCAGTAGTGGTTCAAACCCTTAATCCCAGACTGGAGAGAATCATAGAATAGGAGGAAACAGTTCTCAGGTTCAGTCTCATTCTGAGGCTTCCTGGAGGCTGGATCAACATTTTCAGAATGAGTTTGAGGTAACAGACAGTATTGGGTCTTTTATTTTCTGATCTTCAGGTTGAACCACAATTTCTGTCTCTAAGTTTTATTAGTTGTGCTTCAAGAACTGGTGTTGGAAGGTTAACTACCATGACAATTTCAGTCCTGTGTGTCTCACCTGCTCCTTGTGGCCTAGGTTTTTAAGATCTTCCTGAAGGCAAAGGTGTAAATCACAAACACCAGTTTGGAATTATGATTAATAAAATGGTTATTTATTTAAAAGGGAAAAAACTTACAGATTACCATCACAGACAACAGCCCTCTGCGCAATCAGGAAGGGAGTCTAGTCGCCAGAAGCGGAGCAGGAAGTAAGTGAGAGCGAGGAGGGAAGTGGCACCTTTTTTAAAGGGACAGAGACCACGCCCCAATGGGCTGGTATCTCAGCGGCTATTGGCTGGAGGAGCGGAAGGACCTCCCGCAACATCTTCCCTCTGGCCTTAGATTTCTTTGACATTTGTCATTGAATTCACATGTCATCCACTGTATCGAGTACTTGTTAAAACCTGATGCAACCCCACATCTTCCTTTCTGGGAACTTTTCTTGTATTCTGTCAATCCATCATTTCTAGTTTCTGATCACTGTGCTAATGCTTTGGGTAAAGTGTGGACTCAGAGTCGTGAGTGTTTGGGTCCTTGGGTGAGAGTTCTCTGAAGAGGATAAGTCATCCAAACATAAGACATGAAATTACTCTGTATTATGGGGCTCAGCGAGAGAGAGAGAGAGAGAGGTTCTGGAGTTTATTAAAGAACTTGCACCTAATGGAGACCTTTTATCTACACTGAGGTCCTCCCCAAGGTGAATGTAGTTGGTTAACTACCAAAATCATATTTAAGCAAGGGGGCACCTGGATTTGAACCAGGGACCTCTTGATCTGCAGTCAAATGCTCTACCCCTGAGCTATACCCCCACTTATAGGAAAGGGAATGTATCATTAGCACCTCTTCAACTTTGGCACCACATCTAGGCTTTCTATATGTTCAAGATCTATTGGTTCCTTCCTTAAGTCAGCCCTCCACTTCCTCCTCTCCAGCATTAGTTGATGGAGGAAGGTCATTGGCTAATAAAGAAACTGCCTTGGCCCATTTGATTGGCCAGCCTTTAGGTGGGTGGAGTAAACAAAACAGAATTCTGGGAGAAAGAAGCCGAGTGAGTGAGTCGCCATGATTCTCCTACTCCAGACAGATGCAGGTTAAGATCTTCCCTGGTAAGCCAGCTCATGGTGCTACACGGAATATTAGAAATGGGTTAGATCAATATGTAAGAGCTAGCCAATAAGAGGCCGGAACTAATGGGCCAGGCAGTGTTTAAAAGAATACAGTTTCCGTGTAATTATTTGGGGGCATAAGCTAGCCATGCGGGCGGCCGGGTGCCGGGGACGCAGCCCCGCCGCTCGTATTACAACAATTAGTCAGCCCATTTCAATGCCCTCTCTCTTAAGTATGTTAAAGACTTCAGCTCTGGCCCTGGAAAGTACTCTTAACTCGTATTTCCCTTAAGTGGCCAAGGCAAGAAGTGATGGTTCTGAGTTTTCAATGGTGCAAATCTTTTGCCTGGAAAGAATTTTCCCTGTTCGCTAAGATATGAGGAGGATGCCTATTATTTTATACCATCATTTATTCACTCAACAAACACCAAGGCACTTTCTATGTTGTGGTTACTATCAGCCATGTTGAGGACACAAAGAGCTGTCAGTCATTTTCGTCTTCCTCAGAGTTTTAGTCTCATTTGGAGACAAATGTGGTCGAAGTCTTTCCTTAGAAGTAGCAGGAATCAAAGCACAGGCTGGGGGAATCATCATGTAAAAAGGTCTCTTTCTGGGGGCTCAGGAGGGACTTCCCAAGGGGCTGGCTCTGGAAAGTTGCCAGAGGAGGAATCCTGCTCCTCACCTTCATAGGACTCCTCTATGCTGACTCCCTGCAGTGAAGGAGCCTTTCAGAGCCTGGGAGGTCAGCCTGTGTCACCCATGAGTGTGACCTGCATGGGTGCACAGTGAGTCCTTTCCTTGTTCCTTTCAGGAACAAGAGCAGAACACAGAGCACAGGGGAACACAGTACATTTGTTGCTTCTGTGTTAACCAGTATCAGATTTGGTCTCTTGTATCTAAAAGAGACATAGGAAGGGGGCACCCGGATTTGAACCGGGGACCTCTTGATCTGCAGTCAAATGCTCTACCCCTGAGCTATGCCCCCATCTGTGTCATGTATATCTAATAAACATCTTTGAACCTGTATGGCCACTCTCTGACGTGTACTTGCTAGTACTCTGTTATTATCTACTTCATCTTGTGAGTCCCAGCCCTCAGCCAACTGTAATCCTGTCTGCCACCTCCTCATGCCAACACCTTCCTATCCTAGTTCACAGCTGTGACGAAGATGTTAGTCTGGTGTTCAACTTCTTTATATATTGACAAGCATTCATGGTGCTGTAATGTACTCCACACAGCACTAGAGGAGAAAGGTAATCATCAGATACAAACCCTGTGACCTATTACAGCCACCTGCCTACAAGACGTATAAGTCCAATAACGACATGAATGTTATGGGAATAACCACATCTTTTAATTTATAATTTTTATTAGTTTTTTTATGAGTCAGTTTCTCAGTGTGGTGCATGCGGTCGTGGAACTTGCTCTTAGACCAGGCTGGCCTCAAACTCAGAGACCCATTGATTCTGGTGCCAGTGCTGGGATTAAAAATGTGCTCTCACCATAACCACAACTTTTCAAAAAAATTGGACCTAAGGACAATTCCATGCAATGGGACACATATCTGATCTTGCTAACAGGGGCATGAACCTGAGACTAGCTTGGATATGGGCCTTTGAATGAAATCTACTAATTTTCTGCTAAGGAGCATAGCGATACCCCGTCTCCTAATGGCATACTGCTGTACCCATAGGTAGTGCTTTACTCAGTCCCCACCATGGAAGCTTCTCTTTGCAGGGGATGGAAATTAGCACAGAGACACAACTGGATAAGGTACACGTAGTGAGAGATGTTGGCACTCTCGGTCACAATTGGATGCCTTCATCAATCCCCTCCACTCAATTCTCAGGGTTCTATGCTGAAGAGGAGGCAGGAAGATTGTAAGCGCCACAGGTGATGGATGACTCAAGGGAACAGTGTCATCCACGCTGTATTCTGTTTTGTCCTCTTGATTCTTCCATTGTAGATCTGCATGAGAGTGATCAGTAATAACCACGTGACAGTCAACACTAAGCTGTCCTGGAATCTCCTCTGCCAGCAACATCAGTCCAAGACTCTTCACTTTAGCCTCTGGCAGAATTTTGGTCAAGGGCAACAAACGGCCACATTCTTTGCCAAAATATGAGAGTACTAATGTTTCTCCTCTCATAAGCTGTTTGATCTGAACCTCTACAACCACATTGCTCTGAGAACTACCATTTTCCTAGTTCCTGTTAGCATGCCCCATTAAGCTCCACTTTCAGCATCCAAATACTTTTCTAATCCAAATTCCCTCATCTTCCGGAATCCTCTAACAGGCAGCATGGTCAGGTCTGTTATAGCAATAACTCAGGTCCTGATATCAATTTCTCACTTAGTGTTCTGTGTTATCACTGTTTCACAAACTATGTTACTATACTGTTCTGTTCTCATGAAGTCACACCATGGTCATGGGAACCTATAAAGCATTTATTGGGAACATCTTAATGTTTTAGATAGTCAGTGCATGATCATCAAGGTGGGAAGCGTGGTGGGAGGCAGCATGGCACTGTAGCAGTAACTGACAGTTTACACGTGATCCACAAGCAGAGAGCAGAGAGCAGAGAGCAGAGAGCAGGACTGGGCCTGATTTGTAACCACAAAGCCCCTCCATGTGGACACCTTCTCCAAGAAGGTCACACCTCCTAATCCTTCCTAAACAGTTCATCGAGTAGGGTCCAAACATTTAAATATAAGATTCCATGGTGGCAGTTCTAATCAAAATGCCACATTTTTCTAAGAAAAAATATTTAAATTAAATATACAGACCATCAGTACAGTGTGTGGGAAGAGTTATAGGTCTTATCCTGGATGCAAAGTCTAGAAATTTCACTCCTATTAACAACTCACAGGAGGGGTCCATCTCACAAGAAGAATATCAATTTGTTAAACATCCAGAACTTGGCATCTGGGAAAGAGAGACTTGCACACAAAAGAGATGGTGGAACAGAAGTAGGTCATGGTGAAGGTGAAGGAAGTCACAGGGTCTTTACAGTGCAGCAGACCTTTGGGGTCAAAGGCTCTGGAGCCCAGGTCACTCCTGGAAACCAGAAATAGAAATATTCAATGTTTGTTGATCTATGTATGGAAAATTCCTCTGAAAAGTACTTCCCAGAGAACTCAAGGTTGGTGGAAGATGTAGATGTTTAAGGAAACAAAGCAGTTTAGACATCAGACTGCCATTAACTCACAGTAAACAAACCTTCTACCAGACATCCTCATCCTGTTCAGAATGGCACACGTCAGCTACACACAGGGCTCACAGATCATCGTGATGGAAACACAGACGGTCGTCCAGCTGAAGGCTGGGCATGAATGTAACGGGAAAGGGAGAATGGAGGAAGCCATGGAAATTATACTCCATCTGCAAGTCAGTTACTGACGCTATCCCTGCCACCCTGTGTGAAGTTTACATAAGGGCACAGGCAGAGAAGAGACAGCTAAACTTTAGAGGACGGCTCCTTTTGAGTGACAGGAACATTAAGAGAATATTTGGAAGGGCATTATGACTTTTTCCTTTAAAATAATAACAAGTTTTCCATATAATTGAATTGTGTCACATATTTTTATCTAGACATTTGGCAATGACTTTGTGTAGTGACAACAGATCTGAAGGTCACGCAGAGGCCACAGCTTCAGCATCCCTGACTCCCTGTGTCCTCCTGTCAGAGCTCCTTGAGGACTCACTCAGGCCTGAAGAGATATTTCTACCCTGAAACTACCCCCAGAGGCCATCCATAGAATGAAAAGTTGCTTTCACATTCTGATACCACATAGCTCCCCCGAGAAGTTAGGCAGGGTCTCTTCATACTGAAGAGCTTGTATATACCTTAAGAAATCAAACATTCAAATCTGAAGTCCTTTGTAGTCCTTATGTCCACCTGTCTCCAGCTGTGCTTCTCTCTCAGGCTGTAATGTGTGTTTCTGTGTGTGTGTGTGGGGGTGCTGACATTACAACATGGGAAATACCGGGGACTGGAGAGGGGCCTGTCTGGGCTGAGTTTGTGGTGGCAGCAGTGCTGGTCTTGCCAAGTAAAAAGCATAAGTTGTAGGAATATTGAGTGTGACTACGAAGATGAAAGGCACTTATAAATCATCTCTGACAGGGAGGGGGCATCGCTCAGGGGCAGAGCATTTGACTGCAGATTAAGAGGTCATTGGTTCTAATACAGGTACCCCCAGCATAGTCTGTTTATGTTCTTACCCATGGAGTCATCACCTATGCTCAGTCCTGTGTTTCCTCCTTTTATCACATTTGTCTCTTCAGCAGAGCTGGGGGATACAGGTCAGCCCATCATGTGGATGGATGGCTGCCTCCCATCTCCTCCTACAAGCTCCATGTCCTTCCTATTCTTATTAAATGTCTTCATTCCTGCATATATCGAGGTTCTCTGGTTCTGTTGGGCTCTTAAAGGGAAGGCAAGGTCAATGGTGGAAAATTTTTCTGGATTTTCCAGGCTCAGCATCCATACAGACATCCAGGGAACAGAAAGGAAAGCCTAACCATAAATCATCTCCCTCCTTGGCTTTCTGGTGAACATGTGTCCAGAACTTAGGAGATAAATACCAAAAGTGGCCTTTTGTAGAGGGAGAACATTACCAACACGTGCTTCTTCCCATTCCACAGCCCTCTGCTCTCTTGCTTCATCCTCACAGGCTAAAACCTGGCTCTGCTGTGTACCAGGGAGAGAGGGACCCTGCACACCTCACCTTTCAGCACAGTAGAGCTAAACCTGTTGGTGAGTGGTGGTGCAGGGGATCCCAAACTAACAAACCATCATGGGAGATATGACTCCATCTCTCATCTGCCATATGGTGGAATGTGTGAGGGAGAGAAGACCTTCCTCCACCCCTGTTCCTCACTTCCTGTGGTGGGTAGGAGAGCTGATCATGATGTCTTGAGAGTTGGAGAATTGGAACTACACCTCAATTGGTCATCAGGGTAGAACTGACCCTCTTGGTGGGCAGTACAGATGAACTGCCAAGGGACATGAGAGCTGGAGAGCTGACCTGTCCCTCCCATGTATGCCTCCCCCTTGCTGTCTTCAGCAGGCAGAAGAGCTGTCCTCCAGGGCATGAGATCTGAGGATCTGGCCCTGTCCCCCACTGACTGTAACAATTGAGAGAGCAGGTCATAAGCCTCTCCTGGGAAAACAGTTTGGCTGTCCCTGATGGTGAGTACTGTGAGCCTGACCTGAGGGCATGAGAGCAGAACAGGTCCTTTTGCTTTCTGCCTGTTGCTCTGGGTGAGCTATGTTGGAGAACTGGTCCTCGAGATGATGATGGACAGCTGAACCAGGGCTATAAGTTATCCCACCTCATCTGTGAACTGCTGGAGACTGTGAAGAGGCCAGGTCTGCAGATCCAAAGCTACAGGATCTCCATGACACAGGACCACAACAGGATACCCAGGAGGAGTCCCAGGGAGGGTCTAGTATTCATAGGATAGCAGAAGCCAGAGGCCCTGAGTCAGACCAATGATTCATTTCAATAAACACAAGTAAAGATGTGTAGACTAAGAGGTATACGGTGTGACTCACTGGGACACAATACAGCTTCCAAACTTTGCTGTGATTTTCTTCTTTGCTTTCTTTTCTTTCTTTCTTTCTTTCTTTCTTTCTTTCTTTCTTTCTTTCTTTCTTTCTTTCTTTCTTTCTTTTTTGGGGGTATACTTTTAAATTCATTTTGTTTTGTGGCAGAAGGTCTCAAGGGTAGAGGGCCGAGATGGGGGGATGGGGAAATGGGTGAATGTGGAATTCAGGATATGAAATCCACAAAGAGGCAGTAAAAAGTCAAAACAACAACAACAACAACAACAACAACATAACCCAGCAAGAGCCAAACATTAGGTGGTGCTCAGAGAACTCCAAGGAAGAGTGGGAGGAGGACTGCGGAAGCCAGAATATTTGAGATCATCAGTATACAAGGCCCATAGAATCCACTACGTAGGGCTCATATGCGTTCACATATACTGGAGCAACCATCACAGAGCCTGCCTGGGTCTATGCTAAGGCCTCTGCCTGTATGATATGGTAGTTTAGCTGGGGTTTTTGTGGGACTCCTAACAGTGGGAGCAGGGGTGTCTCTGACTCTTTCCCCTGCACTTGAGATCCTTTCTCTCCTACTGGGTTGCCTCGTGCAGCCTTGATATGAGGGTTTGATCTTAGTCTGATTGCCTCATTATTCCATATTCAGTTGATATCCTCAAGAATCCTGCTCTTTTCTGAAAGGAAACAGAGGTTCAGTGGGTCTGGGAGAACAGGGAGGTTAGGAGTACTAGGAAGAGTGGAGAAAGGGCAGGCTGCAGTCAGGAGCATTGTATGAGAGAAGAATAAAGAAACAAAGAGATGGACCTAGAGGGCTTCAGAGCTGAGGAAGGTGTCTCACCAGTCAGGTCTGGCTGCTTCTGGAAAGTAGGTCTGAGAGGACCTGTAATTTAACTTTATAGTCAGAATTTATCACCACACAGATGAAATGTATTAACTGGGTACACTAGTGCCAGTGGGGGTATAGCTCAGGGGTAGAGCATTTGACTGCAGATCAAGAGGTCCCTGGTTCAAATCCAGGTGCCCCCTTACTTTTTTGGAATCTGGTTACTGCATCTTAGGAAAGAAGGTCATGAGATTAGAAAGTCTTTATTACCTGAGGTTTCTGGAAGCAGAGCTTCAATGTGCCATTCATTTACTTCTGTGGGTTCCATTCTCAGCCACATTATAATCACCCACGAACCCAAAGGCTGGAACCCCCAAAGTACATTAGTACCATTCACTCAGCTGACCTCTGACCTGTGCTGAGTCCTCTCTACCTTCTTGTTTTCCCCATCTGGATTCTTTCTCTCATCCTCAATGGGATAGTAAGTTTTAATTGTCAATATGACACACTGTAGAATCACCTTGGAAATGAAGTCTCCATGAAGGATACAGTGTCTAGATCAGGTTGGCCTGTGTTCCTGTCAGTAGGGGATTGTCTTGATGATTAAGTCAGTTGATGCATGAAGACACAGCACTGTTCCCTAGGCAGGGATCCTGGACAGTGTGAGTGCAGAGAGTGAGCTCAGCACTAATGAGCATGCATGCATTCATTCTTCTCTGCTGTTAAGGGTGATGTGACTAAGTGTGTAAAGTTTCTGCTGACTTGACCTCACTGAAATAAGTGACTGTATCCTGAAATTGTGAGCTAAAACAATCCCTTTCTTCCTTTACTTGCCTCTTGTCTGGGCATTTTATCATTTCATCCCAGGCCATTGTAGTTTCAGTAGAAAGAACCAGTATTTGCATGTAGAACCATGTACAGAAGCCAGAATATTTGAGATCATTGGTATACAAGGCCCATAGAATCAACTACAGAGCACTCATAGGGGCTCACAGATACTGGAGCAACCATCACAGAGCCTGCCTGGGTCTATGCTAAGGTCTCTGCCTATATGATATGGTAATTTAGCTGGGGCCATGCATGTGGAACCATCTATGGAAGCTGGCACCACAACTGGGGTGGGCGGTGGGCAATGACCCTAAAGATAGCCATTAAAGACTGCTGTTCTGTCTTTTCTGGAGAACTCCACTTATTTCTCCCAAGCTGAGGAATGGGGACCTCAAATGTGGTGTTAAAACACACAGCCTCCTGGATTCCAGACTGGTTTTTGGTCTGGTGAGCATCCAATGTGGCCATTGGTTAGCACCTCTTAATGATCAGAATCTGTGGAGTGGCAGCCATGTTTCAGCACTTTAAGTTTCATTCCATGGAACAAAGTATCAACCAAAGTTTGGAACTTCACATAAACTGCATTTGCTACAGCGCCTTGTGAAGGGCCAAGCAGAGCCTGAAGTGCTGTAGCTCTAGGTTGTAACAGGGACAGCTCCACAGCATGCAGTCTTTGCTGGAGACACAGGAGCATGCAGACCCCCAGTACTGGGCAAAGGCCTCAGCTATTTATTCAGAGTGACTTAGATTGCATAAAACCAGAAATGAAAACAACAATCAAATTATAACAATGTTGCCATATAGTGGTGGCATGTGCCTTCAATCCCAGCACCCGGGATGGTAGAAGCAGGTAGATCTCTTTGATTTAGATGCCAGCCTGGTTTACAAAGTTAATTCCAATTCAGTCAGAGCTACAACGAGAGAGAGAGAGAGAGAGAGAGAGAGAGAGAGAGAGAGAGAGAGAGAGAGAGAGAGAGAGAGAGGGAATATGATCACAATGTGAGATGGATCAGCAGGCATTAGCATTTGCCATACAAGCTTGAGAATGTGAATTTGGACATAAACCCATCTACAAATCCTGAAGAAGCCAGATGTGGAGGCACATATATGTAATCCTAATATTCATAAGGAAAGATGGAAATTGGAGTCAGGAGAACCTTTCTGAAAACTCATGACTGATGAACTTGGAGTATGTATCTCAGTTTCAAGCAATAAGAAGGACTCTACTTCAAATAAAGCAGAAGGTGAGGTCTGATGCCCCAGTGATGTGGGATTCCCCTCTGTATGCTGTGAGCACCATTGGTTAATAAAGATTCCTCTTTGGGCTTATTGCAATTGCAGAATAGGGCAAGGCAGGAATTCCAAGCAGAATGAGGAGGAGAGAGTAGGGGGAGTCAAAGAGATGCCATGTAGCTACTGGAGGAGAAAGACATTGGATCTTTATCCAATAAGCCACAGCCACAGCCACGTGGTGATACATAGATTAATAGAAATGGGTTAATTTAAGATATAAGAGTTTGCCAGGAATATGCCTAAGCTAATAGGTCAAGCAGTGTTTTAACTAATATAGTTTCTGTGTGATTATTTTGAGTCTTGACAGCCAGGAATGAACAAGCAGCCTCTGACTACAAAATGGTGTGCCAACATGGAGCTGACTACACCCACATAAAACCTGAGAAATCTTAGAAAGTAATTCTAGACACAAAAGAACAGAGTTAAGCATGACTTCTCGGTAGCTGGCATTTGTTTTCCAGATGGGCTCTGCTGGTGGTAAGCAGAGGTGCTGCAACTCCCTTAAAGAAAAGATTTACTGACTCAACATAAGAAATGGTGGCTTCCTAGTTTGGGCAGCACGAACTCTGACTCTTTTAGGAGGCCAAGCATTTGAGTGGGGTTTGTGGGCAGCATGATGCAAATTGCTTGGTAGCAGCACATATGAACTGGTTACCAGAGTTGAGGTGGTAAGGACAGCTCCTACCCAGCAGTCTCAGAGGCAGTGAATGGATCTGCCATGTTGGACTCTGTGGAATCAAAAGGCAAAGCTGCGATAGTCCTAGCCATGCCAGCTTAGCATTTAAAATAAAAAGCACTCCTGGTCAAAAATAGTTACAGATACACACAGAATAAAGACAAACCCAGATGGAAAAGACCTTTAAATGGATCACAGTGTTGGAAAGATGTTTGTAGACTTGAAAGAGAGCAGAACAAGAATATAGACACTTATAAAAAGAAGTGAAGTCTTTAAGGAGACAGTAAAAGTAATATAAAAGAGTACAAACAGCCATAGATTAAGAGAGTAAGGAAAAATAAGCCACGTAAAGATGGAATATACACAGAGAGTCTGCATAATGCAAAAATTATTGTGTTTTCTTTGAGTTTTTTGACTACAGAGAGACATTTGATTCTGGGGGCTGCTAAGATAGAGCAACACACACATATATATACATATATACGTATACATATATATGTATATATATATATACATATATATGTATTTTGACTTGAAAATTTGGGTCTAAGGATATGATGCTTTGGAAAAGAGGTTCTGCTTTTGTTCACATAGAGGATGAGAACCTATGGATTCCTTCCAGACTAATGTGGTTTGATGCACCAAAATCCCCTGAATGGTGCCCCCGAACCCCAAAATTACTTCACAACAAAAATCAGAAAGCAGTTTGGAGAAAATGACACCCAAATTCCCTGATTGTTTATAAATGTTTGTTTACATTTAAAGGGGGATATGCTGTACATCCCTATAAGTTGTTGGTGAGAGGTGCCATGGAACCCCAAACATGTTTCTTATTTTCTTCTAGTGTTAAGAATTTGTAGTAGCATTTCATTTGTATTTTAATAAATAAAGCTTGCCTGAAGATCAGAAAAGTAAAACAGCCACACTGGACGGCCTTACAGACAGGCAGCGATGACACTCACTTTATTCCCAGTAGCCACTATGATACACACCTTTAATCTTAGTATCCACACTGGTTTTAGATAGAAACCAGGCAATAGTGGAGAGATTGCCCATAATCCTATACTGGAGAGAATTATAAGAAAGGATGAGACAGTTCTCAGGGTTAGCCTATTTCTGATGTTTCCTGGAGACAGGATCAACATTTTCAGACTGAGTTCAAAGCCAGTGGTGGGCTGCTTTTATTTTCTGGTCTTCAGTTTGAACCCCAATTTCTGCCTCTAGTTTTTGTTAGCTGTGCTTCAAGAACTGGTGTTGGAAGGTTAACTACCACGATGATTTCAGTCCTGTGTGAATCACCTGCTCCTTGTGGCCTAGGTTTGTAAGATCTTCCCTCTGGCCTTAGATTTCTTTGACATTTGTCATTCAGTTCACATGTCTTCCACTGTGTCGAGTACTTGTTAAAACCTGATGCAATCCCACATCTTCCTTTCTGGGAACTTTTCTTGTATTCTGTCAATCCATCATTTCTAGTTTCTGATCACTGTGCTAATGTGGGTAAAGTGTGGACTCAGAGTTGTGAGTGTTTGGGTCCTTGGGTGAGAGTTCTCTGAAGAGGATAAGTCATCCCCATGTAAGACATGAAATTACCCTGCATTATGCGTCTCAGCAAGAGAGAGAGGTTCTGGAGTTTATTAAAGAATCCGCACCTAATGGAGACCTTTTATCTACACTGAGGTCCTCCCCAAGGTGAATGTGGTTGGTTAACTGCCAAAATCATATTTAAGCAAGGGGGCACCTGGATTTGAACCAGGGACCTCTTGATCTGCAGTCAAATGCTCTACCCCTGAGCTATGCCTCCACTTATAGGGAAGGAACATGCCATTGTTACCTCTTCAATCTTGGCAACACACCTAGGCTTCCCATATGTTCAGGATCTACTGGTTCCTCCTTTAGATCTTGACCTGGCAAGATTTTCACTTAAGTCAGCTCTGCACTTCCCCCTCCACTTCCCCCTCCACTTCCCCCTGCACTTCCTCCTCCACTTCCTCCTCCTCCACTTCCCCCTCCACTTCCCCCTCCACTTCCCCCTCCACTTCCTCCTCCACTTCCCCCTCCACTTCCCCCTCCACTTCCTCCTCCACTTCCCCCTCCACTTCCCCCTCCACTTCCCCCTCCACTTCCCCCTCCACTTCCTCCTCCACTTCCCCCTCCGCTTCCCCCTCCACTTCCTCCTCTCCAGCATTAGCCAGCCATTTCAATGCCCTCTCTCTCCAATGTGTTAAAGACTTCAGCTTTGGCCCTGGAAAGGACTCTTAACTCGTATTTTCCTTAAGTCTACTCCTAATTTCCCTTAAGTGGCCAATGCAAGAGGTGATGGCTCTGAGTTTTCAATGGCCCAAATCCTTTGCCTGGAAAGAATTTTATCTGTTATCTAAGATATGAGGAGGGTGCCCTTTATTTTATACCATCATTTATTCAGTCAACAAACACCATGGAGCTTCCTTTGTTGTGATCACTATCAGCCATGTTGAGGACACAAAGAGATGTTAGTGATTTTTCTTTTCCTTAAAGTCTTAGTCTCAAATGGAGACAAATCTATGATCCAAGTCTTTCCTCAGAAGTAGCAGGAATCAAAGCACAGGCTGGGGGGGATCATCATGTAAAAAGAGCCCTTTCTGGGAGCTCAGAGGGGACTTCCCAAGGGACTGACTCTAGAAGTTGCCAAAGGAAGAATCCTGCTCCTCACCTTCATAGGACTCCTCTGTGCTGACTCCCTGCAGCGATGGAGCCTTCCAGATCCTTGGAGGTCAGCCTGCATCACAATGTGAGTGCTACCTGGAATGGTCTCTGTAGGGGAAAGGGACAACGGGAGTAGTTGACCAACCAATCACTGAACCCAGAGCCAGTCAATGAAACACACCCTGGATCTGAGACCTGAGCCAGGGAAAAGAAATGTCTTTATCCTTGAAACCAGGACCAAAGAAACATGTCCCCTCTGAAATCAGTGCTAAAGAAACACACCTTGCCCCCAGAATCAGAGCCAGTTAAAGAAATATGCCATGGACATAAGATTAGCGTCAAAAGGCTAAAAAGGATCAGTGAAAGAAATACAGTTTGGCCATGAAATCAGAGCCATCTCTGCCCTTGACCAACTAAACTAACCAATCCCTGAGCAGGGAAAAACTAACCAACAACTTCTCCCTGGAAAACTCTGCTCCTAAGAAGCCCTATATAAGCCTCTCTGCCTGTTCCGTTAAGGGCATCCATTTATCCCTCCCTGGCAGAGGCAGTCAGTCTCTTGGGCTCCTCCTCCCAAATAAATCTCTTTCTCAAAAGAGTCTTGGGTAACAATATTCATTTACCAGTGCAGAATAGAAGTAGCAGAGTGCCAGCAAAAGATGTAACACCTTGGGCCAGAGAAAAAGCAGATAGCTCAGCAAGGATGTTCTGTTGTGATAACAGAGCAGAGTTCAGTTGTAGTGGCTCTCCAGGAGAAGAGCAGGATTGGTAATTCCTGAGGGAACACAATCCCCACTGCAACCCAGCTTCAGGAAGCCTGGCTTCCCAGTAGTCAGGACACCAGTCCTCCCGAACTGAGCTGTCCTATTGCAGCTCTAAGTATAACCTAGTTTCCCGATAAGTCAGGATATCCCTGCAACTCCAGACCTGTAACGCATTTCCTTACAGTTTCACTGAGAGTCCTGTACTAGCTCCTTCCAGAGAATAGAACAAGGACTAGACCTGAGCAGAACACAGAGCACAGGGGAACACAGTACATTTGTTGCCTCTGTGTTAACCAATATCAGATTTGGTCTCTTGTCTCTAAAAGAGACATAGGAAGGGGGCACCCGGATTTGAACCGGGGACCTCTTGATCTGCAGTCAAATGCTCTACCCCTGAGCTATGCCCCCATCTGCTTATGTATATCTAATAAACATCTCTGAACCTGTATGGTCACTCCCTGACATGTGTACTTCCTAGTACTCTGTTATTATCTGCTTTCTCCTATGAGTCCCAGCCCTGAGCCAACTGCACTCCTGTCTGTCACCTCCTCATGCCAGCGCCCTCCTGTCCTAGTTCACAGCTGTGACGGAAGCACCAATGCATGGAAGCCTGCATTCAGCTCATCCCACTCACCCACTTATAAAGCAAATTTCAAAGGCTAGGTCTTAAACAATTGATGGAGAGAAAACCATTTTCTTTAAGGGTGTGGCTTGTGGTATGCCAATAGTATTCCAGTGGATGGCTCCACACCCAGAAGCATGTGATAGCACAAATCAGAAGACCTGAACCTGGGGTGTAAAGGTTGGATGTACAGGGTTGGGGGAGGAGTTAAAAGAGGGAGCTGAAGGTGAATTGATCAAAATACACTATATGGAATTATCAAGTATTTACTGAAAATATTTTTTAAAAAAGTACATTTTGAAAAAAAAATAATAATAAAAAAGTACATTTTGCCTTCAGTAATAGGGACTTACCATCAGGTTGTGGAGAACAACCTTGGTAAAAGTTGCCAGTGTTTACAGTGTCCATGTGACCCCCTTGGCCACCAAGACAACAAGATATGACGCAATCCTGGCACTGGAGTTTTACTTGGGGCATTTAGATTCCTTGCATAAAGGCATATATTTTAGGAACCTTCTACAGTAGTTGGCTTCTCTATAGTTTATAATAGACCAGTGAATTCTCCCTCCCCATAATCTTTCTCTTTCCCTTCCCTCCCATCGTTCTCCATATTTAAATCTTCTATTCTAATTTACCTGTGTCTCTCCATATTCCTTTTGCCCTTCTATTGAAGATACTGTCCCACTACATGGTTTCTTAATAGATACCTAACCTCTGTGGTTATTTGGGTTGTAACTCACAGATCAAATGTTTAAAAGCTTACATCCACATGTAATAGTAAATATGGAATATTTGTCACTTGTGTTCTTTGAACCTCATCAGGATAGTTGTTTCTAGCTCCATTTTCCTGAAATTACCAAAACTTTATTTTTCTTAACGGGTGAATAATATTCCATTGTGGAGATATCATATTTCCATTATCCATTCTTCAGCTGATGGATGTCTAGGGCGTTTTCTATTTCTGGCTCTTATGAATAGAGACACAATGAAAATAGATGAGCAAATATCGCTTCAGTAAGACGGAGAGTCCTTTGGAAAGATACTTAAGAGTGAGATAGCTCAATCTTGAGGTAAATTGATTCTCTGAAGACAACACTTACTTATGTTGTGAATCATGGAGATGTTAGGCTGGTGCTAAACTTCTTCATCCATGTTGACAAGCATCATGGTGCTGTAATGTACTCCACACAGCACCAGAGGAGAAAGGTAATCATCAGATACAAACCCTGTGACTGTAACCGCCACCTGCCTACAAGACATTTTGCTTCAATAGTGACATGAATGTTATGGGAATAACCACATATTTTAATTCATTATTATTTTTATTTGTTTTTTTCTAGGACAGGGTTTCTCTGTGTAGTCCTTGCAGTCCTGCAACTTGCTCTTTAGACCAGGCTGGCGTCAAACTCAGAGATCCACATGCTTTTGCCTTCAGAGTGCTGGGATAAATGTGTGCTCTCACCACCCACCATAACCACAACTTTTAAAAAGCTGGGTATGAGGCCATTCCATGTTATTGAACACATATCTGACCTTGCTAAAAATGGACATGAACCTGAGACTATCTAGTACATGGGCCCTTGGAGAAAATCCGGTACTAATTTTCTGCTAAGGAGCATAGCAATACCCCGACTCCTAATGGCATACTGCTGTACCCATAGGTAGTGCTTTACTCAATCCATACTATGGAAGCTTCTCTTTGCAGGGGATGGAAATTAACACAGAGACCCACAACTGGATAAGGTACACGTAGTGAGAGATGTTGGCACTCTCGGTCACAATTGGATACCTTCATCAATCCCCTCCACTCAATTCTCAGGGTTCTATGCTGAAGAGGAGGCAGGAAGATTGTAAGCGCCACAGGTGATGGATGACTCAAGGGAACAGTGTCATCCACCTTGTATTCTGTTTTGTCCTCTTGATTCTTCCATTGTAGATCTGCATGAGAGTGATCAGTGATAACCATGTGGCAGTCAACACTAAGCTGTCCTGGAATCTCCTCTGCCAGCAACATTAGTCCAAGACTCTTCACTTTAGCCTTTGGCAGAATTTTGGTCAAGGGGAAAAAGTGACCACATTCTTGGCCAAAATATGAGAGTACTAATTTTCCCCCTCTCATAAGCTGTTTGATCTGAACCTCTACAACCGCATTGCTCCGAGCACTACTGTTTTCCAAGCTCCTATTAGCATTGCCTAATTAATTAATTAATCTCCACTTACAGCATTCAACTGCTTTTCTTTCTTTCTTTCTTTCTTTCTTTCTTTCTTTCTTTTTTTCTTTCTTTCTTTCTTGTGGTTTTGTTTTGGTTTTAGTTTTTCTTTTTTTTTTAAATTTATTTATTTATTTATTAAAGATTTCTGCCTCCTCCCCTCCACCGCCTCCCATTTCTCTACCCCTCCCCCAATCAAGTGTCCCTCCCTCATCAGCCCGAAGAGCAATCAGGGTTCCCTGCCCTGTGGGAAGTCCAAGGACCATCCACCTTCATCCCGGTCTAGTAAAGTGAGCATCCAAACTGCCTAGGCTCCCACCAAGCCAGTACGTGCAGTAGGATCAAAACCCATTGCCATTGTTTTTGAGTTCTCCGTAGTCCTCATTGTCCGCTATGTTCAGTGAGTACGGTTTTATCCCATGCTTTTTCAGACCCAGGGCAGCTGGCCTTGGTGAGTTCCCAATAGAATATCCCCATTGTCTCAGTGTGTGGGTGCACCCCTCGCGGTCCTGAGTTCCTTCTTCCAGAATCATCTAACAAGCAACAGGGTCAGTTCTGTCATAGCAATAACTCAGGTCCTGATATCCATTTCTCACTTAGTGTTCTGTGTTATCACTGTTTTATTCCTATGTTACTATACTGTTATATTGCTATGAAGTCACACCACGGTCATAGAACCTATAAAGCATTTATTGGGAGTATCTTACGGTTTTGGAGAGTTAGTCCATGATCATCATGGTGGGAATCATGGTGGCAGGCATGGCACTGGAACAGTAACTGACAGTTTACACATGATCCACAAGCAGGGGCGGAGAGTAGGACTGGGCCTGATATGGGATTCTGAGACCACAAAGCTCCTCCCTGTGGACACCTCCTCCAAGATGGTCACACCTCATAATCTTTCCTAAACAGTTCATTGAGTAGGGACCAATCATTCAAATATCAAAACCCATGGTGGCTGTTCTCATCAAAACACCACTTTATTCTATGAAGAAAATTTAATATAAAGATGCAGACCATCTGTACAGTGTGTGGGAAGTATTATAGGTCTTATCCTGGATACAAAGTCTAGAAATTTTACTCCTATCTCACAGAAGGGGTTCATCTCCCAAAAGGAATGTCAATTTGTTAAACATCCAGAACTTGGCATCATGGAAAGAGAGACTTGCACACAGAAGAGATGACAAACAGAAGCAGGTCATGTGAAGGTGAAGGAAGTCACAGGGTCTTTACAATGTAGCAGACCTTTGGGGACAAAGGCTCAGGAGCCCAGGTCACCCCTGGAAACCAGAAATAGAAATGTTCGTTATCTGTTGATTCATGTATGGAAAATTCCTCTGAAAAGTACTTCCCAGAGAACTCAAGGTTGGTGGAAGATGTAGATGTTTAAGGAAACAAAGCAGTTTAGACATGAGACTGCCATTAACTCACAGTAAACAAACCTTCTACCAGACATCCTCATCCTGTTCAGAATGGCACACGTCAGCTACACACAGGGCTCACAGATCATCGTGATGGAAACACAGACGGACGTCCAACTGAAGGCTGGGCATGAATGTAACGGGAAAGGGAGAATGGAGGAAGCCATGGAAATTATATCCATCTGCAAGTCAGTTACTGACGCTATCCCTGCCACCCTGTGTGAAGTTTACATAAGGCCACAGGCAGAGAAGAGACAGCTAAACTTTAGAGGACGGCTCCCTTTTGAGTGACAGGAGCAATAAGAGAAGAATTCAGAGGCGGTGTTGTCTTTTTCTTAATAATCTTTTAAAATAATAAGTTCAAAATAATTGAATCATGCCATATATTTTATATAAACTCATGGTAATGTGTCTGTGTAGTGGTGACAGATCTGAAGGACAGGGTAGGGTCCACAGCTTCAGCATCCCCTGATCCTCCTCTGTCTCCCTGCTCTGCTGTCGGATCTCCTGGGTGACCCACTCAGGCCTGAAGAGACATCTTCACCATCTCCCTAGGAGCCACCCTCAGGGCTAACACATAAATCATTCATGGACTGGAGCGATGTCTTCATATGCAGGTACCACAAGTTCCCCAGAGAAGTCAGGCAGGGTCTCTTCACACTGAGAGCTTGTATATAACTGAAGAAGTCAGACATGTAAATCTGAAGTCCTTTGTAGTAGCTTATGTCCACCTGTCTCCAGCTGTGCTGCTCCCACAGGCTGAGGTGTGTTTGTGAGGGGACAGACCTGACATGACTACAGAGGGCGGAGTCGGGAACACTGCGGACTGGAGAGGGGCCTATGTGGGCTGAGTTTGTGGTGGCTGCAGTGCTGGTCTTGCCAAGTAAAAAGCATAAGTTGTAGGAATGTTGAGTGTGACTATGAAGATGAAAGGCACTTATAAATCATCTCTGACAGGGAGGGGGCATAGCTTAGGGGCAGAGCATTTGACTGCAGATCAAGAGGTCGTTGGTTCTAATACAGGTGCCCCCACCATAGTCTGTTTATGTTTTCTCCCATGGAGTCATCACCTATGCTCAGTCCTATGTTTCCTCCTTTTATCACATTTATGCTCCTCAGCAGAGCTGGGAGCTACAGGTCAGCCCATCACGTGGATGGACGGCTGCCTCCCATCTCCTCCTACAAAATCCATGTCCTTCCTATTCTTATTAAATATCTCCACTCCTGCATATATCGAGTTTCTCTGGTTCTGTTGGGCTCTTAAAGGGAATGCAAGGACTATGGTGGAAAATTCTTCTGGATTTTCCAGGCTCAGCATCCATATAGACTCCGGTATCCAGGGAACAGAACGGAAAGCCTAACCATAAATCATTTCCCTCCTTGTCATTCTGGACATGTTCAGAACTAAGTTCACCAGAACTAAGGAGACAAATACAAAATCAGCCTCTCTGTGGAGGGTGGTCATGAGATTCTTCCCCTTCCAGAGCCCTCTGCTCTTTTGCTTCATTCTCAAAGGCTAAAACCTGGCTCAGCTGCTGTACCAAGAAGAGAGGGACCTGCAGTGTTGCTGCTCCAGTGCCTGCTGGGCCCTGTGAGAACCTTGAGTGACAGCCCACTCTGTCTTCAGGGAAGGAGGAGAGGGTGATGGAGGCCTAGGTTGAAGGCAGTTGGCAGCTCAGGAGCTGACCCAGGAGAGCCTGGTGAAATGGGCTCAGGTCTGCAGACTGCTCCTCTAATTTCCTTGGCTGATGATGCTCATCAAGGATGGGCCAGTCCTGCTGCAGTGCGATCTCTGGTGAGGTCCGTGGTGGCTCCTGTTGCCACCAAACCAGATAAGATAGGGCTGTATGCAGTTGGCCCCTCCCTCGCTGGCTACAGCACTGGGAACAACTGGTCCTGTCCCTCACCAACTGCAGCACTCAGGAGCGTGGCCTTCACCTGTTGTGGAGAGCACAGGAGAATTGTCCCTGTTGGTGGCCCTGCAGGTGAGCCAGTACTGAAGGTGTGAAAGAGAGTGAGTTAGCTGTCTGTCACTCAATGGCATGGGCAAGGGAGAGATAGACCATACACCCCTCGCATCTCTCTACCTACAGCAATTGGGAAAAGCTGGTCCTGGGATCCCAAGAGTGGGAGAGCTGATCTGTCCCTCCCTTGTATGCCATGTGGTGGATTGGGTGAGGGAAGTATGCCCTCCCCCTTGCTGTCTTCAGCAGGCAGAAGAGCTGTCCTCCAGGGCATGAGATCTGAGGATCTGGCCCTGTCCTCCACTGACTGTAACAATTGAGAGAGCAGGTCATAAGCCTCTCCTGGGAAAACAGTTTGTCTGGCCCTGATGGTGAGTACTGTGAGCCTGACCTGAGGGCATGAGAGCAGGAGAACAGGTCCTGCTGCTTGCTGCCTGCTACATTGTGTGAGCTAACTGAGGTAATGTTGGAGAGAGCTGGCCATCATGATGATGAGGGAAAGCTGACAGGCTGAACAGTCCAGTTACCACCCAGACCTAGAACCAGGGCTACGAGTTATCTTATTTCAACATCCACCTCATCTGTGAACTGCTGGAGACTGTGAAGAGGCCAGGTCTGCAGATCCAAAGATACAGGATCTCCATGACACAGGACCACAACAGGATACCCAGGAGGAGTCCCAGGGAGGGCTCAGTATTGATAGGGGAGAAGAAGCCAGAGGCTCTGGGTCTGACTAATGATCCATTTCAATAAACACAAGTAAAGATGTGTGGACTAAGAGGTATACGGTGTGACTCACTGGGCCACAGTACAGCTTCCACAATGGACTGTGATTTTTTTCTTCTTCTTTGTCTTTCTCTGTTTTTTTTTAAACTTATACTTTTAAATTTTGTTTTGCTTTGAGGGTGGAACATCTCAAGGGCAGAGGGCAGAGGTGAGGGGATGAGAAATGGGTGAGGGTTGGATGCAGGATGTAAAGTCAACAAAGAGCCAATAAAAAGTTAAAAAAAAAAAAAGAACAAACCAGGAAAAGCCAAACATGAGTTGGAGCCTAGAACTCCAAAAGAGGGAGATAAGAACTGTGGGAGCCAGAAAGGTCCAGGACATCAGTAAAACATGGCACACAGAATCAACTAAGTAGGGCTCATAGGGGCTCACAGAGACTGGAGCAACAATCATGGAGCCTGGATTGGGTCTATTAGGGCCTCTGTGTATATGATATGGTAGTTTAGCTGGGGTTTTATAGGACTCCTAACAGTAGGAGTGGGGGTGTCTCTGACTCTTTTCGCTGCTCTTGGGACCCCTTTTCTCCTACTGGGTAGCCTGGTTCAGCTTTGATATGAGGGTTTGATCTTAGTCTGATTGCCTCATTATTCCATACTCAGTTGATATCCTCAAGAGTTCTGCTCTTTTCTGAAAGGAAACAGGTTCAGTGGTCTGGGAGAAGAGGGAGGTTGGGGGAGAACTAGGAAGAGTGGAGAAAGGGCAGGCTGCAGTCAGGAGCATTGTATGAGAGAAGAATAAAGAAACAAAGAGATGGACCTAGAGAGTTTCAGAGCCGAGGAAGGCGTCTCACCAGTCAGATCTGGATGCTTCTGGAAAGTAGGTCTGAGAGGACCTGTAATTTAACTTTATAGTCAGAATTTATCACCACACAGATGAAATGTATTAACTGGGTATAATAGTGCCAGTGGGGGTATAGCTCAGGGGTAGAGCATTTGACTGCAGATCAAGAGGTCCCTGGTTCAAATCCAGGTGCCCCCTTACTTTTTTGGAATCTGGTTACTGCATCTTAGGAAAGAAGGTCATGAGATTAGAAAGTCTTCATTAGCTGAGGTTTCTGGAAGCAGAGCTTCAATGTGCCATTTACTTCTGTGGGTTCCATTCTCAACCACACTATAATCACCCACGAATCCAAAGACTGGAACCCCCAAAGTACATTAGTACAATGCACACAGCTGACCTCTGACCTGTGCTGAGTCCTCTCTACCTTCTTGTTCTCCCCATCTGGATTCTTTCTCTCATCCTCACTGGGATACTTAGTTTTAATTGTCAGTTTGACACACTGTAGAATCACCTTGGAAATGAAGTTTCCATGAAGGATACAGTGTCTAGATCAGGTTGGCCTGTGTTCCTGTCAGTAGGGGATTGTTTTGATGATTAAGTCAATTGATGCATGAGGACACAGCACTGTTCCCTAGGCAGGGATCCTGGACAGTGTGAATGCAGAGAGTGAGCTTAGTACTAACGAGCATGTGTGTATTCATTTTCTCTGCTCTTAAGGGGAGATGTGATATGACTAAGTGTGTAAAGTTCCTGCTGCCTTGACCTCGCTGAAATTGTGACTGTATCCTGAAATTGTGAGCTAATGAAAACCCCTTCTTCCCTTACTTGCCTCTTGTCTGGACATTTATTATTTTATCCCAGGGTATGGCAGTTTCAGTAGAAAGAACCAGTACTTGCATGTAGAACCATGTATGGGAGCTGGCACCATAACTGGGGTGGGCAGTGGGCAATGACCCTAAAGACAGGGGTTAAAGAGCGAGTGCTCTTCTGCCTTACCCTTAGAACTCCACTTGATTCTCCAGGGCTAGGGCTGGGGTTCCCAATGTGGGGGCATAGCACACAGCCTCCTGGATTCTAGGCTGATTGATGATCTGGTGGGCACCCTATGGTGGTCATTGACTGGCACCTCTTCTAAATCATCAGGATCTGTTGTGTGGCAGCTATGCTTCAGCAGTTTTTTTTGTTTGTTTTTGTTTTTGTTTATCATAGCATGTTTCTCTGTAGCTTTTGAGCCTATCCTGGAACTAGCTCTTATAAACCAAGATAGCCTCAAACACGGAGATCTGCCTGCCTCTGCCTCCTGAGTGTTTGGATTAAAGAGTGCGCCACCACCGCCTGGCACATCAGCTTTTTAAATTTCACTCCATAAAGCAACATTCTCACCAAAGTTTATAACTTTTTACAAACAGCATTTGCTATCAGTACCTTGTATATGGCCTGCCAAAGCCTTACAGTTCTGGCGCTCCAGGTTATACCATGGACAGCTCCACATTATGCAGTCTTTGCTGAAGACATGAAGAGCCATGTAGACCCTCAGCACTGGGCAGAGAACTCATCTACCTCTTCAGAGTGAGTTAGATTGCATAAAACAAAGAAATAAATATAATAACCAAATTACCACAGTGTTGCCAGGCAATTTTGGCATATGCCTTTAATCCCAGCACCCAAGAAGGCAGGGGTAGTTATAAGTCAGCCTGGACTACAGAGTGAGTTCCAGGATAACCAGAGCTACAGAGAGAAACTGTGTTTCAAAAAAACAGAGGAATACATACATACATGAGAGAGAGAGAGAGAGAGAGAGAGAGAGAGAGAGAGAGAGAGAGAGAGAGAGAATGATCACAATGCCGTCTAGTGAGATGGCTCAGTAGGCATTAGCACTTGCTGCACAAGCCTGAGAACCTGTGTTTGGATTTATACCCATCTACAAAACCCATATGATGAAGTCATATTTGGAGTCACATGTATGTAATCCTAGAACTCTTAAGGAAATATGGGAGGTGTAGTCAGGACACTCTTTCTGAAAGCTCGTGGCTGGTGTACTTGGAGTATGCATCTCAGTTTCAAGCAGTAAGAAGGACTGCTTCAAATAAAGCAGAAGGTGTGGTCTGACACCCTAGGCTTTCCTCTGACTTCCCTATATGCTCCATGGCATGCATACACCCATATGTACAAAAAGATACACAAACCATGCACACGTACACACACACATCCATAAACACTTACACACACACAACGCACACAGAGTTACCATTATTGGGAGATACAGTGACCCTGTCTCTCTTTAATACTACTTTTCATTAGTGGTGAGTCTGGCCCTAGGGCACTGGAGATGAGAAGTCACAGTACATATGACCTTGGGTGAGGCAGTGCAGGGATGTGGTAATGAAGAGAGTCCACACAGGCACATGGGCAAAAATCACAGGCAGAGTAATTGGCTACATGTCAGGCAATCCCTGACTCAAGACGGTGTGCTTCTGTCTTGTGCCATGCTGCTGAGTCATAGAGTCTTCACCATAATTGTGAAGATTGAATCAGTCCTTCAGGCTTATCTTCCTCTTATCCATGGAGGGATTCTGCAAAGGGAGACCAAGAGAGAGGAGGAGGAAAGACAATGGAGGCTGCTTCATCCCTGCTCAAGACGGATGAGACAAGATAGGTATCATAAATGTGGAGTCTGCTATGGCTTGGGCATTATGAGTCTTGTCTTGTTTGGGCCTGATTTATCCAATATTTCCCACATCTACAGCATGGAAATCCTTATAAAAAATAATAGCTCTAAACAACCCATGACTCTGAGTCATCCCAGATGTTTTAAGGACACAGATCATCCTCGGGTCATGTTCCCAGATTTTTTGGTTTAGGGGTTCTCAAGTGGGGACCAAGAAAATTTGCTTCTGGTCTACCTTACCCTACCTGCTCTGTGTTCTTAGATTTGCAGTGCCAAATATCTATTACTTGGATCCAACAAAAAGGGAATGGTTTTCCATAACCTGCCATTCAGGTCACCACTGCTCTTCAAATAGTCCAGAGCTGGGTAAAACAGTTTGCAAAGCACTTTCCAGCTCAACTAAAGCTAGTCAACAGGGAAGAAGCTTCCTGGTCAGCACCAACTTGGTTCCCCATCTCCTGTGACTAATATGTGTGGTGTCTTCAGCAATAGGGATTTCTCAGCAAGTCCTGGTGAGCAACTGAGAGCAATGGTAATATCCTGAATTATTTTTATGTGTCTCTGGGACACTCAGAGTTTAATTTGAATTGCCCTACACAGGGGATTATGATCATCTGAGAAACCATAGATTACCAAATAATACATCCTGTTCCAGGCATGGGACACATCCCCTTGAGTTTTTGGCCAGAGGTTTCCTGGAACCCCAAACAAGTTCCTTATTTTCTTCTAGTGTTAAGAATTTGTAGTGGCATTTCATTTGTATTTTAATAAATAAAGCTTGCCAGAAGATCAGAAAAGTAAAACAGTCACACTGGCCAGCCTTACAGACCAGACAGCGATGACACTCACCTTTAATCCCAGTAGCAACAATGACACACACCTTTAATCTTAGCAGCTACACTGGTTTGAGATAGAAACCACACAACAGTGGTGTCTGCCCTTATACTATACTGGAGAGCATTTTAAGACAGGAGGAGACAGCTCTCAGGTTCAGTCTCATTCTGAGGTTTCCTGGAGGCAGGATCAACATTTTTCAGATTGAGTTTGAGGTAAGAACCAGTGATGGGCTGCTTTTATTTTCTGGTCTTCAGGTTGAACCCGAATTTCCTGAAGTCTGAGTTTTAGTTGTTGGAAGAACTGGTGTTGGAAGGTTAACTATCATGCTGATTTCAGTCCTGTGTGTCTCACCTGCTCTTTGTAGCCTAGGTTTGTAAGATCTTCCCTCTGGCCTTAGATTTCTTTGACATTTGTCATTCAGTTCACATGTCATCCACTGTGTCGAGTACTTGTTAAAACCTGATGCAATCCCACATCTTCCTTTCTGGAAACTTTTCTTGTATTCCATCAATTCATCATTTCTAGTTTCTGAACACTGTGCTAATGCGTGTAAAGTGTGGACTCAGAGTTGTGAGTGTTTGGGTCCTTGGGTGAGAGTTCTATTAAGAGGCTAAATCATCCCCATGTAAGACATGAAATTACTCTGTATTGTGGAGCTCAGCGAGAGAGAGAGGTTCTGGAGTTTATTTAAGAACTCTCACCTAATGGAGAACTTTTATCTACACTGAGGTCCTCCCCAAGGTGAATGTGGTAAGTTAACTACCAAAATCATATTTAAGCAAGGGAGCACCTGGATTTGAACCAGGGACCTCTTGATATGCAGTCAAATGCTCTACCCCTGAGCTATACCCCCACTTATAGGGAAGGAAATATGCCATTGTTACCTCTTCAACCTTGACGTGACACCTAGGCTTCCTATATGTTTACAAACTACTGATTCCTCCTTTTGATCTTGACCCGGCAAGATTTTTACTTAAGTCAGCCCTCCACTTCCTCCTCTCCAGCATTAGTCAGCCCACTTCAATGCCCTCTCTCTCAAGTGTGATAAAGACTTCAGCTTTGGCCCTGGAAAGGACTCTTAACTCGTATTTTCCTTAAGTACACTCCCAATTTCCCTTAAGTGGTCAAAGCAAGAGGTGATGGTTCTGAGTTTTCAATGGCTCAAAACTTTTCCTGGAAAGAATCCTATCTGTTCTCTAAGATATGAGGAGGGTGCCCTTTATTTCACACCATCATTTATTTACTCAACAAACACCATGGAGCTTCCTTTGTTGTGGTCTCTATGAGCCATGTTGAGGACACAAAGATGTCAGTCATTTTCTTTTTTTCCGTTTCTTAGTTTCAACTGGTGACAAATCTACGATCCAAGTCTTTCCTCAGAAGTAGCAGGAATCAAAGCACAGGCTGGGGGAACATCATATAAGGAGGGCCCTTCTGGGGGCTCAGGAGGGACTTCCCAAGGGGCTGACTCTTGGAAGTTGCCAGAGGAAGAATCCTGTTCCCCATATTCATAGGACTCCTCCGTGCTGACTCCCTGCAGCGATGGAGCCTTCCAGATCCTTGGAGGCCAGCCTGTGTCACAATGTGAGTGCTACCTGGAATGGTCTCGGTAGGGTAAAAGGGACAACTGGGGCAGTAGACCAACCAATCACTGAGCACCCTGACTCTGAACCCAGAATCAGAGTCAGTGAACGAAATATGCCCTGGTCCTAAGACTAGAGTCGAAAAGCTAAAAGGACCAGTAAAAGAAACACAGTTTGACCATGAAATCAGAGCCATCTCTGCCCCTGACCAACTAAACTAACCAATCCCTGAGCAGGGAAAAACTAACCAATAACTCTGCTCCCTGGGAAAACTCTGCCCCTAAGAAGTCCTATATTAGCCTCTCTGCCTGTTCAGTTAAGGGCTTCCATTTATCCCTCCATGACAGAGACAGCCAGTCTCCTGTTCTCCTCCTTCCCAAATATATCTCTTTCTCAAAAGAGTCTTGGGTGACAATCTTCATATTCGAGCGCAGAATAGAAGAACCTGGCTGGGACATTCCTAAGGGGACTGAGATGAGAAACCTTGCTGAGATGCTCCTTTAGGGGACCTGAGCAAGGCTGAGCAGAACAAATGAATCTGACTAGGAAGTTCCTCATGAGCTGGGGTGAGCAAGGCCAAGCAGAAAAAGTAACAACTTTTCATCAGAGCTAGAGGAGATTGTTACATTTTTGCGAGGGCTTCTCCTGTAGCAGAGTGTTAGCAAAAGATGTAACATCTTGGACCAGAGAAGAAGCAGATAGCTCTGCTAGAATGCTCCCTTATGGTAACAGAACAGAGCTGTGTTATGGTGGCTCTCCAGGAGAAGAGCAGGATTGGTATGCCCTGCGGGGACACCATCCCCCAGTGCAACTCAGCTTCAGGTAGCCTGGCTTCCCAGTAGTCAGGACACCATTCATCCAGGGCTGAGCTGTCCTATTGCAGCTCTAAGTATAACCTAGTTTCCAGATAAAGCAGGATATCTCTGCAATCCAGACTTGTAACACATTTCCTTACAGTTTCACTGAGAGTCCTGTACTAGCTCCTCTCAGAGAATAGAACAAGGACCAGGCCTGAGCAGAACACAGAGCACAGGGGAACACAGTACATTTGTTGCCTCTGTGTTAACCAATATCAGATTTGGTCTCTTGTCTCTAAAAGAGACATAGGAAGGGGGCACCCGGATTTGAACCGGGGACCTCTTGATCTGCAGTCAAATGCTCTACCCCTGAGCTATGCCCCCATCTGCTTATGTATATCTAATAAACATCTCTAAACTTGTATGGCCACTCCCTGATACATGTGCTTGTTAGTACTCTGTTCTCATCTGCTTTCTCCTGTGAGGCCCAGCCCTGAGCCAACTGCACTCCTGTCTGCCACTTCCTCATGCCAGCGCCCTCCTATCCTAGTTCACAGCTGTGACGGAAGCACCAATTCATGGAAGCCTGCATTCATCTCATCCACTCTCCCACCTGTAATGTAAATTTCAAAGGGTTGGATCTTAAGCAATGATGGCTTATGAGGGAGAAAAAACCATTTTCTTTAAGGATGTGGCTTGTGGTATGCCAACAGTATTCCAGTTGATGGCTCTACACCCAGAAGCGTGGGATAGCACAAATCAGAGGACCTGAACCTGGGGTGTAAAGGTTGGATGTACAGGGGTGGGGGAGGAGTTGAAGATCCTGTCCCACTCTATGGTTTATTAATAGATACCTAACCTCTGTGGTTATTTGAGTTGTAACTCATAGATCAAATGTTTAAAAGCTTACATCCACATATAAGAAAACATAGAATATTTGTCACTTGTGTTCTTTGAACCTCACTCAGGATAGGTGTTTCTAGCTCCATTTTCCTGAAATTACCAACACTTCATGTTTCTTTACTTTTTATTTATCTATCTATCTATCTATTTATCTATCTATTTATTTATTTATTTATTTTTAGTTTTTCGAGACAGGGTTTCTCTGTAGGTTTGGAGCCTGTCCTGGAACTAGCTCTTGTAGACCAGGCTGGCCTCGAACTCACAGAGATCCGCCTGCCTCTGCCTCCCGAGTGCTGGGATTAAAGGCATGTGCCACCACTGCCCGGCTAACTTCCTTTTTCTTAACGGGTGAATAATATTCCATTGTGGAAATACCATATTTCCATTATCCATTCATCAGCTGATGGATGTCTAGGGCGTTTTCTATTTCTGGCTCTTATGAATAGAGACACAATGAAAATAGATGAGCAAATATCGCTTCAGTAAGACGGAGAGTCCTTTGGAAAGATACTTAAGCGTGTGATAGCTCAATCTTGAGGTAGATTGATTCTCTGAAGACAACACTTACTTACGTTGTGAATCATGGAGATATTAGGCTGGTGCTAAACTTCTTCATTCATATCAACAAGCATCATGGTGCTGTAATGTACTCCACATAGCACCAGAGGAGAAAGGTAATCATCAGATACAAACCCTGTGACTGTAACCGCCACCTGCCTACAAGACATTCTGCTTCAATAGTGACATGAATGTTATGGGAATAACCACATCTTTTAATTCATTATTATTTTTATTTATTGTTTTTCTGAGACAGGGTTTCTCTGTGTAGTCCTTGCAGTCCTGCAACTTGCTCTTTAGACCAGGCTGGCCTCACACTCAGAGATCCACATGCTTTTGCCTTCAGAGTGCTGGGATAAACGTGTGCTCTCACCACCCACCATAACCATAACTTTTTAAAAACTGGGTATAAGGTCCATTCCAAGTTATTGAACACATATCTGACCTTGCTAAAAATGGACATGAACCTGAGACTATCTAGGATACGGGCCCTTGGAGAAAATCCGGTACTAATTTTCTGTTAAGGAGCATAGCAATACCCCGACTCCTAATGGCATACTGCTGTACCTATGGGTCAGTGCTTTACTCAGTCCACACCATGGAAGCTTCTCTTTGCAGGGGATAGAAATTAGCACAGAGACCCACAACTGCATAAGGTACACACTCTCAGTCATAATTGGATGCCTTCATCAAGCCCCTCCACTCAATTCTCAGGGGTCTATGCTGAAGAGGAGGCAGAAAGATTGTAAGAGCCAAAGGTGATGGATGACTCAAGGGAACACTGTCATCCATGCTGTATTCTGTTTTGTCCTCTTTATTCTTTTCATTATAGATCTGCATGAGAGTGATCAGTAATAACCACGTGACAGTCAACACTAAGATGTCCTGGAATCTCCTCTGCCAGCAACATCAGTCCAAGACTCTTCAGTTTAGCTTCTGGCAGGATTTTCGTCAAGGGCAAAAAGTGACAACATTCTTTGCCAAAATATGAGAGTACTAATGTTTCTCCTCTCTAAAGCTGTTTGATCTGAACCTCTACAACCACATTGCTCTGAGCACTACCATTTTCTAAGCTCCTATTAGCATGGCCCATTAAATTCCACTTACAGCATTCAATTGCTTATGTAATACAAAGTCCAACATCTTCCGAAATCCTCCAACAAGTGACATAGTCAGGTCTGTCAAAGTAATAACTTAAGCCCTGATATCAATTTCTCACTTCATATTCTGTGTTAATACAGTGTTACATATATAGTTGTTATACCTGAAAACACACCATGATTATGGAAACTTATAAAGAAAGTATTTAATTGGTACATGCTTACAGTTTTGGAGAGTCAGTCCATGATCATCATGGTGGGAAGCGTGGTGGCAGCATGGCACTGGAGCAGTAACTGACAGCTTACATCTGATCCACAAGCAGGGGGCGGAGAGTAGGACTGGGTCTGATATGGGATTCTGAGACCACAAAGCCTCTCCCCATGGACACCTCCTCCAAAGAGTTCAAACCTCGTAATCTTTCCTAAACAGTTCATTGAGAAGGGACCAACCATTCAAATATAAGAACCTATGGTGGCTGTTCTCATCAAAACATGACATTTTTCTATGAAAAATTTTAAATTAAATATATAGACCATCAGTACAGTGTGTGGGAAGAGTTATAGGTCTTATCACAAATACAAAGTCTAGAAATTTCACTCCTATTCACCTCTCACAGAAGGGGTTCATCTCCCAAAAGGAATGTCAATTTGTTAAACATCCAGAACTTGGCATCTGGGAAAGAGAGACTTGCACACAAAAGAGATGGTGGAACAGAAGCAGGTCATGTGAAGGTGAAGGAAGTCACAGGGTCTTTACAGTGCAGCAGACCTTTGGGGGCAAGGGCTCTGGAGCCCAGGTCACTCCTGGAAACCAGAAATAGAAATGTTCAATGTCTGTTGATCTATGTATGGAAAATTCCTCTGAAAAGTACTTCCCAGAGAACTCAAGGTTGGTGGAAGATGTAGATGTTTAAGGAAACAAAGCAATTTAGACATCAGACTGCCATTAACTCACAGTAAACAAACCTTCTACCAGACATCCTCATCCTGTTCAGAATGGCACACGTCAGCTACACACAGGGCTCACAGATCATCGTGATGGAAACATAGACAGACGTCCAGCTGAAGGCTGGGCATGAATGTAACGGGAAAGGAAGAATGGAGGGAGCCATGGAAATTATACTCCATCTGCAAGTCAGTTACTGACGCTATCCCTGCCACCCTGTGTGAAGTTTACATAAGGGCACAGGCAGAGAAGAGACAGCTAACCCCTTTTGAGTGATAGGAATACTAAGACAATAATCTGAGGGGGCATTATGGCTTTTTTTTTCTTTAAAATAATAACAACTTTTCAAAATAATTGAATCATGACACATTTTTATATAAACATTTCGCAATGACTTTGTGTAGTCAGTCACAAAAGATCTGAAGGTCAGGTAGAGGTCACAGCTTCAGAATTACCTGATTCTCTGTGTCCTGTCACAGGACAGCTGTCCACAGTTCCTTGATGACTTGCTCAGGCCTGAAGAGACATCTTCACCACCTACCCAGGTGCTACCCTCAGGGTCTAACACACACATCATACATGGAATGGAGAGATGTCTTCAAATGCCGGTATCACATAGTTCCCCAGAGAAGTCAGGCAGGGTGTCTTCACACTGAGAGCTTGTATATAACTGAAGAAAGCAGACACGTAAATCTGAAGTCCTTTGTAGTCCTTATATCCACCTGTCTCCAGCTGTGCTGCTCTCACAGGCTCAGGGGTGTCTGTGTGTGTGTGTGTGTGTGTGTGTGTGTGAGGGGAGTGCTGACATGAGAACAGGGGAGCAGAGTTGGAGAAAGTGGAACAGGAGAGGGACCTGTCTGGGATGCGCTGGTGGAGGCAGCAGTGCTGGTCTTGCTAAGCAGAAAGTATAAGTTGTAGGA
The DNA here is from genome assembly GCF_950005125.1 of Chionomys nivalis. NCBI lineage: Eukaryota > Metazoa > Chordata > Mammalia > Rodentia > Cricetidae > Chionomys > Chionomys nivalis. The sequence continues at coordinate 154,925,907 of NC_080086.1, read as the reverse complement.
ATGCTGGGTGTGACTATGGAGGTAAAAAACACTTATAAAACATCTCTGACAAGGTGGGGGTATAGCTCAGGGGTAGAGCATTTGACTGCAGATCAAGAGGTCCCTGGTTCAAATCCAGGTGCCCCCTACCATACGTTTGTTTACATTTTACCCAAGGAGTTATCATCCATATTCTCTCCTATGTTTCTTGTATTTTTCCACTTTTGTATGGCCCTCAACAGAGCTGGGGGATATAGGTCAGGTCATCATGTGGATGGATGGGTGCCTCCCATCTCTTGATCCACTCTCCATGTCCCTCCTATTTTTATTCAATGTCGCCACTCTTGCTACATATATCCTGTATATCTGGTTAGTTGAGTTCTTAACGAGAGGGCAAGGACTATGTTGGAGAATTCATCTGAATTTTCCAGGCATATCAGGCTTACAAACAGCTGGTGTCTAGGGACCAGAAAGTAAAGCGAAATCATAAATTATCTCCCTCCATGGCTGTCTAGAGAACACGAGTTCAGAACTAAGGAGACAAATTCAAGAACCAGACTTTCTGTGGAGTGTGGACATTACCCATGTGAGCTTCGTCCCATTCCAGAGCCACTGCTTTCTTGCTTCATCCTCACAGGCTAAAGCCCTGCTCAGCTGCTGTACCAGGGAGAGAGGGACCTGCAGTGGTGCAGGGAGAGAGGGACCTGCAGTGGTGCAGGGAGAGAGGGACCTGCAGTGGTGCAGGGAGAGAGGGACCTGCAGTGGTGCAGGGAGAGAGGGACCTGCAGTGGTGCAGTTGGCAGTGCCATCTGGGGCCCTGTGACAACCCTGAGTGACGGCCCATTCGGTCTTCAGGGAAGGAGGAGAGGGTGTCTGGGGGATTGTAGGCGTCAGGTTGGAGTACACTAGGAGAACACACCCCCAGAATCAACTAATCAGGGCTCCTGGGGCTCCCAGAGACTGATGCTACAATCATGGACCTTCAGGGTCCTGTGCTAGCACCTGGGCATACGTGCTGTGGCTGTTAACCTTAGGGTTTTTGGGGCTCCTCACAGTGGGAGTGCAGGTGTCTCTCAGTCTTTTGCATCCTCTTGGGATCCTTTTTCTCCTACTGGGTTGCTTTGTTCAGCCTTGATACAAGGGTTTGTGCCTCATCTTATTGCATCTTCTTATGTTGTGTGTGGCTGATATCACTGGGAGACCTGCTCATTCCTGAAGGGAAATTTAGGAGCAGTGGTTCTCATGGATGGGAGGGGTGGTGGGGTGACTGAGAGCAGTGGAGGGAGGGACACTGATGGTAGGATGTATTGTATGAGAAAAGAAACCAAAACTTTTTAAAAAAAGGATAAGCCAGGCCTGCTGCAGAGCTGAGGAAGGCATCTCACCAGTCAGGTCTGGCTGCTTCTGGGAAGTAGGTCTGAGAACATCTGTAATTTAACTTTATAGTCAGAATTTATCACCACACAGATGAAATTTAATAACTGCGTACACTGGTAACAGCGGGAGTATAGATCAGGGATGGAGTACACCCAATAGTGTGACGAATTGTCTATAGAGCTTGCTCAAGACACATCAGACCCCGGGTCCCTCCCGAGAGTCTGACCAAGGAATTCCCAGTGGACAGAGAACTTTCCCTTTTGTCCACTCCCATATCCCAGTCACCTCCAAAGATGAGCCAAGCAGTCAGTGTGTTTGCATGTGGCTCCTTTGGTTGGGTTGGAGAAGGCTGTAGCAGCAGCCTCCTGAATTTACTGCCCCTGACTCAGCTAGGATCTAAGGAAGGAGGATGCTGGTCATTTATGTGGACAGGGCAGTCATGTGCAGAGAGAGCTCAGGGCTGGGCTTCCTAGGAGGGGACAGATGATGGCAGAGCACTGGCAAGTGTATCTGTGATGTTAATAGTCAGGGAGTGGCCATGCAGGTTCTGAGTGCCTGTGAGACATTAATAAGCAGGTGGGGGTATAGCTCAGGGGTAGAGCATTTGACTGCAGATCAAGAGGTCCCTGGTTCAAATCCAGGTGCCCCCTTTCCATGTAGTTTTTGGAAACAATTGACCACTTTCACAGTGTAGACCTACTTTCTCTCTTGTCTCACATCACTTGGTATTCACCCAGAGAGTGCAGAACTCTGCTATCACCCATCAGATCCCTCACCAGTGTAAGAACATGACAGCTGGCTATGTATGTGCATTGGATCAGGTGATCAAGTCTTCATTTGATCGATTCACCTCAACACAGAGTGACTTCCCTAAAGCTAGAAAAGTCACGTTTTAGTATAAACAACTATTGGTGGTTTTCAGTCAGATTATGGAAGTCAGCACATGGATGCAGTGGTCATCAGGCAAAGAACCCTAAAGAAAATGCAGTAGGGGATACTATGCCCGTTCTGTGATAGGTAAGGACATCTAATTGGTTCATCAGAGCTGGAAATGTGGGATCTCAGGCTGTCATAGGTGATGCATAGAAGCCATAAATCATATGGATTCCATAGATTACAGGGGTAATGGGCTACTCATGGGACTGGTTTGCACATAGTGGTGGCTCATGATGCCAGTCATTTGTTCTAAAGACTTAGTGTCTGTGCTGTGGCAGTCATATGCCTGTGCTTTAAATGTTACTCTTTGGAATAAACTTCCTACCAAAGATCCAGACGTTCTTGGCAGCTGTTGCCACAGCTCAGTTGAAGGGCCAGACAGAGCCGGACTATGCTGGATCTCTGCTGCATACCATAGACAGCTCCTCTGCATGCAGCTTTTACTGAAGGAACTGCAGACATCCCTCCCACACCCTCTCCCACACCCCACACAAGCACTGTGTTGATGACCTCAGCTCTTTTTGCAGAGACTGGGATTCCCTAAGCCCAAACAGAGAATCGTACCAGTATAGTGCTGGGGTCACAGTGTCCCTGTCTTTTGTTAAAGAACTATTGATCTCCCCAAACTTGAAAGACAAGTTCCTTGTTTCATGTGACCCGTTACTGGGATATTTTTCTGTACCGAGTGACAGTGTCTAGGAAGATCCACTGCTGAATCTAGGGATCTTCTGGAATATTCATATGAATCCCTGGGGGTAGGTTGATGGTTAGTGGCCACCAAACACCAAGTGCATGCTTTCTACTCCTAATGACATGAAAACATTTATCTAAAATAGTTAGCTCATTTGCACACACATACACATTCTAGAAGACTAGATATTAAGGTTGTACTGGCTCTACAGTGCATTGAACAGTGGTAATCTTCTGATATTTTACATATTTGAAGAAAGTCACCAATGAGGCTTCTGAGCCTGGTTTTGGTGTAATGGTTTTATTACTGTAGGAAAGTCTTGTTCTATAGATGAAATATATATCAGAAGTAAATTTATGAGATAATATTTGAATGAATATTTTCCCAAATAGAAGCATTCTGTGATCATCTTATGCCAATCACAGAAGTTGTGCTATAACCTCTTTGATATCCTCTCCTGTTGTGTCTTCACACACTACTAATTTGACTGGGGTCCTCTCTTACATCCTTGGCATTTGTGTGGTCTTTTGGCCTCATTCTGATTCTTCCAAAGGAAGGGTCCACATGGCAGAGATACCTGATCCTGCTTTAGTGCAGCCTAAGGGCAGAGCTCTGAGTCTCTGTATCTGGTCCTTGCTGATGCTGACACATTCATTGGTTTGGGGCAAGCATGGGGCTAAAACTCTTTCTGATTTTGAGATTTTCTTTCAAGTATAGGACCTGAAAATGATAAGGCAGGAGAGTAGAGGGTGAAAAGCACAGAAAAGGTTCCCAGTACAAGTTTCAGTGGAGGGCCAGAGTGAGAAGGAGTGTAGCAGGCTTTCTTTTGGACCACCAGCCCCCAGATCATGACATGGAGACATTAGCTATGAATGCTTGGCCTTATCTTATGCTTGTCCTAACTAGCTCTCATAACTTATTTGAACACGTTTCTCTTCTTTTACATGTTGCTTCTGGACTTTTTACTTTCCTTTCAGTCTGTATGTCCTACTTTCCTGCTTACTCTGTGTCTGTCTGTCTGGAGGCCACCTGGCTATCTTGGGTGTCTTCCTTTCTTTCTCCCTCATTCCATACAAACACTGCAGTGTGCTGGACATGAAGTGGATGATGGGCTTCTGAGATAGGTCTATGAGGAAGGACACGATAAACCAAGCCTAATAGAGTCCTGTCTGAAGGCGGTGGTTCAGGTCCCTGAGAGCATTGGAGATGAGAAGTCACCTGTACACTACATCCCTGGGCAGGGCAGTGCAGGTGGCCTGTGCTATGGGAGTCTACACAGGTACAAAGGTAAAACTCGGGAACTTTTTGTCCAAGACTCTGTCACCTGCTGATCATATGCTAGCAACCACTGTCCTGTGTCATGCTTTAGTGCCCATGGCTCCAGAGTCCTTTGTCATATCCCTGGACTCTGCTTTGACTCAGTTATTAAGCAAGAGTGCTTTATTTGTTCTTATTTTAATCGTTGTCTATTTATTTCACATCTACTGCATTGAAAGGCAGAGGGGAAAAAGGAATAACACCAAATAGTGTGTCAGTCAGAATTGTCCACAGAGCTTGCGAGAGACACATCAGACCCCAGGTCCCTCCCGAGAATCTGACCAAGGAGATTCCAGTGGACAGAGAACTTTCCCTTTTGTCCACTCCTGTATCCCACTCACCTCCAATCAGCCAAGCAGTCAGTGTGTTCGCACGTGACTCCTTTGGTTGGGTTGAAGAAGACTGTAGCAGCAGCCTCCTGAATTTACTGCCCCTGACTCAGCTAGGATCTAAGGAAAGAGGATGCTGGTTATTCATGAGGACAGGGCAGTCATGTGCAGAGGCAGCGCAGGGCTGGGCCTCCTAGGAGGAGGCAGATGATGGCAGAGCACTGGCAAGTGTACCTGTGATGTTAACAGTCAGGGAGCAGCCATGCAGATTCTGAGTGCCTGTGAGACATTAATAAGCAGGTGGGGGTATAGCTCAGGGGTAGAGCATTTGACTGCAGATCAAGAGGTCCTTGGTTCAAATCCAGGTGCCCCCTTTCTAGGATCTATTTTATATGCCAGATCATAAAATGTCTTGTGTTGCCCAAGAAGATCCAAATAAAACTTGTGTCACCCACCTTGTCATGGTGTGGGAAGTCCTCTTTATGTGTTGCTTTTATTGGTTAATGAATAAAGAAGCTGTTTTGGCCTGTGATAGGACAGAGTAGAGTTAGGTGGGAAAACTAAACTGAATGCTGGGAAAAAGAAGGCGGAGTCAGTGAGAAGCCATGTAGCTGCCACTGGAGAGACACCTCCACTGGAATCCGCTGAAACTTTGCTGGTTACCTCGTGGTGATGCACAGATGGACATGGGTTAGTTTAGGATATAAGAGCTAGCTAAAAATATGCTTAAGCTATTGGTCAAACAGTATCTCAATTAATACAGATTTCTGTGTGATTATTTCAGGAGTCCGTGTGGCCAGGAAACAAATGAGCAGGCTCCACCACCATTGTTCCTTATCCTGGATGTTGTCACATTATATACTGATCTTTGTTCACCTGTTTGCTGGATTCTATCAGGCCATCCAGGTCACAGTCACGCATGTTGAGGCAGAGGTTGTCCTCTAAGGCTGTGATCAGGAGGTTCACTCACTGTAGGAAACTGAGCTTATAGGAGTCTGGAGTAGAACCAACTTCCTGTAGCCCTTGCTGTTATCTCCTCTGGAAACCCCTCTGAAGCCCCAGACAGGATGCTCCTCGCTTCCAGTTCCCTGCCTGTGCTTCAGCTCCTGCCCCCTCCATGGAAACTCTTTATTTGTCTCCCATGTAGAATAAACTTTCTGAAGTGAAAGGACAATGTCTTACATGTGTATTTGTACCCAACCCTGATGACAGGGTCCCAAAACTAGCAAGCCACTTAGGTGTTTGCTGAATGAATAAATCAAGGAATGTGATAGTATCTTCCTGAACACTTAGATCTTGTAGAAGGCTCTCTCTGAGCCTCATGGGAGGGTCATCAACAACCTAGGACCAGAAAGTCTTGTCCAATCTCTTCTGTGAACCTACAGTGTCTTCTTCAGGTCAAAGTCAATTCCTTTACCACACTCTGAGTTTGTGTGCATGCATGAGTGTGTGTGTGTGTGTGTGTCTGTGTGTTGGCCTAGTCAAAGCTGGAGAAGAAAAGAAGAATTGGAGACACCAATGTAGAAATTTTGTCCATTTCTGAATTATTAGCAGCACATCATTAACACAAAGGTATCTTGGATGTGGAACCAAGGTTGAAGAGGTACTAAAGAGGCATTAGTTACACTTAGCCACCTTTGGGATCAAGTTCAGGTAACCCATACACAGATCTAGTTTTGACCTTTTACATAGATTCCCACATTTAATTTCTTTTTATTAATAGACACTGGTGTTAAAATATTTTTTCCAAAAACAATTTTTTTTCCCTTGAAACAGTAAATTCTAAGGATTTTTTTTTTTTTTTTGGTTTTTCAAGACAGGATTTCTCTGTAGCTTTGAAGCCTGTCCCGGAACTCACAGAGATTCACCAGTCTCTGCCTCCCAAGTGCTGGGATTAGAGGCGTGCGCTACTACCGCCCAGCCTAGGGATTTATTACTGTGGTTCTTTACCCTCAAATTATAATCACTTGAAGAGTCTATAGAAGGTCCATTTCCCAGGCTTTCTCCTAGAAGAGTTAAACCACAACATCTAGGGTGGGGCTCAGACACCATGAAAACTTCCCAGTGGCTTCCAGACCACAAATAAAGTGGGAACAAGCCTTACAGAGCTTCCCGAGAGCCTCTCAGGACAGGCCGCATCATCCCCATCTGTGTGCCTAGCATCTGTGCTCTGGACCTTTGCTTATGTCTCCAGCATCTGTGTGTACAACACCAACGAGCAGCCAGCACCAGTGTTTTCTGGGGGCAACTGCTTTCTAGCAAACTTGGTTTGTAGAGTCTCCCCCTTTTATCCAGGATTCCTTGGGATGGGATACACCTGACCCTCTGATCCTGGGTAGGAGGTCCTCTGGGTTAGTGAGAGAGGCCTTGTAAGTCCAAAGGATTTGCAGAGGGTTGAACAGCAACTTGGTGATGTGTGATTCAAGTTCTTCTGTTAGTTTGTGCAGCAGTCGATGGCAATTTTGTGTCTTGTTTAAGCTTTGAAAGCAAAATTCCGCAGAAGGGATTGAGGCATTATATTGGCCATCTCAAAACTAAAAAAGCTAAAGGTTTGTATGTTTTGGAGAACAAATGGCTTTTTTGATAGAAGAATCTCAGGGCACATTGTGATCCGGAAAGAATATAGTTCAGAGGTACACTCCTGGTTTTTACCATCCTTCACACATCATCTTTTCAAAGAACGATCTTGAACATATTCCTTGCTAATTTGGATTTGTATAAACAAATCTGTAACACACATGTGTCAAACATGGGTGCTTATAATAAAGCCATTTGGGCAAGGGCGTCTTGATCTCTGCACTGAATGCCAGAGAAATTGCCATGCATGACAGAGCCTGGTCATGTCTCATCTCCCTGGAGGTTTTGTCTACAGCTAGCAGCTCTTAGATTCACTGAGCTGTGTATGTTCTGTGTACTGTGACCTCTCTCACCAGAAGAGCAAGGACTTGCCACAATAGAACCTTGGTCTTCAGTGATCACCCCCTTTCCATAAAGCTGGGGCTTCATTTATGCGAACATTTACTTAGTGTTTTTGTCCTGCATGGATGTGACTGTTATTTTTTCAGTTTCATAAACACTCAGAGCATTGTCTGCAACTAGTGGATGCTGGTTCCATGCTGCCCTTCCTGATGCTAAAAAGATTTGTCAGCTTTTTTAGATCTGGAGGCCCTCCCCGATTCTGCTAGCACTCCAGTTGTTCTATGGATAGTTTCCAGCCACTTACCTTTCTCTTGAATCCCTGTTTTATGCCTCATTACATATATGACATCTAGCTTTCCAAGAGGTCAGCTCTTCTCTCAGACTCAAGCAGAGAAAGTACCTCCTTTTCTTGCTCCTATTCCTCTGCTGTCCCTCATGGATCCAGATTTGGCTCCCTGCCAGCCCTCGGCACCTCTCCTCCTTTGAGGGTGTCTCCATCTCTGTGCACCACACCCTCCCAATCCTCAGTGATACTCTCACCCATATTTGGAACTCAGATTAAAGTTTGTGGACAATTTTATGATCAGTCCCCAAGTCACACTTTCCTTACTTGCTCTGCTTTATCCCCAGCAATGTTAAGACCTAATGTTAAGGCCTCCTTTTGTGAACTGGAATAGTAGGCAGAGGATCTCCAAGGACAGACAGTCTGTGCTTGAGAGCTGTAGTGGGAATATGTGTGCCAGAATAAACTATAAGAAGACCAGAAGGGTTGAGGGACATTTTTAAAATTCCTTATTTTACTATTAGATTTTTATAATATATATAGTATATTTATTTATACTATATTTATATAGCAAATACATAATATATAAAACATCCTATATAGTTCTATATTATATAATTATATAGTATTTATATATCATATACTTTGTATTTTATAAAAAATACAGAAATATATAACTACATGTGGTCTATGTTTATATACTTTATATAATATATAAAAATTGGAGGGAGGAAAGGGAAGGGGCAAAAGATGTTATTGTACTATATAGTTATATGTTATAATTTATATGCTATACATTTACTATATAGCTCTATAGTATATATACCATATAATATTTACTGTTGGGCTTCAGTAATTGGACTCTTATGAGCAAGAAAAAAAAGCTTTTGGTTTGTCTGCTTGTTTGTACCTTTGGTTGGTTGGTTCCTGGTTATTTTGAGAGTTTGGAATTTGCAGCCAAGTCTAATCCTAACACATAACCTACATTAGTTACTTTTCTCACTGCTGTGACAAAGCACCATTAAAAAATTAAACAAAGAAGGAAGGGCTTATTTCAGCTCAGTTTGAGGAGACAGTCAATAAAGGGAGGAGGACATAGCAATAAGATGGTGGTGAGACAACCAGTCACATGGTAACCACAGTCAGGAAGCAGAGAGAGAGGTGGGGGAGGGAGGGAGGCTGATGCTCAGCTCACTCTCTTCTCTTCTTTTCATCCAGTCTGAGACCCCAGCTTGTGGGATAGTTCAGCCTGCTGCTCTGTTAAACCCCTCTGGAAACACACACACACACACACACACACACACACACACACACCATAGGTGTGCTTCCATAGTGATTCTAAGCCCAGTATAAGCTGCCAGTGAAGACAAAAATCACCACACAACCTGTGCCTGATACTCTTTCGTAGCTATTTTCTCTCATTATCTTAGACTACAATCTTTAAGTACAACCCTTCATTTTTGTCTCTTCTTGTTACGGAAATGGAAACCTACAGTTTCACCTCAATTTCTTTCATGTGCCCATGATCTCAGAGCTACACTGTGCTTCACTGACCCACTATGGACCTACCAATTAAGGCTTTTGTCTGTAGTTTTCTTTTTTCTTTAAAAATTAAATTATGCTTTTTGCCAAGGTGGCACCAAAAGCAATAAAAAGGCAGTTCCTACCCCTAGCAAAGCTCAGATTGAAGTAAAGGCCTTGGGAGATAAGAAGGCAGGGCTGAAAGGTGTCCTTAGCCACAAAAGGAAGAAGAGTTCCAAGTCACCTACCTCTGACAGCCTTGTAGCTCCGAAGGAAGCACAAATACCCTCCTAAAAATGTCATGGGGGAAATGAGTTTGATCACTATGCTGTCATCAAGATCCCCTGACCACTGACGTAGCATGCTTTCTCATCAGACTTTCTTTTGGTGCTGCCAGCACACAGTAACAACATGGAGACTTCTTATTAATTATGAAAGCTTGGCCTTTAGCTTAGGCTTGTCCCCAACTAGCTCTTATAAATTAAATTAATCTGCTTCTATTAATCTATATTCTGTAATGTGGCTTTTTTTTAACCTCTCCTCCATTCTGTATGTGCAACTAGGTCTGTGTCTTGATGGTATCTCTGTACACCTAGATTTATCTCCTCTTCTCTGTCTCCCCAGAAATCCTGCCTATCCTGTGTAGCTATTGACTAGTCAGCTCTTTATTAAACCAATCAGAAGGCACCTTGTCAAAGATACATGTTCATAGCTACAGAAAGTTTATCCCACAACACACTGAGTCAGCCATGAAGAAGACTCATTGTGTTCATTGTGAATGCCAAGGTCAGTAAGCACCAAATCAGACAGGCTGTGAAGAAACTATAACATTGACGTGATGAGTACTGACAGGGAGAAGGAGGCACGTATTTGGCTGCTTCCTGAGTACGATGCTCTGACATTGTCAATAAAATTGGAACCATCTATACTGAGTCCAGCTGCATAATTCTAGGTACACATTTTTTGACCATAAAAATTTTGTAAATCACATTAATTTTTGTATGTTCTCATACCTGTGCCAAAACACATGTGTGGAGATCAGAGGACAAATGTATAAGGCTACGGTTCTAGCAGCTTATGACAGTCACTATCAAGCAATCATGTGGGTTACTGGGATCAAACTCACATGGTCAGGTTTGACAGTAAGTGCCCCTATCCACTGAACCATCTTGCCAGCTCTCTGTGGTCTTCTAAAGAATTTTTTGGATTTCCTCAATGTCTGTTGTTATATTCCCCGTTTCATTTCTGATTTCATTAATTTGGATATTCTCTCTTTGTTCTTTGATTAGTTTAGATAAAGGTTTGTCAATCTTGCTGATATTCTTGAAGTAGCAACTCTGTGTTTCAGTGATTTTTTTGTATTGCTTTCTTTGTTTTTATTGATTTTAGTCCTTAGTTTGGTTATTTCCAGCCATCTACCCCTCCAAGGTGAGTTTGCTTCTTTTCGTTCTAGAGCTTTCAGTTGTTCTGTTAATTCACTAGTGTAGGATTTCTCTAGCTTTTTCACATAGGCATTTAATGCTGTGAACTTTTCTCTTAACACTGCTTTCACTGTGTCCCATAAGTTTGGGTATGTTGTGCTGCCATTTTCATTGAATTTTAGGAAGTCTTTAATTTCTTTTTTATTTCTTCCTTGACCCAATGTGATTCAGTTGAGCACTGTTCAATTTCCATGAGTCTATGGGCTTTCTTCTATTAGTGTTGTTATTGAATTCTAACTTTAAGCCATGGTGATCTGATAAGATACAGAGATTTATTTCATTTTTTTCTTTTGTCTGTCAAGGTTTGCATTGTTACTGAGTATGTGGTCAATTTTAGAGAAGGTTACATGGGGTGCTGTGAAGAAGAAATATTTGGATGTAATGTTCTATAGATGTCTGTAAGACCGATTTGAATCATAACATCTGTTAGTTCCTTTATTTCTCTGTTAACTTTCTGTCTGATAGACATGTCCATTGGTGAGAGTGGGGTGCTGAAATCTCCCACTATTACTGTGTGGTGTTTAATGTGTAATTTAAGCTTTAGTAATATTTCTTTTACAAATGATGGTGTCCTTGTATTTGAGACATAGATGTTCAGAATTGAGACTTTATCTTGACAGATTTTTCCTGTGAAGAAATAACCTTCTTCATCTCTTTTGACTAATTTTAGTTTAAAGTCTGTTTTGTTAGATATTAGGATAGCTACATCAGCTTATTTCTTAGGTCCATTTGATTGGGAAAAACTTTTCCCAACCCTTTACTTTGAGGCAATATCTGTTTTGTAGTTGAGGTATGTTTCTTAGATGAAGCAGAAGGATGGATTCTGTTTTCATATCTAATCAGTTAGTCTATGTTTTTATAGGCAAATCGAGTCCGTTGATATTAAGAGATATTAATGACCAGTGATTGCTAGTTTCTATTATTTTTGTTTGTTAGTGTTGGTGGTGTTATGTTTGTGTGTTTTTCTTCTTAGGGATTTGCTCATGTGGGATTGTTTATTGCCTATCTTCCTTGGGTTGGCGTTTTCCTTCTAATACTTTCTGTAGGACTGGATTTGTGGATAGGTTTTGTTTAAATCTAGTTTTGTCATGGAATATCTTGTTTTCTCTGTCTATGCTGAGTGAAAGTTTTGCTGGGTATAGTAGTTTAGGCTTGTATCCATGGTCTCTTAGTGTCTGCATAATGCCTGACCAGGACTTTCTGGCTTTCGTTGTTTCCATTAAGAAGTCAGATATGGAGAGAAACTCAAAGCTATTCCACTAAAATCAGGAACACGACAAGGTTGTCCACTCTCTCCATACCTCTTTAATATAGTGCTTGAAATTCTAGCAATAGCAATAAGACAACATAAGGGGATCAAAGGGATTCAAATCGGAAAGGAAGAAGTTAAACTTTCATTATTTGCAGACGATATGATAGTGTACATAAGCGACCCCAAAAACTCCAGCAAAGAACTCCTTCAGCTGATAAACACCTTTAGTAGCATTGCAGGATACAAGATCAATTCCAAAAAATCAGTTGCCCTCCTATACACAAAGGATAAGGAAGCAGAGATGGAAATCAGAGAAGCATCACCCTTCACGATAGCCACAAATAGCATAAAATATCTTGGGGTAATCCTAACCAAGGAAGTAAAGGATCTATTTGACAAGAACTTTAAGTCAATGAAGAAAGAAATTGAGGAGGATACCAGAAAATGGAAGGATCTCCCTTGCTCTTGGATAGGGAGGATCAACATAGTAAAAATGGCAATTCTACCAAGGGCAATTTATAGATTCAATGCAATCCCCATTAAAATCCCATCAAAATTCTTCACAGATCTTGAGAGGACAATAATCAACTTTATATGGAGAAACAAAAAACCCAGGATAGCCAAAACAATCTTATATAATAAAGGATTGTCTGGAGGCATTACCATCCCTGACCTCAAACTCTATTACAGAGCCTCAGTATTGAAAACAGCTTGGTACTGGCATAAAAACAGAGAAGTCGATCAATGGAACCGAGTAGAAGACCCTGATTTTAACCCACAAACTTATGAACACCTAATTTTTGATAAAGGAGCTAAAAGTATTCAATGGAAAAAAGAGAGCATCTTCAACAAATGGTGCTGGCAGAACTGGTTGTCAACGTGTACAAGAATGAAAATAGATCCATATCTATCACCATGCACAAAACTCAAGTCCAAATGGATTAAAGACCTCAATATTAGTCTGAACACACT